>NC_134037.1:204681312-205017989 GCF_965140245.1 Athene noctua
CTCCCTTATTTATTCCTGCTATTTGGCAGGTAGAAAATTGCCTCTTTGTTTTCTTTACTTGAGCAATTAAAAGACTCTGATACTTAATTCTTATCTATCTGAAGAATATTTTCATTTTTAATGTGTAGAAATTAGAGATTTGTCTAATATGATGGGACCCTCACAAACTCCTCAACCCAAAGCTATGCTGTGAAGTGGAAAGTATTCTGCTTAATCCTGTGCTATTTCAAATGACAGCAGAATTTTGTTGATAAGATAATTTGTGGGGTCTCACTGAAGAACTGGATTTAAATATTCATTGTGCTTTACTGTGGAGACCAAAATCAACTTGTTGAAATTTCTATTAATGCTTTTTTACCAAAGGAAATTCTCTGTGCATTAAAATGATAATGTAAATATGTCAATTGCTGTGGTTTGGCCATAATGTTGAAGTAGTAGAACTTAGTTGAAGACCTCAGTTACTTTAAAAATTTGAAGTGCTGACTACAGTTCTCTTCTGGTAAAAAAAAAAAAAAAAAAAAAAAAGTGTATGTTTCTGCTTAGAAACATGATACAGAAATCCTTCCAAAGTAAACCAATATTATTCTTCTTTTAAAGGATAATAAACTGAACTAATAGATATGGAAGTAAAAAAATCATTTTGATGGCTTACAGAAGAAGGTTTTGCCTGCCCAATTAGCCTGTTTACACAGTGTCTTTCTCCTCTGGGCTTCAGCTTGTCGCAGAGAGATTATGGCTACCCAGCGCAGCAGTCCGTGGGTTTTCTCACTTCTTTTACCTCACTTCTTGAAATCAGGGAACTGCTAACTTCAGCTGGGTCTGAATATGCATGAATGATGACTGGCACACATTTTTCAATGGGAAGGAGGAGGTTAGGGAAATATGACACAAGCTTTGGAGGGTGTAGTGCTTGCAGGCTGTGTGTTGCTACCCTCATGTCTGTTTTTAGCTCAGTTCAGTGACAGCGCCTTGAGGGAAGGAAGCTTCTTACTTTTATAAAAATGAGAATATTTTAATTTTGCTTCATTTATTTCATTTTGTTTATTCTTGCATTTTAATGTTTTCCTTTCATGTTGTGCATTTATTTAATCTCTTGACAAAATGTAAGTATTCTTGCCTGCTAAGAGCCTAGCTGATAAATCTAGTTTAACTAGAAATTTTCAATATAGATTTCCTTTAAAAAAAGGAAAGCTTTCTGTAGAGTAAGAAAATAATACAACAACATTCTCTATAACATCAAAAAGGAATCTGTGACTTGCCAGAAATTAAACCCAATGTGAAAGTGATATGGAAAATGTGGTTGCTTTTGTAATGGATGCATCTTATATGCCATTATATGTCATAAAACTGTATGACTGGTAAAGCTAAAGGAAATTAGAATCGTGGAGAAATGTTACAGGGAGCCTTGAAAACAGGCAGGGCTTTTGGAGGTGGAGGTGGATGAAGGCAACAGGAAAATAAACTAAGCCTGTGTTTGGGGATTGTTGTTAAACAACAGTTGTCTTACTCAAAGGTTAGTATTTTATTACTTCTTCATACCACGGATACACCACCTTTACTTAAAGCAGTGTTGGGACCCCTGGCTGTCTTGTGTGACAGCTTGCAAAACTGTGAGATTGAGTTCTTTAATGCTCTGTTGATATACTATGTGACTGCTTCTCAAATGGTAAAATTAAGAGTCAGAAATTAGTGTCTGGTTCAGACTACTTATTTGTCTTACAAGTGTTAAACCAACATATACCTGTCAAATCTTCCAGAATATTTAAGGTTTAGGTTTAAAAAAAACCCGTAGTGCTGAAGTGCTGAAAGGCTGTTTTATTTTCCTACAAGTAGATGGAAAATGCCAAAGTTCTGAAATCTAAAGTGCTTATTTATATGCAGTGTTTTTAGTATACATTCCATTAATTTAATGGAATATATTCTACATACAAGTGATAGCTGAGGTGACTGACATTACCTAGACTCTTAGGGAATGTTAAATCATGAGAATAAATTAATTTAGGAAGAAATGAGTGAGTGACTTGAAGCAGTTAGACACTGTTAGACACTCCAGTAAAGATTATGTGCATAGCAAGTAGTTCAGTTAACATCTGAGCTCTGATGTATCAGAATTTCGGCACTGGTATCAGTTTGAATTATGAAGTTATCAAGCACGATGGAGAAAAGACAGAAATAATTAATTGTTTTTCTTTAAGGAAAGTCGGGAGTGGGTCAGAGCACTAGTGTCACATTACTTGTTTAAGCAGAAGTCAGAGGGGAAGTTAAACATCAGCTAAAAAAAAGAGCATTTTTCTATCTGCAGGTTTGATAACTTATACTAAAGATGTTCAGAAGAAATGACCACAAAGCTCTGAGTCAGTGACAAAGGTCAACAAATCTGATACTAATAATGCATTTAAGAGAGCTGGGAAGTCAATGGATCGTGTTTCTTTGCTTTAAATGTAAGGATAGGCTGATAGAGGACACTGCAACACAGTTAGCTCATCATCAGAGCTTGGAAGCACCACAGGAGATGTAGTCAGTAAGATATCAGAGGATGAACATTTACCTGAGTCAGTCAGAAAAATTTTATGAAGAATGGGACCTGTCACAGAACCATCAGTGTTACCATGTCATGCAGAGATGA
Organism: Athene noctua; assembly: GCF_965140245.1. Taxonomy (NCBI): domain Eukaryota; kingdom Metazoa; phylum Chordata; class Aves; order Strigiformes; family Strigidae; genus Athene; species Athene noctua. Next base: position 204,683,939 of record NC_134037.1, read on the forward strand.
CAACTTTGCCTGCTGATTGTATTTCTGAATTTCTGTAAGGCACTTGATTCACTATCACCTGTGTTTGGTGTCTGGATTTTCAACAGTCCCATGCTGCATCAGTTTGGTGCCCTTATTAAGACTTCTAATTTAATAGTCATTCCTAAAGATACTCTAGGTATTTTCTACATTTCTTAAGCTCATTATTATAACTTAGGCTAGTTTTCCTTTAATAACAGAGTTTAATATTGAGGTCCCTGGGGCAGAGAAAGTGAAGTTTCAAAACCTTTGAGTCTTTCTGCATTTAATCAACATTTTTAAAGCCTGAAGCTGCTAGACTATATTTGATATCAATTTGTAATTAAAAAATAAAGGAAAAAATTTGTGAATTTTTACTTAAAGACACAACATTTCAATGTTATCTAACATTATATTATCTAACTGAAAATAGCTATTAGAGATTTATTGGAAATCAGTTCTTAATTTCAGTTTGAAATTATTTGCATTTTGGTCAACATTTCCTATTAAATATGAAGTAAAAGAGATATCTTAAGTGAAGATTTATTCAAGATTTTCTTCTTTTGGTCAAAATAATACCTATTATATTGACTTACCTGTCATTGCAGACTGAAAAAATTGACATTTGGATGTACTTTGTCAAATGGACACTCTTAACAGCCTTGGTGTGTTGGCACAAATGATTTATCTGTGAATGGAGAAAAAGCAATACAGAGAACATCTTTCAGTTATTTAGAAGCAAACACAGGGCCCAGTAAATTACACTGAGTGCTTGAGTCTTGGTGTTCTCCCACACACCGAACCACTGCTTGGGTACCAGGAAGATGAACCATTCACAAAAACTTCATGAGTTTCTTGGTATAAGATTGAAAGTGAGGCAATAAAATGGAAACGTAGCTTATATGGCTTACTAGCAGGTTGAGACACATTTTGAGATACATTTTGTAGGATGCTTCTCTGTAATTTTTTCTGAAAATCAGTAAAACATAGATTAATGTAAGAAAACATTTTTTCTGAGCATTTCCTGATGAATGCTAGTATGTTGCATTCCTTTTTCCCATGCATCAAGCACCCTAGAATATTTTTATTGAACAGCCATGCTATACATGTTTAGGTACTGCATACTAAACTATTAGTATAGATTCTTGTTTATAGTACACCAGCTGGCAGCATTTATAAAGGACTGTCTGATCTGTGTGATTTGTAAGAGTGACTTTACTCTGTCATGCTGCTTAGTCTTCAAGGTGTTACTATCATATGAGAAAGGAAAAAATAGATTTCAGGATAGTGTCATGCTTCAGTGATACGTCTGTTATGTAAATGTTTGGTATTCTAAATGACCTTTATACTGAAAACTTTTAAGAGTTAATTCAGAAACTCCCTGTGGACCAATATGGATGCTTAAAAGATCATGGTCCTGAAGAGCAACACTAGGAAGATACTGGCAAAGACACCAACTCTTAATAAAACCGAGCAGGAGCAGTGTACCAACGTTTGTGTTATAAGAACCTGTTGTGTTTATCCTTTGCTCATGTAAAAAACAAAAGAAGTACCAACTGCTCTATCTAATGTGCTTCAGAGATTACTTGAATCTGAAATGTCATCTCTGACAGTCAAACCTTCAGTGAGGAAAGACATTAAAATAATTTGAGTGAATCACTAAGTAAAATCTCTGATTATGCTCACAGCAATGCAAGTACAGTTATTTACCTCCTCATACATTCTTTCATTATTTATTTCTAATCTTTAGCAAACTTGTTTGAAATTATTTTGAAAAAATAGCAGATGAGTTCGAAATGTCATCTTGTCTACCTTGAAGCTTGGGCCAAACCACCTGGAGCTTCTTGAGTGAGTTTGTTGCAAGAGGCAGGAAACTCTCCTAAGCTACCCCAGGCTGCCCCAGCTGCTCTGAGGGTGGCTTTTCCCAGCCCGCTGCCTACTCTGCCTCGCTTTTTCAAAACTCTTGAGTCAGTCAGAGGGTGAAAGAAAGAAGTGAGTCATGAACCTCACCTGAAGCCCAGAACCTTTGAGAGGTTAGGGCATCCTGGTGTCACCCAGAGCCCCTGAGGCTGTGACAAGCATCTTTTGGCTTTTGTTCCCCAAACGTTCATGTTCTTAGACTTGCAAAGATTTCTCATGAGATGATGCTAGAAGTTCTACAGTTAGTAGACTCAGATGCTGCATGAACATGCATATATTTATCTATTTTAAAAGTATGATGTAATAACGATTTAATTCCATAATGCAATTCCATTTTCAAATATTCAACACTAAATCCAGAAATTCTTTGGAATACATAGGTTCTTTGTATGATTTGTAAAACTTCTGGTTTGTAAGGATGTAAGGATTTTTTTCTTAGGCTGCAGTTAACTCACAAGACAAAAGAGCAATCTATGTATAAATGAAAAATAAAACCCAACCACCTGTTAAAATGAGTGCCTTGAAAATTATTCTCGGAAGAGTTAGCAGTGAGTGTTCTCCTGGAATTCAGTACTAATCATTAAGTTGGAAAAATTAGATGTCTACGACCTACATCTCGATATAACCTATTTGTACCACCTGATTGGTAGGTGAGGCTAGCACAGTACATTTCCCTCAGAGTATAATAGGTATTTACAAGCCTCAGTTATTTCTTTTCCTTTGGAAAACAGCTATAGGAAGGATGCTTTGTCTCAACAGGTCTACTGCTTATTGGTATTCAGGACCTCACTTGCTTACTTGACCAAAAATAATCTATATTTTGCCTGTGATTTCTACACTTGAAATGGAGTGAAATGAATTCTAGTTCACCATAAGCATCACCAGAATAACTGTCCAAATAGTGCCCATTATTTCTGAGTAAAAACAATGGGATTGTGTACTTAGAACTTGTACTCCATACAGTCAAAATTTCATCATTATCACAAGCCCCTCCACCTCTTTTCTTGGGTAACTGATTTACTATGTCTTTGCCATAAAAATGTATAGTGTCTTCTTTGTTCCACTTCTGACATTTTTGGCAGAGTCAATTTACCTGCTCCAAAAGCGTGAATTCATCATTTGCACCTGCATTTAAGGGATTTAATGCCTGCAAGCTGGAAAGCCAATATTAGCTTGGTTACTGTGGTAACAGACTCATTTTCAGCAGCCTGTAATGAATGCTGCTAGAAGCAGGGCTGCTATTCTTGAATTTTGTTTATGTAAATGTGTTTTAAACACCTATCTCCCATACTGTATCTCCTGCTAATAATCTCTAAGTATGAAGGTACTGGTATTTGAGGCTTTCTCATAAAGTTTGGATTTCAGTGGGACTGTTCATCTGGGTGAAGATAAGTAAATTCAGATGCTTTTGCAGAACTCTGGCCTATCACCCCAATTAATACTGTACCAAAAGACCCTCAGAACTGGCTACTTCACTGAAGCTCCAGTCTGCTTCTCTGTTTTACAAAATCTTGTAAATTAAAAGACCTTATGGCCTCTTAGTATTTACCCACATTTTTGAGAGACAGAAGGAGCCTGCTCACTGATGCCTTTGAAACTGGGCATATATCTCGATTTAATAATTATGTTGTTCGAGAGAGGAACATTGTTGCCTGGATTTCTTGTAAAGTAATGAGAACTCTTTAAATCACACCAGAAAAACATTAAATGGACTGCTCATCGTTTATAAAGCTGCCAGTACCTTTATGAGATGCTTCTGTTTTCCTCCTCAGTGCTTGGCTCTCTTTGGAATTAAGTTTTCACAAACATATTATTTGCGCACATTTATGCACTCTGAAAATATAGTATACCAAAGCTTGTTTTTCCTTGTCTGTCCTCTTATCCTGGCTACTTTTGTTGCATTAAGGGGATACATACTACTTCTCTCTTCCCCCTTTATGAGATAACCAGGTTTTTTTAAAGTTTATTCCTGCCAAAACCTAGAGTAAAAATTCTCTAGGCATAATCACTTCAAAACAAAAGCCAAATATATCAGTAATCATAAATAAAAGTATATAGAGCTTAAAACAATGGTGAAAAAAAAATAAATTTGCTGACCACTACGTCTTTCTTACAGAGACTAACATCTTTTCACTTGCAGAACAGCTGAATAAGGCCAATAAAATCAGCATAATTGTCAGACTCATAGTTACTTTCCAAGAACAATTCTTAAGGGGATTTATACAAACATTACAGAAAGTTAATGATGAGAGAACGATGAAGGAATGAAAAAGAGATGCCTGCATTACATTAGTTCATTGATCAGAAGTACTTTGGAGGACGTTTCCTAACCTGCAACCAGCAGCTTGCCATGAACTCAGAATGACACAAGCCTGCCCCTCTGAGGCAGGGAGGATGCAACTAATATGACAGGTTACCAAAATTACTCCATCTTTAAATAACAAACCTACCAGCAGTGCTAATAGCACTGCTGTTTTTTCCCTGTCTGCTGTGAAATGTTCTGATTATAACTTGGAATGATATCCCTATCATTTAAATATTTGTCCCTAGTATTAGGATGCAGTCCCCTCGACTGCCCCTGAAAACAAGTTACGAGAACATATTAAAAAAAAAAGTACAGATCTGAGCAAGGTGGTCTCCAGAGTCATCCCCAGTTTATCTTCTTTCACAGTGCTGTACTTCTCCCAGAGTTTTTAAGTACAGTAGGTGGAACGGACCAAAGCAGCCATGGCTGTATCGCCACATTTAGACCATGCTTGCCGGCATAGTATGTTACTAAATAAATTCAGGTTTTCTATTCAGTACAGGGATGCTTTTGTCTCACTTTCATGCTTCTCTCCTGGAAATCTCTCAATGCATCTTTTAACGTTTTTTTTTTTTTTTCCTTTTTTCTCCTCCATTCAAGAATTAGTAATGTGTTAATTTTACCAGACACATGAAGGTGATTTAACAAAAATGGAGTACCTGGTTTTTATTCTGCAATCATTACCTATTTTTTGAAGTGCTGCTAGATATTTGTTAGAAACAAGGATCAGACATCTTATTCTGTAATAGCATCTCATTGTCTGTCCTCTGAAAATCCCATTTTAAAGTTTCTATCTGAAAGTCAAAGATACTTACCAAATAGTATTTTGTAGCTGGAGGGACTTTTAGCTAATTCTAGAGCAGCAAATTCCAAAAAATTCCTCAGCTACTTTATGATGAGCTGTAGCATGTGTGGATTACGGACTCTAAACTACTGTTATGTTCAGCTTTCTTCCAGCAAGTGATGTTTTCTGGGGACAAGCACAAAAGTTCAGTGGTTTGTCATGGCTGGCATGGGAGCATACAGAGTCCAATGAAGGGAAAATGACTTGTGGTAGCTCCTGTATCCCTACAGTAGCCAGCTTGCTTGTAACCATGCTCTGCAGAATACCATTGACTGTTGGCTCAAGCAACTTGTAAAATACATAGCATAGCGTGTGATAATCCATTTCTTTATTTAAGGCAGAGGAACGATGGGTATCATCCTTAGAAGGCCAGCAAAGCTCTGTAGTAAATCGCTGGTGAGAGGAGAGGGCAAACAGGTGTTTCACGTGCATATGAAGAACAGCAGAAGAAAAGGCATCGGTAGTACCTTCTCTTGTAGGGATCAGACAGGGTGAGCAGATGTCTCTGGCTCCTGAAAGTTTTTGCTAATTTCTCTGATCAGACTGTTCAGGACTCAGTCTGCTCACAGACCTCAGCACAAAACAGCCTTCACCAAACCAAGCCTCTGATCACTCTGCTTCTTCACTGCCCAAGGGTGGCACAGTCCCCCTGACAGGAGGGGCCAGGAGCTTCAGCTCCTGTATTTCTGCCATTCCCTTTCCATTTCTGTTTTGCTGACGATGCCATTGTCCTGCACTTCTGAAACGAACCGTGTAAGGCTGTGTCTGAATCATGGGAGGTTTCCCATGCGGTGCCGCAAAGGCCCTGACATGAAGAGGCTGGAGCTGGGCAGGCTCCAGGGCTGTGTTGCTGCTTCTTTTTTGAGGCTAGTTTTGGTTTTCATTCAAAATTTTAAATTTTACTAGGAGATAGTGCGCAGTCTAATCTTGGTCTATTGCTTCCATGGCCTTGCTGGACTGCACTGTATTGCATATAAAAAGACAAAAAGCTGTATTTGACATGTGAGTCCCCAGACAAGCTATCTAAAAGCACACTGCTGCTAGTATCAGTGTTGAATAGACGGTGAAGTTCATGTTGTAAATTATGCTGTTCTTTTACTCAAAACAGATTTAGATCAGGACGTGAGGGGCATAGGGAGTTGTTTTAATAATCCGAAGTATTTAAAATTTGTAACAATCTGTAAAATGTTGTGCTTCAGGGAGTATAAATATCTTGGGAGGATAATAAAAATGTTGGTGGTAAATATGTTTGAAAATTATGAATTTGAATACAATCCTGTGTGTAATTATTGGAGGTTACCATGTAATTAATATGATCTTGATGAAGAATCAGGTTAGGGGAAAGAAAATGAAGATTCTTCTCTTTTCCTCTGTCCATTAATAGAATATTTATGTATTCTTCTTAGTAGGCTCTTTCTATTTCCCTCCTGCTGCCTATAGGCATGTGCTTCAGAGAACAATTAACAGCGTTTGACTTCCCTTTATGTGTTGTTTTGCATAAGTTTTTTCAATAAATTAGCAGATTTTTCTAATACCTCTGGCAGTTAGCTATTTTGACTCCAAAGCTGAAGAACAGTCAAACAAAGCATCACAGCTTTTCTTCGACAGGAGAATGAGGGAAAAGTTTGTTTCCTTGCTAATAAATTAGAAACAGATTGTGCTTGTTTTCACATTTCAGATCCCTGAGTCACTACTGGGAATGAAATAGTTTGATAGTACTGGTAATGCTAAGGTTTATATTGAGTAAGGGAAAAACTGATATTTCTGCAGCGATTTTCTCCCTTGGATCATTGATAGCAAGAGGGCATGGGGTTTGTTTTTCTGGTGTTGTCGTGGTTTGTTGCGGGTTTTTTTGCTTGGTTTTAGCTAATATTGATAGAATCTGCTCAGTACTGAAATCCATTTCTCCTACATCATTGCTGTGGGTGTCAGGACGACCCCAGTCAAGATTGGCCTGAATAAATCTGTGTCTGTTACAGTCATGTCTCCAGTTGCACTGTTGACATCCTGTAAATAGATATCCATGTAGACCTCTTTCTTCTTTAGTATTTCTCACTGACATGTTTTAATCCTAGAGTTAAACACCCTTGCTTTAAGAAAATGGCCTTGGTTTGTTGAATTCACCACTGGTCTCCTACCAAAGAGAAGAAGCACCAATGCCAAATTTGATATGTGAGGCACTGTAGCATGAGACACACGTCCAGGGTTTCACTGCAAGGTTACAAGATGCAGGGGCATGCTCACAGCTTCTAAAGGTCTAAGAGTAGGATAAGAAGCCATAGCAAAAATTGTGCGGTGTGAAAACTACAATTGCTTCTGTGTAGCAGTAAGAAATTTGTATGAGTATCTGCTCCGTTCACCGTCCAGGGCCCTCTGTCTCCAGGGACATATTGCTGTGCTTTGTCATCCTGTCTGCCAAGCTTCACTGGAAACTTCCTCTAATGGACACCAAAGTATTTCACTGTCCCAACAGAATGAATTGTTCAAGCAGAAGACTTTTCTCATGAAACCTTCCTGTATTACAGCAGCCTGTGGTCATAACTAATGCCAGCCCATAGCAAGTTTACAGGAACAGCTGTAATACAACTATTTAAATAGTGCTTGGTGTCAAATTCTTAAGGGAATTTAAAAAAAAAAAAAAAAAAAAAAAAAAAAAGTTGTCAGCTTTCAATATTTCCAATTTCTTGTATTTCTCTCTTTTCCTGATGAGGAATTCCATCACGGTGACACAGAACAGTCATGCTGTTCACTTAAAAAAATGAAAGTGCCTGTTTGTAAGCAATGAGGATAAACGTTTAAGTGTCAGCAGTAAGGCCTCCACAGAAAACTGACTGTTGGAAAAAAGGAAATAGTATTCCTTTATGGTTAAGCCTTCCCCCCCCCATAATTCTAGGTTTTCTGGTGATAAAGCAGGATGTATTTGTAAAGCAGTAATAACCTCCTAATTAATGGTAGAATATACTTGAAGAAAAAGATAATTTAATATTAATACATTTCCTAATCAGCTGTATGCCATAGGGAAATTGAGCCTAGAAATTTGAATGATTGATAAGAGACTGTTGTATTTTCTCTACCAAATGAGAAAAATGAAATATGTATGTAAAAGACCCAAAAATGGGACTGGTTTAAAAATAGGGTGATTTTGTTAGAAGGCATTTGCATTCTCCCTCTGCTGTTTATTTTATTTTAGAATGTGTTCCACAGTTTGCACCCTCACCTTCTGGAACATCTCTTTAAACCAAATTGTTGTAGAGCATATTTAGTGCTTTGTGTATTAATACCAAGCTATATTAATCATCTAAATTTCTACTAGTATGCAATAAATTGTTTAAAGGAACACTAACTCAAATCCAATCTGCTCGCTTAAAAATAACATATTTTAAGCACTGCATTGTGTAGTATTTTGATCATTTTTTGTCATCTTATCATGGTTTTGTTGGGGTTTTTTTATTCATTGTCCTGTTTTCTGAGAGAAGAGAAACATCTGCAGTCAAATGTTCAGGGAGAGCTGCAAAGCTCTCCATATGCAGACCTTCCTCCAAAGCTCATTTCAGGCTGTTTGAATCATCCCAGGGTTTGCGGCAGGTTTTGGATCAGTGTTCTGGCCAATAGTATGTACGCACAGCAATGTGCATCTCATGTTTAAGTTAGTATTAATTTTATGCTCTGTCGCAAGTTTACCTGTATTTGATTATCAAGCTAACTTTGTATTACTGAAAGCAACACTGAATTTTGCTATTCTAAAGCAAATACCTCTTGTGAACAGGTTTGCGATGGACCTTAAAAATGTATTGGCATATGATCAGCTGAAGGACGATCGTCGCTGGCACACTGTGGGAGCATGGCTGTTCTTCCTGTGTGCTCTGCGTGCTTCCTGGGCTAGATCCATGCTGAGGAGGACAGAGAGGCAGGCTGGGGTCCTCTCTGCCTCCCTGCTGCCACACATGGCACCCAGGCTCATGCCTTTTGGCACAGTCATGGCTTCTACTCAGGCCAGAGCTGTGCTTGCTTTTTTTTTCCTGGATGGTATGTGGGCATTTGCTTCTTTGGGACTGATTATGGTTGTCTAAAGGCAAGTATGCAGGCAGTTATATGTAACTGTTAAAATTACTCATTCAAACCAAAGGTCCACCTAGCTCTGTTTGCCATCACTCAATAATAGGTATTTGGGGAACAATAAGAACAGAGGGAGCAGGTAGGGATACTTTTTCTGGAAAGTCATTTTCCAGTGACAGTTTAGGGGCTTCTGGAGTCAGAGGCAGTATATTTTGGTTTAATTTGACTCAGAATTTTTGCCTGAGAACTGGTCAAATCAGTTTTTCAGCCTGTTTATGCCTGGGTTCATCTACAGTGACAAAGAGCTTAAACTCTGAATTTTGTTTCTTTCATACTTTCCATCTCCCAGCTTCATTTAGTGTCATAGTTCTTGCACACTTGCTTTCTTTTTACCTTCTCTATGGCAATTCCAAGATTACAGAAAACTCTTATGTTCCCCACCCACAGTAATATTGCTGTCAAGGCTGAAGAGTCCTAGTTTATGTAACACTTCAAAGTAAAGCTTAATTAAAATGCTGAAAATTTTCCAGTATTTTGCGATACTCTTCAACAGAACTTGGTCTGAACTTTCACCCAACATCCAAAATGCATTATGAGAATGGAAGCAACCAGTGGCTGAGTTTGGGTTGTGGTTTTGTTTTTTTTTTTTCCTTTCCAGTATCAACTGTTTGCTGGATTTGACTAATGCTTTTCTTCATTTTCTTTAAAAGAAAAAACACTAACACCACCCCACCTTACCCCCCCACCCCCCCCAAAAAAAAAAAAAAAAGGAAAACTAGCTAGCCATTCTAAGCAAATCTTCATAAATTTCATTTTCCCTGCATATGGCCTAGATTTTTGCCTGCATCATTAGGAAACAACAGAGTATTAGCTTTCCTTTTGTGAGTATACATGTATGTATGAGTGTGCATGTGTAATTTTTTTTTTTTTTCAGCAGTTGCTATGGAAAACAGTCTTGTGCGATGAATCATACTTTGACTTTTGTTGAGTAATGTTATTCTGGTTATTTTTACAGTAATTTTACTTATAAATATTTGTTACAAATTAAAATGTTAGAAAGTGGGATGTATGCTTAAGTGGAGTCTGAATACAATTTAAAGGTGATGCTTTTCTGTGGTTTATTGCATGGTATGTGGCATTTTTAATGTCACTTTAGAAAAGAGATCATAGAATCACAGAATATCTGATCACAAAAGACCTCAAGAATCACCTGGTCCAATCTTGGCAAAAGCACTGTCTAGAAAAGATGGCCCAGCACCCTGTCCAGCTGAATCTTAGAAGTGTCCAATGTTGGGAAGTCACCACTTCCCTGGGGAGATTATTCTAGTAGCTGAATGTTATCATGAAAACTGTTCCTCTCGTCTCCAATTGGAATCTTCCCAGGAGTAACTTGTACCCATTACCCCCCGTCTTTTCCATGTGACTCCTTGTAAAAAAGGAGTCTTCATCTTCTTTGTAGCCACCCTTTAAATACTGGAACAAGGTGATAAGATCTCCCCTAAACCTCCTATTCTCAAGGCTGAACAAACCCAGTTCTCTCAGCCTTTGCTCATGTGGCAGGCTTCCCAGTCCTTTGTTCATCTTCGATATAAAATTCTTTATAGTAAAGTGGTACGTAGGAAGAGTTGGAAGCTGTAGTTTCCCTGTCGATACGACATGTCTGAATTTCAATACATTCTGTTCTGCAGCAGGACTGAATGTTTGGAGATGAGCTGATGGGCATGTGCATTCAGCACAGAATAGCTAATCGTCCAGTTAAGACATAACTGCATTTTTTTTTGCTATTTTACTATATTTAGTCATCGGACCAAAAAAAACCTGATAATCAACATTCACTGTGGTATGGACACCAAGTTAAAAAAGTACCTCCTGTTCAGTGTTTCAGTAACTGGATCTTAAATGGGGTCTCCATATTCCAAGTGTTGACCTTGCTGGGGATGTTATTTAAATATTACTTCTCTAGGCTTTCTTTTTCCTCCTTTTTTTCTTTCCTCTTCCCACCATATATTAAAAAAAAAAAAAAATCCATTCTTGTGAAAAGTGACAAATGTGTTCCAGCCAACTGTTTGGATTTGGCAAATCATTATTTTGATGTCTTTTCACTTCTGTTCCCTCTCTTTTTTTTAAAATAAAAGAAGACAGTAACACCCTACACTGCATGGAAGAATTGCTGATGAGCTGATCATAGATCATTAAGTGAAATATGCAGGGAGTGGGAGAAAGCTCCTAATTTCAATTAAAATTTCTGAGCAGGAGCCAAAAGAGTTTAAATAAAAATAATAATGAAGAATGGAAAGTTGTGACAGCAGACTAGTATTTTGCAAGTCAGTTTATGGTAAATAAACATTTGAGACTTCATCAATTATTTTTTTCTTTCCACATCAACTCCCTTTAATGATCTTAAAATCAAATCTCATTTATGTAAGCTTTTCAAAAAGGACAAAACAAAACAAAATCATAATCTGACATAGCCATCTTCATGTCTATTCTTTCCCCTATATATGATTTTTCTTTATTAAAGTTGTTTCATGAAAACCTTGACATTTGTAGTTGCAATGAGAGATCAGAACTATTCAAAGAAGGTCATGTTCATTTTTACCTGTTAATACTTTTTCACTCATGTATGATATAGGAAATTCAGTGAGTAATTGGTAGTTATCCCAGTAGGGAAGAATTCAAGTTGTCCTAATGCTTGTGACAGAGAAGCTGGGGTAATGAAAAAGGAACATGCACGTGAATAAAACAACAAATCCCTGGCAGTATTAAATGTGATTCAGCATCTGAACTTCAGAAAGCCTGTGACTTAATTTCATGAAAAGGATAAAGTAAATCGAAGTCTTGAAAGGTGTTAGTCTTTGTTTTACCTCTCTCTTAAGGTAATAACTGTTCTTCATCACCAGAAAAACAAAAGAAGAGAACATCACATTAATTTTCATTTTAATCTTACTTTCTCTTCATATTTTAGTCTTTTTGCTTTTCCTTCAGTGTTCTGTTCCACTTTTAATCATATGAAACAAAGAGATAACAACAAAAAAATGTTGCCTCCGTTAATTAACACCCATCTTTGGGACCCAAACATACTCGCCTTCACCTGGATTTTCTGTATAAAGCTGCATGCTTCCTGACTATCAAGCCTTTCTTTTATGAGTCCTAAAAATGGCACAAAATATGTAATGAATGACAAATGAACAGAGACTGGAACTCTGAGCCTTGGACCTTCTAATTTTTTGTGCTTCACCATGTTCTTCGTGTTAATCTTGTTTCACATAGCTCTCCTGTATCTGTTTTATTGTTCCTCTAGCAGGAGGAGAAACTTTTGTGGTAATCATGATGCTTGGTTGCAAGTCTTCAAATATGGTTTATCTCAGTGGTCTAATAGCAACTGGATTTCTTCTATTAGTATTTTGCGTTAGTATTCTAATTACTTGTTTCAGCACAAGCTGAAGTAAAGAAAAAAAAATTAAAAGAATGAAGTATTATGGAAATAAATAACTGTGATGCGCTGAATGTACCTTGAAAACTTGTGAAGTTAAGCAGATACAATTACTTGCATCTAAATTAATCCAGTGATGTATTAGCTAGATTAACAGAATTTGTATTAATCAATCTGTATATAGGAAGAAAACAGAAGATTATACAAAGTAAATTCCATTTTACCATTGTATGTTCAAGATCTTTCTGTTTTCTGATATATTTCAAAGGTCTTTGGACTGTCTAGCTAATAGTTTTGTTTTATATGTCTAAATGATTCAGCAGTAAGTATTATATATTACTTAATAACCTGAACATAGCTGATCTTAACAATGTACTGATTTTTATAAGTATATAGTGGGGTCCTTGTTTTTACCTCCAAATTACATTTCTTCAACTGTAAGTAAATAAAAAGGAGTGCTGGTGAGTTTTATTTCTTTTTAACAGCACTGCAATGTATTGATCAGGATTGTTTCAGTTTTATGGTAGTATCAATAATATGTCTTGTGGTCCAGGTTATTGAATCTTTCTCAAAGCTGTCTTGGTGTCATAACATTTTGTAAACATAATTGGAAAGGTGCAACCATTCACTGCCTTAAGATTTTTGTTTTGTTTTGTTTTGTTTTTTAATTCTACTAGTGCATTTAAAAAAAAACAGAATGGTTTATTGAGCAACTCCTTTAGTTTTATTTTTGCTTTTTATTTTAAGTTATCTAGAAGAATTTCAATTTTTGTTTTTAGTGATAAAACCAAATATCACTGTTGGAGCAAGTTCAGATGAGTGGGCCAAATTGTGGAAAATAACAAAAAGATGATGAAGAGGTGGAGTGTGGGTGCTTTGTTTCATTGTTTTGTTGAGTAGCTTTCCCCAACACACACCTCACCTGAATCATAGCAGTTTAGTGGAGATGATGCTTTGAAGAAAGGTGTAAGCGTGTTCAGTGGAATATGATCTTAATTTTATCACTCATGTTATTTCAGGAATTATTTATGTGAAAAAGTGCTGAACCATCTGATATAGCAAATAATTTTTCTTATGAGCCAACAGCTGATAAAAAGGTTTACAATTTTCAAAGGTACATTCAGAAACTAATTGAAAATGCACTTTTTTTTTCCTTTGTTAAATTTAAATTCTGAATGTGTCTGTATTGTGTAGATGCCATTTGGCAAGTGAAACAAAGATATAGGTTGGGATTACAAGTCTACTGTGTTTTTGATCTAACAGAGCATCTGGGAGTTGGTTGATTGGTTTGTTTCTTTGGGCAAATGCTTGTCTTCAATAGACAGTGTTCTTTGTTTTGTCCATTACATCTCAGAGGATTAAAACCAAAGTTTTTACCAGAAATCTGATTCTTGTATTGGTGCAAACACGTGGATTCACCAATATCAGTTAAAAAAAAAAAATTACATTCTATCCTTCTAAAATGTTTTAAGTTTGAAATAATGCTGCAGATAATCAACTACTGGTTTCTAAAGTAGCCAAGGTATTTTTTTTCAGGGTCCACCCAGAGGTTATAGATATATTCTGCTAAACCTTCACAGGACTCCATCTGTTGAACTTGTCCACAGACAAGGGACTTAGCCAAGAAGTCTCTCCTTCATAGTACCTTTTCTTGTTAAGGATGGCAATTCTGTGCTGGATTCATCCAGCCTTGTAAAAAGATTTTAGATGTCTGAAACAAATTATGGATTAAAATTATTTTTGTTTGCTGTTGTGCTTTTTCCTCTCACTTTGCCAAAAAACAATTGGGGCACAATATAAGAAAAGTTAGGAGTTAGAGGCAAGTAGCCATATACACAGTCAAGAGCACGGGCTTCCAGAACAGCATGAGATTTTCAGCAGTAAAAAGGCCATTATACTCTATACGCCTTAAGTACATAAAGGACAATGTGCTTTCTCTTACATGCACACTCAAACCAGCCAATAAAATACTTTTTTTTTTTTTTTAAATTGCAAAATGCTCATTTGTAAGTATCACCTGTAAAGTTATTTTTGACAAGACAAACACCTATGAAACTTTTTAAAACATAGGAATGCTTTGAGAACAGGTCCCATGATGGTATTTATAGATATTTATATTTATAGAAATTATATTATTTTATAAAAATCATGTGATTTTAACACTAGTAAAAAGCAAAACAAAACTGGGGTTCTTTTGTTAATTAGTTGGCTTGGGGGATTTTTTGCCCTTAATGTTTAGGAATCATTCTTTCCTACCATTTCATCCATTCCCTTTCTCTGTTTTCCTTATGCCTAAAAAGGTTTTTTTTTCAGGTGAAACTGCACAGGATTGTTTTATATTCAGCATTGTATTCTGATGAAAGCAATCTGGCTTTATTCCATAGATTAATGGATAAAGTGCCGTCTGTGTCTTCTCATAGTCGCCGCAGGACTATATGACCTATAGGAGATAGGCCTCTCTGATTTTTTTCTTCCTTCTGCTTATGTCGAGTATTATTGTAAATAGATGAGTAAATGAAAGCTTGAATTACTGTAAGTTTTCTTTATTCGGCACTATATACATTTAAATGAACTCTTTAACTGCATAATACTTCAAATACATGAAAGAAAATAGGATCACATGCATTTTTAACAAGCTTTTTATAGTTTTTTAAAAATAATAATTTCTACTTAATAACTTGCTCTGAGGTTGTTCCAAAGTTTTATTAACTGAAATTAATCCTCTTAAATATGTAAAGTATCATCTCTCACTTTTTGCTCCAGTGTTAAAGTAGATGAATCAAAACTATCCCGTGTAATCTTGTACTGTATATGCAGCACGGCAGAAGTCTGGCTAAATTCCTATAGATTAGTGGATAAAAAGGTATGTAAATTTACATACGTAAATTTGACTTGTGACATGGCTTGTGTTTTTTCACCATCGTCATGTGCATGTTTTCTGTTATGTGCCTGTGGTCTTCCTTTCCTTGCTTCCTGAGCAGATACCGGGCGAGGGGGCGTACGGAGCTGGGCAGCTGCAGCCGAAGGAGAGGCTGGAGAGTGCACAGAGCAACCTCTGCACTTCACAGCCCATCGTCATTTCTATTCTCTTGAATTTATCATTGCTACTTCCCTGTCCAGATAAGAGTGATTTATTCCAAACTGTGTTATCAACAGCGCTTTTATTTTGGTGTTTCCAAGTTCATCTGATATCAGTAACCGTATCTCTACTTCTCAGAGGCAAAAACATCAGTTAACGTGAAAATGTAAGCGTCACGCTGGCAGTGCAGAAGTTATAATATTCCTTATAGTGCTCTTCTGAATGATATTACCAAACCCCACATAAATGGCATATAAATTACGTGGTTACTGTGGAAGACAAACAATGATTTACTGCTGTGTGCGGTGGTGCTTTCACTCATTGTGGGGAGTAGCTGGCTGTCATGATGGTTTTCTGAAATGCTGTAATGCATTTGAAATGTTTCAGACTGTAACACTAAGACAAATAATAATATCGAGTCACAAAACTAAAGGTGGGGAAACAGAAATATAGATAAAATTGCACATGGGAATTGCTGATATTATCTAGGAATTGAGACTACTGTTTAAAATATGGTATGTATCACTTTCTCCATAGATATCACAGCTAATATGTATTTCTAGAAAGGTTGATGCAATAAATAATGGTTGCAATTCCAGAGGATCTATTACACTTACTAAAGCTGTTCTCTTGAAAACATTATTTACAAAGTATAATTAACCTCCTGCCTTTTCATGTTCCTGCTGCGTATGAGTAACTGGAACAAATAGCTCTGTTATAATTATCTTCCCGCACTTTTTCCCCTCTCATTTGTCTTAAAAAATTATCACAATTTTCACTTTTTTTATTTGTAAGATTTTAATTTTATGATGACTTTACCAGAGTCATGAAGAATCATTTTGTTTGGACGTGACTGCCAGAAGATTGAGAATACAATTACTGAGGGACTTAGGCAGAGTTTTACCCTTTTATTATTACAGGCAGCATAGCTATCAATTTTTTAAATTGTTCCATGTCAGAAACTGATATTTTTATCTTGTTCTTCACTACTCTTCTGAGTAAGATGTTCCACAATATCACTAGTCTGATATTTGAAAGGTGTTTTCTTTCTTCCAGAACTCATTTTTTTCTCCATAATTCGCATTCGTATTTTCTTCAGGCAATTCTGTTTTAATTTTATCCTGAAGGAAAGTTTAAAAGATCACATACTTTTGAAATATCAGTTTTTTCACAAAATCAAAGGAGGAGTAACTAAACTCTTTGTTGATTTTCTTTTCAAAACAAAGCCTTAAATTATTTTTTTATTTTGTTTTTAATACAAGTGTTCAGGCTTCCCACCATTCATCATAGGGTACAATTCCTGGTACAACACACAGTTACAGCACAAAAGAAAGAGCATATGTGCTATCTCTTTGATATCTATCTTAAATATTTTGCTTGAACATGAATGTCCTCTGCAAAGTCTTTTTGTGGGGCAAAGGTGACAATTTCGTGCTGCTATTTTGAGTGAAATTGCTGGGCATGTATAGATTTGCCTTCCCACCTCTTGTTTCTAGGAGAGATTTAGAGCCTGAAAAAAACACATCAGTGGGAGAAAGAGGAATAAGAAATATGTTTCAGAGAATACGAAAGAAGATAGAAAGGCTATAAAAGGATGGAAGGATGAAAGGCAAAGGGATTATGAAGACAGGAAAAAAGGACATAACCTCTCCCCATCGCAAAAAATCCAGTAAAAAATGAGTAGAGTCATTTGTCTTGTATCATTTGTTAGCAATCAACAAATATACTATTCCTCATCTCTGGTAACCCCATCACTGTGTGTGGGGGAGATCCTGATAGTGATGTGCATGACAGCTGTGGTCAGGACCCCGGATTTGGCTGACACTAATGGTTCTGACTTCTGTTGTCCTAGTGACACTTGCTGATTCATTGCCTGACCCTAAATAGCATCAGGACAAAGTGCAGGGTGGGATAAACCCTCTGATAGCTGCTGGTTTATGAGGAGAGGTATGGGCAAAGAACCACTGAAACTCTGGAGGACCAGGAGTACTCAGATACTTTTTCCTGTGAAGGTGGTTCTAGACTGTGGTCTCCCCAGCTGCAAGGCAGCAGATTCATACCAGGTTTTGGAGGCAAAGCTTTTAAGGATTTTACAGGGATGAAAAATATACTCTGACTAATAGTGTTTAATCATTCTGCATTCTGGAGGATGCTCAGGAGTGGCAGATTAAGTGGCTGCTGAGCAGAAATGTGTCTGATTTGTTGTACCCCTTGGACTCTTACCTTGTTATAATATCAGAGATAATAACTGGAAGCCAGTTCCTTTTCTGTGTCTTTTCCCTCAGATGACTTTGGACGGCAGATACTGGATATCTGTTTTGGAATTTGACCAGTATGGAGGTCTTTATGGTATATAAAGTTAAGTGTTCTTACGAGAAGAAAAATTTCAATTTCTTCTGTTTTCTTCTGATTGTTATTTTTCATGTGTGTGGGGAAAGACATGTCTTGTTTGTATCATGTTTTGATCAGAAGGAATAACTAAATATTTTTATTCCCTTTATTCTGAGAATAGTAAATTTTTATCATCTGGGTAATTTTCACTCCATAGTAAATTCATTGACTCTATAGTAAAATTTTATATTTTTGAAGCTTCATTAAAGACCTTGTATTTTTGCTTTTCATAGTGGCAAAGCAAAGAGTACTCTTTAAGCCTCAATCAGCAGGAAGAATTTTACAGATAATAAAGTAATCCACTTCCTTGGATTTTGCTTAGTTGGGTTTTTTGCGGGTGGGGCTGAGAGGTACTTTAAATGAAATCTAATCAGGTATCACTTCCAGTATTCATTTTGATAGATTTTCTTAATAAGAATATCTTGCTACAATGAATTCAAACCCAGCAAATGAGGGAGAGAGCAATTATGAAAGCTGAAGCTGTAGATACAGCAAAAACATTTTGTGAATAGTTTTGGCATTGCTCTGTAAACAATGCTTACCATAGTGAGAAAAATGGCCAATAGTCAAATTCTTTAAATACAGCAAGTTCTCCTGATTGTTAATATAAAAATAATTATTATCTGACAAGCTGATGAAGTTCTACTTGCTTCAGAAATCCTATATAAGAGGCTTTGTAAGGTTGAGGAAGTTGTATTCACATGCTTCAAGTGACTTAACATGTGGTAGTTTCACAGTGGACTGAGTTAGTCTCATGTGGGGACACTGTGTCCAGAAGATTCAGTGTTCTTGGACACATAGTCTCCTTGAAGTGTAGCAGCATCATCCCTCTATGTCAATAACAGCTGATTTCCTCTGGTCTCAATTTAGGAACAGCTGATTTGTCACTCTTCCTGCTGCCAGCTAAGAGGGACATTTTCTCTGGGAAGAGGAAGATCTTATAGTGTTTTTTATTCTTTTTTTTTTTTTTTTTAAGTATCCGTAATAGTTATCACAGAATTTCCTAGCAGTATGAGAACGTGTCAATAAAATCTGGAGACCTTAATTTCACATAGAACTTAGTGAAAAATTATTAACTGGGTAGCATTGGGAAGTTTTCTGTTTTCTAGAGCCATAGATAGTAGTTTACAACAGAATAATTTTACTATATTTTACACTTCATTATTAAAAGTGCTTAAACCGAGAGAATGTGCTGAAGCTGAGGCATGTTGTGCAAGCTATTGATTAAGCTGAAATACCAGTTGGGAAAAAAACCCTACCTAGTTCATTTATTGTCTTAAATTTGCAGTTGAGTATAATAATTAAATCACTAAAATCTGGATATAATCTTTTTCATAACTGTGGTCTGCCACCTTTTGATTTGCTTAATAATTATGTGTTAACTGTGATGATATGTACTGAATATTGATCCATGTGATGATTTGTAATGTGAACCTACAGCAACCTATATCCTAGTATAACTTCTTGCATATGTGTAAGTACAGAAAAGATTTCTTTGAATCAGCAGGAGGGGGGGGTGCGGTGGTGGTAAGATTTAGCATGTAAGATGTTAGCTAAAATTCTCAGCTGTTCTTCAGTGATGATATTGCTCTTCTCCTCAGTTGAAGTGTTGGATGTGGTGTGTCTTCATATTACAAAAATAAGTTCCTAGTTCCTATGGATGTGTATGTAATTGATTGACTACAAACAGATCACTCAAAGAAGAAAAGTGTTCATTTGTATTTATTTGCACAATATTTATCTTTTGAAGTTTGAATCACCTATAAACTGGAAGATGTTTCACTTCTGATTTTTTAGCTAAAATATTCCAGCTCATGTGACTGAGAGTTGATGTTATTACATCAGGCATTTTCCTTGTTGGGCGGTATAGGGTTTTTTCAGGTTACCTTACATCATTTGAGACACAAATGGTAAAACAGAACAAGTGATGTTATTTTCTAAACCAGCTAAGACTCTCAGATGTTTCTTTAAATTGAATTCCAACAACCCATGGTATCTTGAGAAGTGCTAAGAGTCCTTCAGGCTTTGCAGGGAGCTCTTCAGTTTGCAGGACCTGACTCCTTGAGCTAAGAAATGCACAACCTCTTCCAGGCAGCTCCCAGTGCTGCATGCCTTGAATTGCATGGCAGTGACTCTGTTCGGGTATTATTTTTCCTCTCTGGTGATTGTATAATGCTGGATTAAATCCAATTTTGAGTCCTTGCTGTGGTGAGAATATTCCAAAATGTTCTTGGGATAATGTCAGGAACCTGAACATATGAGCAGGGTACTCGGTTTTTCCCTGGCTGATTATCAGTCACCTGCAGAAATTTGAAGGAGTCTGTGGATTGTGTGGGCTGGGATTTCCCTGGCTGTCAGCTGCTGGAGGTCAGGAATGGAGATTACTGCCACCCTGAGAAAAATGTGTCTTCTGTTCCTCTGAGCAAACTCTACAAAGAGAATGGGAGGAGACACTGCTGGCTTCAGAAACTCTTGACAAGCAGTGACAGGTCCCATTTCCTATATTGCTACATGTCATCTGGCTGGCTGTTAGTGTTCCCTGGTATAGAAACAATGTTCTTACGTGAGAAGTAAGAGAGAATGTACACACCGCACATGCGTGAGCGTGCTGGACTCTGCCATTCCCAGGTGTTTTCAGATGTCATCCATTGCCTGATTGATGATGGGCAGGTTTTAGGGGAGCAGTGTTACAGGGCAGGGAGGATTGCATACATCTTGAGGTTCATTTGTGGGAATATGGACAGCTTGCCTTTGGGCAGCTTTGCTGCAGCAAGTTTATCATGTGTATGATTACTATGTTGACTGATATGAAATCAAATTTTGTTGTGTTTGTCTTGTCAAGAAATTTTGAGACTCTCTGAGGTGGAAATCCATTCAACATTTTTTCCATGAAAAATTTCATAGTGTGATGTGAAGCCAGATTAAATTATATTGTTTTGAAAGGCAACTGGTTAGGAAATTAAAATCTTCAATCAGTCTAGGGTAATAAAGTATTTAACCCAGATGAGTCTTTTGTTGTACATATTAGGAACTATCCTGTTTTATTCACTAGATAAATATATTTTGGGTTTTAGTAACTCTGAGTACATTTACGTGAGCAGCTTCTTGCCTTGTAACTTAATTTGATTACATCTTATACTGTCTTTCCTTATTATTTCACAAAACTTAAGAGGGTATGTAGCAGGCTGTATCTTTTTTCCACTTCATAAGTTTGCAGATCTGGACATCATGCCGGAAAATCCATTTAAGGTCCAAATTAACTCCAGTACCATTAAGGTATTTTTCACTTGGTATTAGAGGAAGAAGACTGGGTTTCCTAAACCAGATTTTTCTTCTTCTAAACCAGTAAGATACTCCAGTTTTATCTAGCTATCAAAATAAGACATCATCTTTTCTGAAGATGCTAAATATGTCAGTTGCTAAGCATTTTGGAAAATCTTTTTTAGGTACCTGAGTGGAAGCTGGGCATTTAGAAAAATCATCTACCAAGCTTTTCTTAATGGCTCTTTCTGAGTCTAGCATGTAGAGGAGATAGCTCAGTATTCATTTATTCACTCATTGGAGAGCTATTGCAGAACCAAGTGAATGTGCACATATCTAGTCTGTAATCGCTAGTCTTATGTGGCAAGTTACAATTTACGAAGGGTGAGTCATACTTACTGTAGAAAGAAGGGACTTTAAAAGGTACAGAAGACAGGTAGGCACTTCATTTTTCATAGAGTGTGCAGTTTATCTTTCTTTCCTTTTGAGCCCATTCTTGAGGTTTTTCAGTAGAAGAACCAAGGCTTTTAAAAAAATAAATAGAATGGGAAATAAACAAGACATTTGTCATTCTGTACAATGTGCTGGACCCACAATAACTGCTGATGCAAGTTAGGTACCACTCAACAGCTGTCTTATATGCAGACTGGACAAAATGCCAGCCCTGGATTCAAGCTGTTACAGCCTAGCATGATGTGTTCTTATTGCTTTAGCACATAATATTCTTTAAAGAAAAAGTTAATAATCAGTGCACTAAGGGGATATAATCAACACTTCCACAACTTATGTTAGTCAACTTAGCTCCTATTCTAGTGCTTGAAGAGGGTGTAAGTTTTAAAAACAGCCCAGTTGTTACATGTTAGAGTGTATTATTGTAGCATATGAAAATACTTCAGTATTCAAATGCAGTTCTACAACCTTAGGCATTTAAATACTGTGTCTAAATGCACAGACATATAATTTTTATAGATTCTAAAAACTATTTTAGGTAGTCAGAATAGTGTGCTGTTGAGACCTACAGAAATACCAAGATTTCTAGAAAGACATTGAAGTGTCATTTATTTACCTGTACTCTAGTTACTGTGTGGACATTTCTTTCATGTATTTCTTCTTTTTGAGACTAATTGAACCCTCTTACAAATCTATTTTCAGCTCTTTTAATTGTCTGCTTTCGTCTTCTGTTAATTACCTTCTATTTCCATTTCCATCTCCCTTTCTCATACAGGTTAGGTATCTTCTCATCCCAATTCTTTACTTCCATGTAAAACCTACATATAGCACTTTATCTACTCATCACATGTTCTTGATCTTCTCTTTTATAAGAGCTTTTGCAGCTGTTTTCTAGAGGATTTTCTTTTCTGTCTATTATGATGGACATTGTATGATATTCACTGAAGTTTACAGGGTTTTTTAGTATTATTGTAACAGATTCACACTTAGGTTGCTGCTTTACATTAGAAAGTGTGTAATTAATTGTGTAGTCTCAAACAAAACCAGTATGTTTATATGGGCAGCAACTCAAAATATTACAAATAAGTATATTTATCTTGAGGCACAATTGGAGAAGTGAGTAGTCTTTTCAAAGAAATGATGGACAAATAGCCACAGCTGAATAGATTTGCACAGAGATTTTTATAGTTACACCTGTCACTTATACTTCAGTAGTAACACAGAGGCCCAGTTATAGCCCAGAAACCTATTGTGTGCTGTAAAAGTGGAGAACAAAGTTGATTCACATGCTCTAGCTTTCATACAACTGAGGAATGACATCCTTCCTCAGGGAAGCATCTCTCTTAAATGTGTCAATGCAGCAACTACAACAGGTCAGTTGTAATCTGATATTATTCTACTATTTTTTTTTATAAAACTGATAGAGTAATATAAATAACTTTTTTCCCTGAGTTTCTGGTGTTCCTTGCAGTTCCCACAATCATGTCCCATCAGACCTGTACTTAACTACAGTGTTTATATCCTAGGGAATTCATGCTATCTTCTTTTCTTCCCCAAGTCACCTTGAACGTAATTGTCTTCTTGTGCAAATGGCTTAAAATATTAAAATGGTATTGTCAAACTGTAATTGTTTATGAAGCAAACTTGGAATAGCAAAAGATGCTGATTTATGAATAAAATAAACTAATTTAATTACATGGCTGCACTTTTACAGCTGGTACTTGCTTGGCGCATTGCCTGTCTACAGTACAGTGAGTGATTAACTGTTGTGACTAGAGAACAATTATTAATTATATTGCAATTTGTGAGCTATTATATGCATATCTATTAACTTTGGTTGTGCTATGAAGGCTGTTTGGCTAGAGGAGGTTAGTTACCTTTCTAAACAACTATGAAATATCTACAGTGCACTGTATGATCCAGTACATGAATTTATAGTGAGCTATCTATACATATGCCTAACTGACCTAGACAACAAATAGCCAGTCTAGAATCTTTTCACCATTGTTTTCACTATGAGGATAACAGTTAAAGTAAAAAGACTCTAGAAAAACAAAATTGTGTGGTCTTGTGAAGGTTGCTTGCATGTCCATCTGAGATTTATGAAAAATGTCCAGTCTCCTTCATTTAATAAATGTTACCGTTATAGAGATATGTACTTTTTCACATTTTTGAGCAGTATCTGTACAGGACTAAAGGCCTCAGAACTGAACTCCATGCTCTCATTTAGTAGATAGCTCGGTCCTTCCTTCCTTCCTTCCTTCCTTCCTTCCTTCCTTCCTTCCTTCCTTCCTTCCTTCCTTCCTTCCTTCCTTCCTCCCTCCCTCCCTCCCTCCCTCCCTCCCTTCCTTCCTTCCTCCAAGACACTGTTGTGTGGTTATTGCAATACTGTTCTCTATGCTCATCTTTCAGAGATAGCTGAGCCTCACCCAAAGAAATCTTCTGTACTATTTTTCAGATTTCATCTTAATTTTATTTTCTAATGTCCCTGCTTCTCTCAGATCACAAAATAACCTTCCATACAACAAGCAATATAGCTCCACCAACTTGGAAGGAGGAAACAGAAAGAAAATTTAATAATGGGAGATATAAACAATCCAGTTGCATTCTGCCTTATTTCACTGGCTCTCTTCACACTTGTGCTTCTGAGCCCAAGCCTTTTGCTTCCAAGTGACAATGGTGTGTTCAGGCATGAGGTGTATCTCTTTTTGTACATGCCTTAAAGATAGCTGAGGGGGAAAAAAGATCATCTTCGAACTTTTGTCAGTGCTATCAGCCCACATGTCACAGTTACTTCTGTCTATTGGAGAAGTCAGAAAATTACGTTGTGCTAGCTCTGAGCACTGCATGTTATCTTAGAAATATCCAGCATAGCTGACATCCTGCAGAGCACAGTTGGTTAGTTGTAGCTGTCTCATTTCTTCAGTCTACTTCTCAATGACCCAGGTTCATTGGTTGGGTTTTTTTCTTCTTTTTTCTCTTTTTAACAAATTTTCCCCTCCTTTGCCAACAGGCTTTCAAGGAAACCAGAAGTTCCAGTATCTGAATGTTATTTTCAGGTGTGTGTCTTCTGCTTGAGCTCATGCTAAAATGCAGGCTGCAGATATAGCTGAGCATAGTCTCTTTTCAGAATTTTGGGAGACATTTCCATTTTTGCTTTTTTCTTGTTAAATCATTAAATGATCTCTTAGTAGCCTTTTTTTAAGTCGTATGTTCCTAGGCTTTTTTTCATTTTCCCCCTAAGTATTCTGTCAGCTGATGTGTTCTTCACAATAGATAAAGCTGTCCTTCATCTCCACTGCCCAATAGGTGGTCTTTTTGTAAGTATTCTTATTATTTAGTCATTCTCTTTTTTAACAGTCATTCACTCCATACTCTTTATTCTGTGGACATTCACCATTTGCTAAACAGAGCATGCCCCCAAAGGCTGTCCCTTTTGCAGAAAGAGCTTCTTTTCTTTTTGTTTCTGTGC
Organism: Athene noctua; assembly: GCF_965140245.1. NCBI lineage: Eukaryota > Metazoa > Chordata > Aves > Strigiformes > Strigidae > Athene > Athene noctua. The sequence continues at coordinate 204,709,147 of NC_134037.1, forward strand.
TGCCTGCTTCTGATCCAGAATTATGGCTGTATTGTACCCAGACCAGTGGGATCTGTTGTTCAAATAATGACATTTATATGGATACAAAATTTTACCAAAAAACCAATTGTTTTGCAGATCAATAAGAGAATTCCCAAGTGGGATAGTTTTCTTCAGAGAAGAAAAAAATCTTTCTAGTGATTTTGAGATGAATTTGCAAGAGCCTTTAGGATATGATATTTACCATCAAAAAAATGGCTAATCCAGATTTTGATTGAGTACGGTGTTTCAACAGGTATTTCCAACATGTTATATCTTTTTTATAAGGAAGCCATCCCTCCTCATAAAGCTTCTTCAACTTCAGTAGAGCTGGTTGGGTTCAAACATTTTTTTGGTAGGAGAAAAATTTCTGTATTTCATTTCAGTAACAATACGTTTAACTAAAATAAATTCTTTGGTGATTTTTGCCAAATAACAAATATTGCACTGTAGGAATTGCTTATATAATTTTTTGGCATGCTTTTGATTCTAAAGGATCTTCCAGGCACCACAAGTGAATGACATCTCTTACTGTGCTCTCTATGGGTTTCATGGCCATTAACCTGGTTTTGGCAAGAAAATCATATGTATTGTTTGGAATGAAGATGGCTGAGTGCAGAGTTTATGGGCCTAAGAGCATTATGCTCATGTTACCAGCACTGTGCAGTGAGATTTGGGCCTTCTTTGGTATTCTGTACTATGTACACTGTGCAGGCTTTACTTCAGTTAATCTGGGCAGGCACCATGTATCTGACAGCAAACTGCATTTAACGATGATGTTATCTGACTGCTAGGTCTATTAGGATATTCCTGCTGAATAAAAAGTGTATGAAGGAGGGGAGTTTGAACTTGTATGGAAAATCCAAACCTGCTGTCCTCTTTCTTCAGTGGCTGATGTGTATAACCAAGACTTGGCTGGAGCTCAAGGTCTCAAAACAGGCTCCATAGCCAAAAAGTGAGAATGTGGCCCAGTGCTGCAGATCCTGGTTATACTCCTTGCTGGAATTTCGACCTCAGATCCTTTCTCCTCTGGAAAACATTTTTGTAGGTACAACAGCAAAGGTGCTGTGTCCTCTGGATCTGTAGCAAGATGCTGATTTGAGCCTGCCTGAAGGCTCTGGTTCAGGTAACCTAGCCATGAATGGCATATTTAGGAAGCCAGACATTACTGGGTACCATGGTAGCTGTATCACTTGCCTGTGTGGAGTAGCTATGATATGCAGTTTGCCTTGTCCTCCCTAACCCAGTGGGTTATCTGATGATGCTGCATTTTCCTGTTCATTTGTGATCTATGTCTTTTCAGGTTTTTTGGGTGTCATCAGCAAATATCTTCTCTTTGCTACCTGGATATAGAAGTTCATTAAGCATTTTGTAGCTACAACAAGGCAAATAGATAATTTATGTTGCTTTCAATCTATTTAATTGTTCTGTTCTGTGGGACTGACAGAACATTTCTGTTTTCTCACAGATTCTCTGACTCGTTTTTTTATATATTGGGTTATTTGATCTTCAACCTGCCTTCAAAGTTTGCTTTTGTTGGGTTTACTCTAGGAAAAAAAAAAAAAGGCCTATAGAAGATGAATATTTCTTTTCAGTCTTTTCTTGGATTTTCTTCTTCCATCATACTGTTGTTCCCTCTTGCTCTGTCTACTCTCTGTGACTTAATTATATTGTTCTAAAAGAGAGTTCAAAAAGAGTTGAAGAATTTTAACCTTCATATGTTCAAATATTTGTATCTGGTGTAGAAAAAATTTTTATAAAGGTTTTTTTTTTTAAAGTTTGCAAGCTTCCCAATACTGTAACAATTATTTCAAAATGTACATCTTAGTTACGTTCTGGTTCCTATAGCTTAGTGAATGAACTGTAGCTTCTGTGTGAACTGATATAGAGGAATGATATATTTTTCTAAAGAACAGCTCTTTTATAATCCAGAACCAGAAGTTACAAGAAACATGTGTTTAAGGTGTCAGAAAACTGCAGTTCTAAAGCTTGTCCTGTTGTAACATTTGACCAGTTAATGCATGAGTTTCTAACTCCCCCTCTCCCCGCTTCCGACTTAGTTGCCTACTTACACTTTGAGATTTAACATAACCTCCTGCAGCAAGGTACGTATTTCAACAGATATTCTTTCAGTCTTTTTGAATTTACCTACAACCAGCTTTGACCTACCCACCTCATTCTGTTTAGTAGTAATTCCATCATATTTGTCTTATAACTACAACATCAGTTTCTCTTTATATTTTTAAGCATTGAAGCTATTTTACATCTGTTGAGCTCTCTTATTTTAGGACAATTTTGTTATCAAGTGATCTCTGAAGTTATTTGGTGTTAGTTCCCCTTTCCAGTAAGATCATCAAAAAACCACTAAGTTCTCAAGAAGTTTCCGTACCTGGTGTACTCGAGAAACAACTTGCCAGAAAATAAGGAAAGGGTAGCCTGTATTTCAAAACCTGGATATTCCAAATGTTCTGTTGAGCCCTCTTACTTGCTTCTACACAAACACCACTGGAGTCAGACTTTGTTATTTTTCTGAACTGACTACTTCCAGATGAAGTTGTTTGTGTAGTGTGTGTTTCTTTCCTTCAGTTTTCAGCATTATATATGAATTGCTATACCTCTTAGTTTTCTTAAGAGTCATCAGATGTACTTGCATCTTTCCTGACCTAGAACACACTCACGTGACGAAGAGATCTATTTTATTCTATGAGAATGAAATTTTTTAGCAATAGTTGAAATAAGTGTTGCTTAGTGCTGTGAAGACATTCCGCTGGGTACAGAAAAACCTTAGATGTCTCCCTGTTCATGAGCCATGTGTTGGGAGAATTTTAATCTTCTACACCAAAGGACTAGAGGCAGCAACATCTGCTATATACAGAGCTGAGATTTAATCCTTGATACAGCTCTTGCCACTGTTGTTATCAACAAGATTTATTGCTTAATCTGGATGATTTTGAAGAATTCCTCAGGCTCGCAATTAAGAGGACCTTATCTCCCAATTTCATTTCTCACCACTTCTGCTTGTTGTATGGAATCTTGTTTTGTAGGATGGGAGGAGACAGGAGGACACACAGAAGTGTAAAATTACATACTAGTAATTGTGTTTGTGATAGTCTTGTTTTCTGGCATCCTTTCTTCCTCCCTCTTCCCCCTTTTTACATTATACTCACTTTCTCCATAATAGTATATTTCCTAATTCTACAAAATTTGTCCTATTTTTTTAATGACTACAAGGGGGAGAAAGGGTGGAAGTTTACTGTATGTAATACCCCTGTGATTGACAGTCTTTTTGCCTCCTGCTTCCTAGTAGGTAGATAACGCTTGCTGTATGGGATCTTGTTTTGTAGGGTGGAAGAAGAGGGAGGACTACAACAAACACAAATAGTGGTATGTAATTTTCCCTTTCTCCTTTGTCTCTCCCTACTTACCAGTCTTAACACAGAATGTGCTCAATCATATGATGATGCCTTGTACTGCTATTTGCTGCTTTTTATAAAAACACATCTTCCTAGTTTTTGTTAGCTAATTGCCTGAAGCATTTTAAGAAAGAATACAAATGAGATATTATGTACAACACATGGGTAGTGGGTCTGATTGTGCTCACTCTTGGACACAATGTGACTAAACTTAAACTGAGCAGGTTCTATATCCCATTGCGACATCTGAAGTCTTCTAGTCATCCATTATCTTTTAAAATATTTAACAGGCTATTCTATGTGGGATTTTGGAGAAAAGAGCTCTGATGGGGAAAGGGTAATCATCCTTCCGTTTGAAATAAAATCCACTACATGAATAGAGCGTGCTATCTTTCTGAAAATCTAATACTGTAGAGCTGATAGAGAACTGCCTGATTTTCTGGGTCAAGTTTCATTAAACTATTGTAAACTTAAATTCTAGTTGCAGAATCTTAATTACTTTGAATAGCACAGGGAGATGGTACCCAGCCCTGCATAAAACGTGCATAATGAGGTTAGAGGGATTTTTCTCAAAAAATTAGGGGGAGGATTGTTGTTAGACAGAGGAGTTGTATTATTTCTAAGGGTAGGACAGCACTTTAAAAAGTACCATGTTGTGTAGTGTTTGAACATTTCACTCAAAACCACTGAACTTCTTTGAAAGATGTTGTAATTTGGTTTTGGTTTTGGTATTTTTTCTGTCATAAGGCTCAAACTTCTGCCCTCTTGTTAAAATGGTACAAACTGGTAGTGTTTACCAAGCAGATATATAAAGCATCATAGCTGCAGCACAAAAATTATGGAAAAAAAATGCTTTCTGAACTCAGTTATCAAAAGGTGTAAGGAAAAGCAAAGGAAATGTCAAAAACTTGTTTCAAGAAAGATACCATCTTCATTAGACTAATTTTTCTTAGTGTTGTTCTAGGTTGTTGGTGCACTGCTGACTGAGAAGGAACATGTCTGCCCAGTGAATCATTCCTAGTTTCTATGACACCCCTAAGATCTGCATAGTACAGCTACAGCAAAAAAACAAGTCATATTTTCAAGTTCTGAATAGCTGCGATAATTATGAAACAAAAGCTGCAATTTTATTTGCCATGATGATCGTAAAACTTTTCCATTTCAGTTGGAAACAAGAACAAAACCTGGTAAATCCTCAACAGAGTAGTGAATTTGCACTCCTCTTGGTAAGGGCACATTAGGGATCAGATCTTGTACATTAACTGATCTGCACAGATTGAATGTCAAGAAAGTAAATGGAAAATGTGGAATAAACTTTATCTGTTCAATACTCAGTAAAACAGAATCTTGGGGTTTTTTCCCCAGTGAAGACAATAACCCATTATAATGGATTACTTTAATCCTCAGCATGCTGTTGTTGTTTATGAACTGACATGATGCCTATGGTCAGGATAATTCTTTTATTTCCACTGTGAAACTAGAAACAAATGGGGTTTGGATGATCTGTTTGTGCTTGGTCCATTTGAAAGGAAGTTCAGCCTTCCAGTGGAGAGATTCGTCCCAGACTAGGGTAAAACCTAAATTCACATTGTCAACATGGAGCAAAAGTACTCCATCATGCTGGAAAATTAGTCCCCAAAGTGTATTTTATTTAACTAATAACTGCATGTTGTGGAAAAATATGAAGTAAGATAATAGAGAACTAATTAAGATGTAGAGGTTTTGTACTGTTGGCATTTGGAAAAAAAAAAAAGTTAATTGCATTTATTCCGAGGTTCATAACGTTACCATTAATTTTCATGATAACTTTATTGCGTAGACATAACATATTGAATAGAGCTGTCTGTTTGACAGAAAGTGCATGGGCTACTAAGATGTCAAGAAAAATGGCACTTTAAAAGCATCAAAAAGATGTATAATTGCTGTGGATTAAGTTTTACTCGAGCTGGGAGCAGAGGGGGTTGCTTTTTTTCTTTTTTTTTTTTTTTTTTTTAAATGTGACTGTGATTTATCTTCGTAGCCATCACAATACCTGTGAATATGAGAGCCACCTTCTCCCCTTCTCCCTATGTAGGCTAGAAGGTTATCTGTTTTAATTTCAAGAGTTGTCCTTGGCATACTGTGGAGTGGCCACCACCTCCGGGTTATACTGGTATTTATTTATCTCAATGCTGTGGATGAAAGGTATTTCAGTGGGAATGAGTGTGGAATAGTGACTCTTTTACCAACTGGAGTGGAGAGGAAAAGAGGAACGTAGGGACTCCCAGAGAGTCCTTGGTATCTCTGTGGCACCTAGAAATCCTGGTTAGCAACAAAGACTCCAGTATCTGTTTTGGCTGAATTGTGAATGTAAGATGTATGTTGCAGCATTTCAGTCTTGTATTTGAGTGTTTCCTGCAAGCAAAGTTTGCAACAACCCTCCTAATGTGATGAAGTATATACGGCAATTTGCTAAGAATACAACAAACCTTTTTAAGCAAAGCTTTCCTATGGACATAAATAAATACTTGCTAGCAGGTGTGTGGGCGTATTTTCTGCCATTTGCTAGATTTTTGTAATTTTTCTGTTATAAATGATGAAAGGCAACACTTACAAATACTGAAGGGTAGATTTTGAGAATGGATACTCAGAGTATGAAGTTTCATGTATTTTAAAAAACCAATATTTCTTGGTTCTTCAGTCATATTGATTTTTTACAATACAAATTAGAAAGATGGCATGGCTTGAATTGCTTCAGTACCTGAAAACTGCTATTCAAGTGTAACAAATTAGATTAATAGTAGTTCTATGTTCATGCCTGTTTATTTTGCAACTGGGGTATGCTTTTGGCTGGCTTTTCTTTGACCCTTAGCTTGTAATTTTCTTATTTTATGCCAAATAAATTATGTTTATTTTACCATTAATAGAATGATTGTTGCCTTTAAAATGATTTCTGGTGTCCTCTGGTTTTGATCTTTTAGCCTATAATTATTATAACAAGTGTATATATATGCTTATTCAGTTTTTCTGCCTGTTTTGAGCTATTTATAGTTCTCATTAGCAGTAGTAAGAGAGGAGATTTCTCTTGTTAAACACTGAGATGGGATTCTGGAGGTACTGTGAAGAGAAAATTGTTAGTCATGGATTTGATGTCCGAACAAAATAGACTTCAGCTGAAAAAAAAGCAGCAGTCCACTTATGCATCTACTTCCCAGGAAAGGAGAATCGCCAAAATATTATCTTTCCCAAGACTGAGATGAGGCAAACCTTTAGTGCCATGCAATGAAACCTAAATCATTCTACAATTCTTTCAGTCTATGAAATGAATGCCAGTCTAATCCTGCTCAAAAAAAATCCCATCTTCATGCCATTGCTTCCTTCATATTACAGTACTTCTGAGTTCCGTGGAACTATGTCTGACCTCCACAGCATTGCTGGAAATGAGTGACAATCAGGGTGACAGTTCAGCCCATCTCCCTTTAGCCTCATTAAGATACAGACAATGACTGCAGGCTGCTTATTCAGGCTCAGCAGAGACTGGCCCCATCAGGAGCTGATTCTTCCCAACCATCTGAGTAGAGTTAGATTACCTGTCTCAGCACCATGCTCATGGCTGGGTTGTGGCAAATTGTTACTTCCACATCTCAGTTCAAGAAATTTGTAGCTCTGAGAATTCTGCTGGTATTGTTCATGTGGCTTTTTGATAATTTCTTCTGCATTGTTACTGTGTATTAAATTTTCTCTCTAAAGGACAGTGGGAGAAGCAACATTTCTCTTTTCAACAGATTATTTTTTTCACACTGAAAAGAATTATGCACACACAACAGTTTATAACACAAAGAGGGATTAATGATCTCAGTAAAAGTTAGATTTCTTTACCTTATAAAAAAGAAAATATAAACATTGGACTTTATTCTTTTGCCTAAGGAATTCCATGCTATCACTGTATTTTCTGGTCGGGAAATTGGTAACAGTCTTCTGCAGAGACTATCTTACCTTTACAAAGTTGTCTTACACATGCTAAACTCCTTTAAAAAAATAAAACTAGAGATTTAATAGAGAATTTTCTCCTCTGTCTTTTCATAAAAGAATTTATCCCATTTTATAAATTTGTAGCATATTTCTTCAATAACATAAAAAAAAAAAAAAAAAAAAAAGAACAGTCCATTGTGAAGGTGGGTAAGCTTGCAGTAATATTTAAAAGAAAACTCAACAGATTTTGTGAAATTGCTGTCTGGGAGGTGTATTGAGACCTCAAGCCAGAGAGTTGTTGAATCATCAAAGATAACCAGATATTTAATAATTTCTCTAGGGTAATTTAGGGGAGTTCTCACTGAGAAATATGACTTGTCATATGTGCAGAACAGGACTCATTATTTTAGGGGGTTTTTTTCAGATTCTTTCTCAAGTGTTCATGTTAAATATGCTTAGTTTAAAATATATCTGTTCAACAAATACTAAAACCCTAAAGAATCATCCTAGAAATTGAAAGTCATTGCAGTCTCTCAACTCTCCCATTGTGACCATCAATACATTTCTTTCATCAATATGTTTCTTGTCAAGCTACATGCTGCTCTCTTCATTGTTTCCAAATGCCAGCCTAAGCTGTTACAGTCAATTCCTTTTCTTCTTTCCTGAAAACATTTACTCTGAGAGAAAAATCATTCTGAGGTAGAAATTTGTCTGTATGTGAACACACATAGAAAGCAAATTTTTGCATGTAAAAGGGCCTTTCTTACGTGCTCTCTGCACAGAGCCCACTCTGGTCTTATGCTCTGTACCTGTGAAGGGAGTGTCATGACCCAGGCTGGGAGCCCAGGGAGTCATAAGAGTTCTGTGATCCCTATGGGTTAAATTAAGGTGAAATGACACCAAATGACCCGTTAAAATATTTTACTTGCGGTAGAAAACAATTTAAACTTGGAAAAGGATAATAAGCAGTGTGATCTCTTATAAATCTACAGGAAAGAAAAAAGTGAAAGAAAAGAAAAAGAAAGTCAAAGAAATCTGGTCACCACCCCTGGATCCAGCGTTGTCTCAGGTCCAGTAGGTTGGGTAGTGGGTGCACACACAGCAAAGATCTGTCGCCTTTTAAATTCATCTTATCATCTGATTAGCATACTAGATGAGCAGGGGCAGGTATTCCATAAACTCATTTCCATGAGAGATGAGGAAAAAGGTGGAGAATGAGTTCTGTGCATACATTGAGGGGTAATGGAGTGCACCACCCCTTGTCCAGTTGAGTCAGTGGTTGCACTCACCCTGCTCACCCTTGTTTTTTCCTCAGTTCCCACAGATTTTTGTTGACTTCATGCTTCTTGACCAATCATCTAGCTTCTGAGGCAGAAATGCTCACCTCTTATCAGGCCTTGCCACCTCTTCAGGCTTGCACAATGGCGCCAATGATTAGTGGTCCTTGTGCTTGATGAGAAACATTTGGTTTCACTCAGTCCATGTCTCCCCCTTTGAGGCCTATCTAAGGAGTTTGTCAATACAACTGCAAGGGAGTGGGAGGGTGCATCCTTTGATACACTCCTGCTCCCTTGGGTGACATTCCTTAGACTAATCACAAAAGCCACAGCTTGTCCTTGAGGTTTTCTGTGTCAATTCATGTTTGAGGCATTTCTTCTTCCAGTTCCTTACAGGGAGAAATCAACAGTGGCATATGCTTAGAAGAGTGATCTGGAAAAAAGTGGTCCCATGTTTATGTCTGGTCTATACTCTTCATGTACACCAGAGTAATAAATAAATATGCATATAATGTATCCTAAACTCTATCATCAGTTTGGTGGTTACTTGTATTTCCCCCCAAACCATAAGGATTATTTGGTTGGTTTTATGCAATTTGGAAGTAAACGTCTAATATATAAGTAATTTATCAATCAACTGAATTTAATAACCAGATATGCAAAATGGCCAAAGGAGTTCAATTTAATTAAATGTTTAGTAGCACCTATATTATTTCTAACTGCAAAATAATGCTTGTTTTATACTTGTGGTGCAATTAAACTCTTTTCTGCTTTAGAGCAGAATTCAGAATAGTTACCAAAATGTCAAAATGTAGACAGGAGGGAGGCCCATGAAAGGGCTCTTGCTTCTATATCTGTCCAACCTGGGTCGTTGTCAGTACATATTTGGTATTTTGCTATTATGAGTTCTTACGTTATTTGTTTGACCTAATAACTGTGATTATGTTATTTCCATTTGACCCACTGAGTATGGAATGTTAAACATGTTTATTAAGAGTATTAGAATCAAACGATTTACCATGGAAACCAAAGGTTTCCCAGTCTTCATGCAATGTTCTTGTAACCTGTCTTATTAATAATGGGGTTCGTTTTGTCATCTGCTTAATGACACTGATTTTCTGTGAAGCAAAGGAGGTGAGACATAGTACATGGTTTTTAAAACATCACTCCTTGAAAAAGTTTGAAAAATAAACCTCTATCAAAGGCAAGAGGACAACTTATTAGCTTTGTAACTCAATCATTTTTTACTCTGCTGCTTTTCCCCTTCATTAAGATATCAAAATCACATGACTGAATTTACAGAGGTTCTGACGGGGACTCTGCAAGTCAATAGGAGCTGGGACAGTCAACCCTCTAAAAATAAGTGGCCTGATTTTTATATTTTGGAGGAATTTTCACTCAAGCAAGAAAATTGTCACTGCCAGATGGTGATGGAAGCATTACTACAGCAAGAGGATGTTAACAAAGATGCACTCAGCAAGGCAAATTGTTGCCATAGTTACAGGATGCTAAGCATTTTCAAATAAATAAATAAATAAAATTAGACTGTATTATTTAGATAGCTCAATGGCAAAAAAAAAAAAAAAAGCATGATTTTTGCTTTTTGAAATGGATGTGTTTTTTCTACATTCTGTTTAAAACTTTGTTGCAACACTCTCTTGCTGACTAGGTACATTTCTTTCTACCTAAATACCCTTATCATCTGTATTTATTTTTTATTCTAGAATAAATCCTGGTACTTACTGCCTTTCCTTTCTCCATTCTTCCAACATATCTGTATAACTGAACAGAGCATAACAGTCCATAGGATTTGTAAACACCCTTTAGGCTTTGATAGCAGAATATGACAAACAGCAAAATTAGTATTGCTGTTGTAACAGCTCTTGAGTGTCCTTAGCCAGTGACTGGCCTCCCACTGTGTTAGTTACCACACAGAGGGAGTTTCCTGGAAATGTGGCTACATTAAAAAGGTATCAAATCTGATCATAGTCACCATTAAGTGGGACAAATGAAGTCTTAGCGATCGGAAGAGTTTGCAGTATACAGGAATGTTAAAACAAGCATACTTTAATACAGGAAGCAATGGTAATGTGTTTGGTAGCCACATGGCCAAAGATAGCTCCTTTACTGTTGGAGGGATGTGCTGTGGAGGTTGTGTTTTTTCTTAATGTCTTGTAAAAGTTGTTTGAGCCATACTGAAATTTGCAGAATATTTACAAACATATTTACATGGTACAGGGAAAGGGAGGGAAACGCAGAGGAAAGGGAGAATGCCACTCTTCTTTTGCTAGAAGTAATCATCAGATACCACTTGTTTAAACAAAAATTGTGACCTACTAAATCAACACAGAAAAGGTTAAGGTCAGTCTGGCAGGATTTTTAAGGTGAAAGATTTCTCATCTTTACAAATGTGAGAAAATGGAGCTTCTCTTGGCTCCATGGAGCCTTTTCTCTGTGTATTTGAAAATAGTGTCCTTACAAATGCCTGAAAATAGAGATTTGACATGGGCTGTGTCTTAAACTAGTTTGACAACTTGTTGGATTATGTAGGAATTGTGGCAATTCTGCTGCTGTTGGGACCAAATAATTTTCTCTTTAAAGTGTTCACCACCAACCTGAATATATGGAATATTGGTGTTGCTCCCATAGCTGGGCTTTCCTCTCTGCAGGATCACACTGTGTCTTGTATGGGGACCATCTGTCACTATTTTAAATATTTAGATTAATGGTCTAACACGATTCTAATGTCTCAAACTATTAATTGCTCTTGATCTGTAGAAAGGGAGACAAAGAAAAACCTAATTACTCCAGGAAAAGTTGCTCTCATTCGACTTTTCACTTAAAATATTTTGTAGATTGGAGCCAAACACACTAATGCAGTTCAGGCAAGCAAAGTGTTCAGATGTGAATAATCCATGAATATACATAACAAATCATATTTAATTACATTTTGATGTCTGGATAGAAGCCAGTATGTTTTGTCAAGTCTCATAGGGAAACTGCACAGTCTATTTATGCATCATTTCATAAATTGTTTTACCACCATGCTTCATCCTGTACTTTGGGCATATTTTAAAGCTCACATCACTTGTTAAGACCAGCATCATATTAAAGAGGAAACACAAATTGCAGTATAAAAGCACCAAAGAATATTCCAGTGAAACCATTTCATTCAGTCCATCTGAAATTTTTTCACATCTTCCTGGATGTACTTTTTACATTTTTCTTTCAACATGATAGATTTCATCCATTAAGAAACTGTCAATAGATTAGATTTCCAGCTAGGACAAGAGCAAAATCCAGAGGAACTAAGGAAAATAAACTGGTTTAAATGCATAAAAACTATGATAGATAAGCTGAATTTTTATTTTAGACATTTACTAAATGCATTTATGTGATGTAGAAATGTGTGTGCATACATTTGTCAGCCTAAAAATCAGACATTTTTTCCAGACATTAACTTTCATGAGTACTTGGTTTATTATGATATGCATACTTAGTCTTGCTAACATAATGCTTTGGCTTATTAAAAAATCAATTCTTTTCTTACACATGTGTAGCTTACTTCACTGCAAGAGACAAATTAATTCCACTTTCTTTGTCATGCAGGCCTGCAGACCCAAACAAATTAAACAAAGTAAATCTGGCTGAACCAAACAAAATATCAGGAGGGATTTGGAAATGGATGCTAGAACATGACAATGGTATTTTTCTTTTTGATCAACAGTAGTGAATCTGTGCTAGTATTAGGTGAATATTGCTGCTGACTCAATCCTGCATGAAGGCTTGAGGTAAAGGAGGTGTCTCCTCTGGAGTATTTAGGCATCCATGTCATAAGCAGTGCCATCTCTTAGGCTAATTACTTTCTTCTGTGTGTTCATAATCTCCAAAAAAGTATGCTTTCTTGGCTGAGGCAGTCATCCTTCTGCTTTGAGGTTCTCCTCCTGTTGCAGTTGACATCAACAGAGCACTGCTGGCAAACTGCTGTTCATGGTCTTTATACTGCTTTCCCACTGTTAGTGTTTTCGTGTTCTTCATGAAATAAATTACCTGTCACAAAGGTTGATATCAAATGTCTGGGACTTATTTGTGAATCTTCTTGGACGCAGTTTCTTTGGTTCTGCTCTGATGGCAAGTGATCTTCTGTTTGATGTTATACACATGATTTAAGTGACCTTCTTTTGGTGTTATATACATGATTAAAATAGTTTGCAATGAAAATGAAGTTTCATCCATCACAAATTGCTGCAGTTGAATTGCGTTATCTAAAATTATTACTTAAAAAACACACTTTAACCACTTTGGAGTAAAGAAAAGTTGAAACGGGAAAATGAATGATCAGTGATCTACGGATATATTTGAGGGCTCTAGAAAGTATATGACCTGCAGGATACTTACATCAGTAATAGCTTTGGGCTTCTCTGGTGGCAGCAAGGGGAATGGTGAAGGAAGAAGGATTTCTCTTTATTTTCTGGGAACTTAGACTCTTAAATAACACCAGTAGGTGCCACCAAAATAATTTTTATAGATCTTTTTAATTTAGGCAATAGATTTTAATTTGTGTTTTACCAGACAGTGTTCTCACCATTTATTTGATAAATACCAACTGTTTAATCTTTATTTGCAAGGAAGATTCAGCAACATTTGTTTGTATTTAAAAACCTTACTTTTGTGGAAGGAATATAGATCAGATAAATGTCTACATTCATGTTGAGCTGTTTCTATTGCCATACAAGTATGAAAGAAAATATATTTTTGTTAAATATTGAAATTTATGTCACAATTTATTTTTTTATTCCCTACATTTTTGTTATTGTAAAAACAAGACATTGCTTTGGGGTTTTTTGTAGTTCTGCTGTAACTGTAGCTGTTCAAATCTTTTACTTACCATCATCAAAATCTCGCTAAGTGTTAGAGTTTAACCTAGAATATATGTGTAAGAAAGTAGGGCTCACTTGCTCTCAAAACATGAAATGTGGGGTGATAGCTTGGCTGCAGAGTTGAAAGAAAACTTGCGTTTGCCTCACCGTGACATTGGTTTATATTTTTTGTGTCATCAAGCTCATTTTATGTACTTATGCTTCCAAAATGTTAGCAAAGTGCATTCTCATTCATTGGGGCACAATGCAGAGAGACAACTGTGTCATTAGCAATAACACCTCCTTGGAAACCAGGTCCAAGCTGTAGTCCACAGAAGCTCTTCTCAGCTTTCACTTAACATTGAGGGGACTTAAATTCTATAGGGGCACTTTTCTTATCCCAAATACCTCAAATTTTGGTTTAGTGCATATCAGTAAGCACTTTCTTGTCAACAGGTTGAGGCAACCTGATAACAAGATCATGGCTAGGTGTGGGTGGGACGCGGGATGGCAGCACCTCCTACACCAGAGCCTCAGTGTATAGGACCCATGCAGAAGGAGCTTCTGTCCAAAATGTACCTAAGGCTGTCTCTTGAAAGGAAGGGGAGACAGGAACCAGACTGAGCTCTGCCAGCTGCATAGCAGAGTTTAAACCATTTTAATTCATCTGGTCAGAGCAGAGCCCCAAATCCACTGGGGATGATTCTGAGGAACTGTACTTGCAATAGGGTTGTAGGACTCCAAAGGTGAATTACCTCTGACAGTGAAAATGGGGTAGTCTAGAATAGTTGATTTAAAAAGGACTGTCACCTTTCTCAAAGATGCTCAAGTTATATGCTTTTAGGAGAGAGGAGTAGGCTTCAGACCTTTGAGGAGATCATCGAATCCCCTGAAGAGAAATGTCTTCTTGCAGTGTTCTGGGGTTAGGCGACTCCATCATCATCATGCTCCTGGTTGCTCACCCTCACCATGTGTTTTACCTCACCATGTTGTCACCTTACTCCATGTCTTGGGATCCTGGGGACTGTCCCGGGGTTGGACAGATCTCCCAGTGTCGCTGTGAATAAGGTATTGAGCAAACCACTTAGGGACCCCAGTGTATTGTTTTGGCCATACTAGTAGATGACTTTGACCTGCTAGATTTTGAGTTTACAAGCCTTTGTGTTTAGGCTGCGTAAAGATCCATGGAAAAATCAGCCTGATATCCCAGGTTTCAGAAATGAGTCCCTCTGTTGGCCAAGCTGACTTTGCTTACATTTATATTTGATGGGTTTAAATGCAGGGCAAGATCCAAACGTTTGGGTATTTTGTAGCCCAGTGTCACAGAGTCTGAAGACAACTGGATTAGTTGAAAATTTTAATAGCTTAGGTTTTGGACCTAATGTCTAGTGCTTTGTGAAGGATGACAGACTACTTCTGGTAACTGAGTCAAATATTTCTGTTTGTCTTCTCTGCATGAATTTCTTCAGTACAGAAGTTTTCCACATAGTTTCATTAAAGTCAGTGTAGTTGCTTGGTGTAATGTATAGCTCAAGGTTACAAACTGTTGGAAGTCTTGTGAGTTTTAAAATCCCAGAGATGGTAGTTATTTTCTCTTTTTTTTTTTTTTTTCCTTTCTTCAGATTCTTGGAAAGGTTTTTGCTTTATTTTTTTTTAAGAATTTTACTCAGAGGAAGCCAAATATAAGACTGCGCTCTTGCTCATGCACCATGCCAGCATCTTCAGTTGTTTCATACCAGTTTTCAGACAATACAGTCTGCACTTTTCTCTACCAGTCATTCTAGAAAAATGCATTAGATTTCAATTATTCTGTATCTTAGACTGTAAAAAATTATTACAAAGTCAAGATCCAAACTATTTTCAAAACTTTAAAAAACCCCTTATTCATTCCTTGCTAGAATCTTTGATTATGTGCTAAGACAACTAAATAGAAAAAGTTCTTCACTGTCAGAGAATCAGTTTGGTGCTGAGTGTTCTTTAAAATCATCTCATTTACATCAGTGACTAAACATGTCCTTTTTTCCTGCTCAGTTCAATTAAGTATTTTGAGCTGAAATGATATATCTTATGGAAAAGTCAAGGTAGATATATTTTGAAATATTTTTCAACTTAGTAAGATAAAAGTAAGAAAAAACATACCAATTTCTATTTTTTTCAAGTAATATTTATCAATTTAGAAAAGAAAAAACTACTATTTGAACTTCAAATAATTCTAAGTGTGTGATGTTCTTTACTGTATCAGCCACCTATTTGAAAACAAGTACAGAAATGCTCTGCAGCTGCATTTACTTGGAAAAAATGGAACTACCTTAGAACACCACGTCTCCTGCAGCATTACCAAGTGAGGTTTGATAATCATCAAGGAAAAAGTCTAAGCTAGTATTTTCATTCTTCTCGCTGTACAGTTATATCTCAGACTGTTCCCTGATTCAAATGCACTGGGCAGCAGAATTAACTTTTCATATGTATTCCTATTTGATTATATTAATTTTATTTTTAGGCAATTTTCTTCAAATGTCTATATGCATGTGTATATAATACACATTTTCTAGGGAAAAGCTTAAATTATTCTCTAAATAATGGTATTTATATAACAAATACAAAATGCTTTTCATCTTGGGAGTTACTGTTCTGTGATTTGAAATGTCAGCGAGCACGTTTTTGTTCTGCCTTTTAAAGATCTTTCACTTTAAATATATCTGCATTTAGCCTGTCCTAAGGTTTTATTTTTGCTTATAGTGCCCTCACCTGTAACGTAGGGCCAATTGCAGAACTTTAGCAGTAAAAATTACAATTTTGTCTTCAAATCTTAGCCAGATAACTACCTCTCTAAATGTCTTGTTTTGACAGTCAGAAACAGCTAATGTGTTCCAGCTGACTTTTATTAGTTTGCAAAATTATACTTGAAACATTACTGTGTTTTTTAGTGTACTCTAAATACAGTTTACTTTTATGTCAAACCTCAATTGTGTACTTTTACTCTATAATGGATCCTGCAGACACTAATGAAGCAATTAATTTATGCTTCAATTTCAAGTACTGTCCTTCATTTAACCATTTATTAAGCTGTGGGACACAACAGATCAAAATAGGAAGCAACTGGGGTGGGGGAAACAAAATCAGTGTAGTTGCTTTTTTGGTGTTTATTTCTCTTCCCCCGCTTGTCATCTGCTCAGGTAAAATCTCTCTCCAAAGTTCACAGGAATGATAAACACACCTTTCAGTAACAGACTTTTATTCAGCAAACTTTGTAGAAACAAACAAGAAATCTGGGAAGGATTACAAATTTAGTCTGGACCTTTTTTATTTTTTTTTTAAGATCACTCAGAAAAATTATCCAAATAGTCATAATTTATATCTGAACATAAAACTAAGTGGATAGGCCTGCAGGATATAAAACATCTATAATTTTCTCATTCTCAAGTCATCTTGATTTGATATACAGACAAATACAGTATAGGCTTCTTTCATTTACACTGTGACTCCCAGTTTTGTACACAAATGCAAGGTGACAGCCAGTAGAGTACGGATATTTTTCTAAAGCCTGAGCAGGAGAATGGGGTTCAATAGCTTCTCTTTGACAGGGAAATCTGAATCTGGCAGGATCTTGCAGTAACTGGGTTCCTGGGAATACTGTCCTTTGGGAACTTCTCTTTCTGCAGTGGTCTTCCAGGTTATGGATCTTCAGTGCCCATGTTGCCAATCAAGGCACAGAAGCAACTAGGGGCACAGCTGTGTACTGTCAGGTGAAAATAGGAAAAGCTTGCTTTGTTCTTTTTAAATGGCAAAGTTCATCACGCAAAAATTCAAGATTTTTGTCGAATGAGAAATGGTGCAAGGTGGGAAGAGGTTTAAAGAGGACAGAGCCTGCAGATCAGTCAATTAGGACTCAAAAAGTTCAGATTTCTTCACAATTTGCAGACAGCTTTCCTTAGTTATGTTTTCCTGCCAGGACCTGATTGTAATTCAGGGATGCTCTTGACTAAGTCTTTCCACAAAGCTCAATCCTATATCCTGTAAATCAAAGCTTGCTCCCTCATATGCCTGTGCATTCTCTTTCTACCACCACCCCGCCCTTCCCTACAAACACATGCTTCCATTAATTCATTCATACTAACCTTAATATTTCTCTTACAAATTTCTGCCAGCAGTGGACTGTATAAGCTTTGCTCATGCCTGGTTAGACTCCAGTAGATTGTGTTTAAGTATCTGATCTTCACACAGATGCATTTCAGGGAGGTAAAGGAGGAATGGGGGAGAATGGATATGTGGAATTTTGTATGAATTACTGCACTGCTTCCTGTCTGCTTCATATATATATGTGTGAATATTTATGCATGATTACTCTTCTCCTCTAATACCTCGGTGTCTTGGGCCAGGACCCCACTGTGCTGAGGCTGTTCCAAACAGCCTTCCTGGGTTTGAAAGCCAAAATTAATGGAATATATGGGATCACAGCCAATCTAAATTTAGTTTTCACCATATGTATTGCACTGTCACAAAAATAATTTAATTCCCCCCCCCCCCCCTTTTTTTTCCTTTGGCTTCTGTTTTTAGTTTTGTTCACTTCCCAGTTCTCAAGCATTAGCATTATAGTATAATAGCTGGACAAAGACAAGTGAGGAAATATTTTTTTAAAGACAGCTGTTTTCAATAAATATTTGTTTATGTCATGACATTTCTACTGACTTTAGGCTTTTCAAAAGGTATGTTCAGTCTTCCTTTTGAGCCAATTTATATAGGTAACTGTTTCTTTCAATATCAGCTATTATGGCTATCTTCCTCAAGACTTGTTCCAGTATACATGTTTTACCATTTTTTCTCTTTACAAAACATGAGGTTATTTTAGAAATCATGTATAAACCACTGAATACTAATATATGTATGTTTTATTTTAATAAGAATTGGGAATCTGTATCGGTACAACAGATGGAAAAGGGCTCAGTGACTTTTGCTGTCTTGTAATGTGCTTGACATTTTAACCTGGAGCAAGGATTTTGGTTTAGTCTTCTGAAAATGAAGATTATCAGCCTTTGCAAGTGTTTGAGGGGGGTAGGTTGAAATCCTAAAAGAATTGCCTCTGGATTTAAGAGTCTGCCTTTGAAAGCCTTGGCCTAGGTAGAGAGGTTGAAAGTTGGGCGATAAATACATGAGCATTTGCTAGCAAAGCAAGCTTCTAACTGAAGTGATTGAGGAGTGAAAGGGTTTCTTTGGAAATTTATTTTAGAAACTATTGACCAGAGCAAGCTGCATATGATTTCTTTCCAACAGACTATTTTTTAAAGGAAATTCAATTGCGAGCATCCAGTTTAAGAACAAGACATTCTCACAGCTGAACAGGAAGAAAATAATCCTATTGCTCTGGACTTAAATGAAAATAACAGTGCTTTTTGTGTGCTCATGCATGTCTGCATTGTAGCCCAGCTTCTATGATGCGTCAGTGACTGGAGCTGTAGTTCTGGTGGTATTTGAGCCATTCTGTTTTGCTTGTAACATTTTGTTTCTACCATTAATGCGACCTGTTACAACTAGCTTAATGATAACCCCCTGTAGAATATTTCTTTAAGGGCATGACTCCTCCTGTAACAGGTCTCAAACAAATAATGACTTTACTTTAGAAAGTGTCAAAAAAAAAAAAAAAAGTCTGATGCTGGAAACATGATAGAAACTTCTAATTTTTCTTTTTATTTAGAAGGACACTTTTTCACTTTAATCAATCCAAATTGATTTGATTTTAACCAAATTAACGTTTTTCCATTAACTTAATCCTTAACTAAAACATTGCTTGATGGCTGTAGCAAATCAGTTCACACATTTAAAAAAGGTCTAACAAAGTATTCTGATGTGGAAACCACATCAGGCATAATAACTGTTTTCATAGCTCTACTGGAGTGCAAGAATAATGCTTTTCAGCAAAACACTGGGCTAGTTAAGTTTCTTTAGGAAACAATGCATTCTGTTTTTTATTCTCCTTCCTAAACAAATTAAATTTAATTCACCTACTTCTGTTTCTGATTTCTTTGACTGTTCTTCCTTGGAAGGGCAATTTGGGCTAGCATAATTGTTTTGTATGTTAATAACTATTGCCTTGCTCCATAAAATAGTGAAATGGTGTTATGTGATGACTGAATATATTGACCAACTGACTTTTGCCAAGAACATGCAGGTTTTTTCCTCCTACTTTTTAGGATTGAGTTTTATTTGCTTTTAAGTTCCAGTAAACTTTAATTTTCCAGCATATTTGTTTACAATATATTAAATGAAGTAAATATTCTGAAAATTACAACATACTCTTACTTTTTCCCCTTCCCTAATTTCTTATAGAATACAGAATGCTGTGGTTTTACTATGTATGTTCTAATGTTAAACTCACCATAGACCATTCTCAGCTATCTTTTCTTAAAGAAGGAAATATTTTTTCCTCAGTATAACTTCTAACTTTTATTTCAGTGTTGTGTGCTTTAGGCAATAAAGTCTCATAAATATATCTGACTTACATAAACACAGTTATTTTGTAAGCAATCCTTAACAGGGACCTTGCATTAACAATATGCTCAAGCTATCAGATATTCAAAAACATTCTGAAAAGATGTATTATAAAATTTTAAATCCGCATATTAAACTTCCAGTGATTAAAAAAACCCAACCTGTACAATGGGACACAGTACTGGCTAATTGCTTATTCATTAATGCCAAACTTCTGAGCCAAATGTTCGGAAGACCAGCATGTGTTTTCACCAGCTCAATTTTTACATGTATAACTGTGACTATTTCTCACTGCTTCACTGTGCAAATAACAAGTGTTCACTCCATGGTTAACTTCACTATGATCTTAGTATTTGGGTCCATAATTTATTTTCATGTTCTTTGCATACATGTGTAAAGGATACCTTTCTGATATGCTTTATTTCATGTTATCCAGAATAAGTAATAAACCACATTTTCTTGTTCTGCATGTATATCTACATCTCATGCAATGTAAAATCTTGATGTAACTATTTAGTGGAAATTTCTGGTATTTCTTTCAGTTCATAGTATAGGATATTGAGAGTGAGCTCAAAGGTAAGATATTCTTATACAGTCACCAGTGTGTGTGAAGCCATCAGTTAAATGCAAATTATCTTAATTTGGAAGAATGGATAGCTCAGCAGTGTTTTTCTGAATCTCTAGTGGAATAAGACAGTTCTAGGAGCTATTTTAAGTTTATTTTCAATTATTTTGAGCAAATATTCCTCAAATGGAAATTTAGTTTGATTCTCAGACTTGTTAAAATTAGATTAAAGCAGAGCCTTTTTAATTCTAATTTTAATCCACATCCTGCCTCCTCTCATTAATTTTGTGTCAATCAGACTTGAACTGACATTAGAAAGTTCAAACGCTTTCAACTATGATTTAGCCTGAGTAGGGTTTGTTTAACCAATAGTTGGACTCTAGCTATTAAAAAAACCCCTATCAAATATCTTACAGAGAAAAAGATGCTTTTATATATAAAGGCTACAGTAAATTAAGAAGCTTCAGTATTATTTGAAAGGAATAACATAATAAACAACATTCTTCTTGAGGATTACACTTTTGGAACAGTTATATTTGCAAACCTCCTTTCTAATTATTCTATATATTTCTTGTCCATCACTGGGAAACTATTTTCTTCATGTTTTTGAGTAGCTATTTTTTATCTCTTCTTTCTTCCTTAGGTTTGGCTACTTTTATCCATAATACTTAAAACAAATTCAGTATTATTACTTCGTACCAGGCTGGGGTTGGGGTCAAGGGGTTTAAACACAAACCCTCTTTTGGAGGAAGATGGCACAAATCTTCTAATCATTGAAGCCATTTCCTATATAGGACAGTTATTTCGGCATAGGTAATTTTTGGACATAAATTTCTAATGATTTTCATTAAACTCACTGCATAATGTGCTCTGACCCATCACAACACAAAAGTAGAAATTATTTATAATAAAGTATTTAATTATGCTTTTCTCATATTTTTTGTTGCATGAATAAATTTGCAAGCTGAAATAACAAGCAGCCCTCCTCCCACTGCCCTAACAGAGATAAACATTTTTAAATGCATCTGAAATAAACTTGGAGTGCTGTAATTGGCAGCTATTTTAGGTCTGATCTATCAAAGTCATTGACATTTTGCTATTGATTTCCATGAGAAGTCTCTTCACCAGTGCTATCACTGTAATAAAAATAAGTACTTGTTATGAAGTGGGCTGGCACGAAAGAGGTTTTCAACATCATAACAAATATAAATATGCAGTTTCTATGTTGTCTCACACAACCTAATCATTGAATCTGCATGTTTGAAGCAATTGGGAAAACAGGTCAGTGAACAACTGAAAATAATGTTTATGTGCAAGCCTTCTTTCTAGTTTGTAAACAGAGTTTTCTTCTATAGGTTGTTTAGATGGATTCACTGAATCTGTCATTCGTATTTAGTTGTCCAATAGAAGCATCTTTGAAGAAACAGGAGAAAGATAGTTTGGTCTGATTACTGCTTCGGTTTCCAAGACTAATTAGCTCTCAAGTACATCGCGGCTTCTTCTAGGTTTTAGTTTTATTTGCTGGTGGGAAAGGACTTACACTCTAAGCAGAACTAGAGGTCACTGGGCCTGTAGTTCTTCATGCCTTTAATTCACTGTTCATAGTCTTTTTCCCTTTCTGGGAGTAGCTGCCTGCTGCTAGCAGTCCTAAAATAATCTGAAAAGAAGCATTATAGACAAAAGTATAAATGGGCTGAATGCATTACTAGCTTACTAAAGACACTCAGTTGCTACATGGGAGAGCCAAGATAGGACCACAGTACCACAGATCTGCGTAGAATTTGTCTCTTGGAATGATGCTAGTTCTTGTGCCGAGTATCACTGAACCCCAGAGCAGAGGTCATACCATTACAAGCCTTGTGCTTCACAATTCATAACTGAGGCTTCAGTCAGACTAGTCTGTGTCTTCTCAGAGAGAGCACCTACTGGGTGAATCAAAATAATTTGCTTTAACTTTTATTTTTCAGCTTTGCTTTCCGAAGGGTGCATAGTAGCTGATCTAGAAATACACACAGTGTTGAACAACAGAAGAGCATTTTTTAATGTTACAATAGTCTGAATATTCCTTGAGTCCATAGCAACTTCTTTTTCTCAGTATAAAAGTCTTTTAAATTATGTCCATGACATTGCCTTTGAAATAGCCTCACTATTTGCATGCAAATCTATCTCTTTACAAAGAGTCTCTGGAACATTCAATTGATTTAAAAACATATAACTTAATTCTTTAAAATATTTATGACCTCCTTGTGATAGAATATTACAATCATAGACTTCCGATAGCAATGACACCTTCTGTGCTAACAGTTTCCAGACTAATATGCACACTTCAAAAGTTCAAGTATGCAAGGCAACCATGTCTTACAGAGCACTAGAAATTTTAATAAAATATATCTAGCTTTTATAAAGCCATTCACCTGGGAAGTCTTGTGTTCTTTGTGGCCTCACATTCTTTTTCTCTGCCTGCCATCACTGTCACTAGAGGGCAAGCAGGATCAGCATGATAATCCATCAGATTAATCTGCTAAAACTAATGCTGTTTTTTTCTCTTAGATCAGTGAGCAGCTCTGACTGTTCTTAAAGCCCCTGGTCTTTGGAAGAGGGAAGCAGTGCTCAACTGAGGGAGCTGGAGACTAGTGGTTAGATCAGCATAATGTGGAACTGCATCTTGGTCAGGACATGAATATGTATCTAAACAGACACAGAGCAAATACAAGTGTTAATGTGCTCTTGGCTAAGACCTTTCATCTCCACAGAAAGTAAAATCATGTCTTCTGTGACCAGCAAATTGCATTGCTATGCCTCTAAAGACTTTCAAAACAAGTGATGGATTCCTATTCCTGGCTCTTCATTACTGGGTCATACCTCTTGCCCTCTCCGGTCTTTCAGGCTTTAGGCGAAGTTGGCTGCACATCTTGAATGTCTTGGTGGGAGCATTCATTGACTAATCATTGACATTTCTTTTGTGCATTGTGCTGACATCTACATGGCAATTCATTTTGCTTCTACCACACCATTATATATAAGAAGTGGGGAATGGCTAGATGTTTCCAAATTGCTTGTCAACCTTTTAATTTGTAGCTGTTGCTTTTGTTAATGGCTAAGCAACCTGCTGTGAACTTTTCTCATTAAAGTGGCTTGTAACACAGGCAGCTGACAGTATTGCTTGAATTTACACCTTTCATTTCAAGGCTATATCAGAAAAAAAGACTTGCTTGTTTCCTGCTAGCTAGAATAGTAGCCTTTTGTATGCTAACATATTAAACTCTGCGTTCAGATAAATTTTTATTTGAACCTATGAAATGCCACCTTTCAGCAACAACATGTGAATAATACTGAAAGTCAGTTTCTCCTCTGGCCAAGATTTTATGATATACAGAATAATGTCTGGTATTGCTAACATTTTATAGGCAGCAGGGAGAGCTGACGTTTTCAGAAATGACCAGTAGATGTGATGTCTTGATTTTTGTATATCTACTCCAAAATGAGTTTTAAAGCAGTGTCAACCATACCTCTAAAATGTTCCAATATTGCTAGCCACAAACATTAGTCCCTTCTTTTTTTCCTTAATGCTTCTGTTTGTTTCTTCACTAGAGTGAAAATACTCATGTTTTTCACATGTGACTTCTATATGTAAAAAATTTCATGTTTTATGACTGCAAAGGCAGTTTCCTTGTGGAATTATGCATTTTGTTTCATCCGTCCTTACTAACAAAAAGGAATTTTATTTCTTTTCAGAATTGTGCTATAAATTACTCTGGAATGTTTGTACTTTTATGTGTATTTGCATTTGCATTTGTATTTGTCTGACTGATATTTACAGCCCAAGTCCTCTCCTGAGGTTAAGCCCAGAACTCTAAATATTAGAGCTCAGTTAATTTCTCCTAATGCACAGCTGGCACAGCAGAAAATGATGCTCATCTTTTTATATACAGCCTCTGTAGTTATACACTTACTTGCTTGGGACTATAGAAATAATAAGAGATCTTAGCTACACACCCTGTGCAAATAGGAGGGGTTTGGGAATTGCAGTTTACAGATCAAGCAATGAGACAGGACACTCTGTTACTTCCGTTCAGGCTGTGGCCCTGTGCAGCAAAAGAGAAGGGGGCACTAGTGGGCATGTTGGTAGCCTTGTGACAAAAATTTTCCTAAAAAAGAGGGGTTAATTTGCTTTTGGTTCCTATTGCTAGGGCAGGTCTTTACCCTGTTCAGTGACTGTTGAGTGTAAAATCCCTTACAGGATGGGTGAATAATTACAGGATTTAAAAAGTTGAAGGGAAAGGCAAGGAATGTGGGTAGAGGGGAAATAGGAGAGCAGAAAGTTGGAGACAGAAGGTAGTGAGACAGAAAGTGCATTAGATAATTTCTGTCACTTTTAAGTACTGGAAGCATGTGTGAGGGCATGTGATTCACAAAGATTAATAGCTCAGGAGAGTAATAAAGTGTTATGTAATCAAGTGCATAATAATCCTCAAAGGTTATCATTGTTACTGCTGAGGATAGTAAACAAAATCATTAGCATTGTCCCTTAATCCTCAAGATCTTCTTATAATGACTCTTAACATCTCTAGATGTTCTACTGAAAGTGACTCTTTAGATTTGAATGTAATTGTTTCCACAAGGAATTGTTTAGCTAAAATAGATGTAGCTAAATAATTTTAATCGCTCTCTTTGCTTTTCATTTGAATAACTTCCTAATGTATCTATGGAAAGTTATGACATTTATGACCATTTAAACACGACTGTGCTAAACAAACCAATTTCCCTCTTCTGTTTCATCCAAACACAAAAATGGCACCATGCAGTTTGGCACAACATAGGCACAGCAGCTTCACCTTGCCTCATGACTTCTCTGATGCTGGGCTGAACCTGCCCTTCAGCAGAGTGAAAACAGCTTCTGCTGTACCTCTCTTGCACCTAGAGGGAGAGAGACAGAGATCCAGAAAAGAAGAGAAGGAATAGGTCACAAAATATGGGATAGAAAGAATGACAGTAACCTGTCTGGAGATTGTACAAAATAAGCTTGTAAAATCTTGACCTGGATGAAGAAGAAGAAAACAGCTGTTGAACCTAAACTGGGCATATAGGAGGTAACGCTATATATTTAGCTGGGTGCAAAAAAAGTTTCTGTTGTACCAGAGCTATTGAATGCTTTCCTTGTGTCTCACCTAATTCTTAGGAGGATGAATTTCTTTATGATCAGTAGAGGCTTGTGAGCATTTTGCAAAGGCTGGGTGGCTGTCTCCTTTGGATAAGTTGGTTCATAAAGAGGGAGCCAAAATTCCAAACTCCTAGTGATGAAATTTAGGTGAGCTTACTCTGGTTCTTTGCATCTTTTGTTTTTATAAATCCCTATCAACAGTGAATCTGAGTCTTTAAAGAGCTTTTATTGCTTTTGTATCTTATATATACATTCCTGTATGATCTCCCAGCCCAGATTCACACAGTGAGGTTAGCAACGTTTCTTTGGTTAGCTGAAGATTTCTTAAGGAGCTGTAATAAACATTGGGCTCTTTTTCCAAATTTTGATTAATATTGTTTAGACCTTGAGTTGAATCAGTGGCACACAGAGCATATAGAATTATCTTTGATCCCGTTGTGAGGAAACTGTAGTATATAATAATATGTTTTGGGTGAGTTTAAGCGTTATTGTTGCTCTTTGTGCCACCAGCTGGTTAGAGTGTACAGAGAAGGGGAATAGGGTAACATTTCATACACTCTAATGTTCAACTTCTGACTAAGACTGTATTACCTTGGCTTTTGGTTTTGATGTTTATCATAAAATAGAAACTATTTTCAACTGGAAAGTAGTCCCTTAAAGCAGCGTTTCAAGTGAATTAGCTGTTCTGAGTCTCTATGATCTTGTCTTTGAAAGAATGCATCCTGATTTCTTTTTCATACTCACAAAATTTTAAATTTTTTTAATGTCTGTTTTAGGGTTTTTGTTCTTTTATTTGACATGTGTTGGGGGAAGAAGGTAAGCAAGGAAATTACCTATAATTGACAACAATAATGAGCGTGTCAGAGAGAAAACTGTCTCTTAAAATCTACCTAATGTTCTTCAGATTTCCTTTCCTATATTAGGAATTATAGTTATCACTATACTAAGAGCACATAGACACCAGTGAGAATTCGGCCCTATTTATCCTAAAGTTAGCTAGTATATACAGTTTAATTTATATTAAAGGAAGCACAGTTTTGTGCTATGCATCAGAATTTTCAAAATGCTCTGATGCTAGCAACAGCACTGATTTCCTCACACCGATTTGTATTATGGGAGGAAGACATGGGAGGGATGGATAATGATGAAATAAAGAAATGTTTAACACATGGAGATCACCAGTGGGCTGGAGGCTTTGTCTTGGCACAGCTGTCACACAGGTTCAGTCCTTGCACCAGATATCAGGCACACAGAGAAGCAGGAAACCCTACTTCAAAGAGCTCAGTCAATAACCATCATGTTAGAACACTGGGGTGGGACTTAAGTGGTATACAAAGGAAAGCTCCACCACAAAACAAAGCACAGGATTTTATTATAATGGATCCAAAACAAATTAATTAATAATTCAAAAATAACACAGACTGGATCTTGATGATGTGCAAGATTTGGTTTTTTGTTAGCATGGCAAAGTTAGTGAAGCCAAAGGGATGGAGCAGAGTAACAGGGGGATTAATGGTGCTGTCCACCAAATAGAGAAAAGGGACACAGAATATATGTTTTAGGCAAAGCAAGTTTGTTGTCATTCATATATCATATATTTGAAAGCTGAGTACCCATATGGAGATCTTGGAAAAACAGAGAGGATTTTTTGCTTGCAGTTCTGGGTTCATCTGGAGAAGAGAAACCCAAAGCAGGGCAGTAGCTTTAGCTTGTTTTTAAATGAAAATAAAATTAAAATTCAGTTTCCCAAGGAAATATAAAAATGTGTTGATGGTTAGAAGGAATTCTGTCTCAACAAAATAAGGTCTAACCTGGAGTACTGTCTAGCTCTGGGGTCCCCAGCATAAGAAGGACATAGACCTGCTCAAGTGGGTCCAGAGGAGGCCACAAAGATGATCAGGGCTCTGGAGCACCTCCCTTATGAGGACAGGCTGAGAGAGTTGGGGTTGTTCAGCCTGGAGAAGAGAAGGCTCTGGGGAGACCTTATAGCAGCCTTCCAGTACTTAAAGGGGACTAGAGGGAAGATGGGGAGGGACTTTTTATCAGGGAGTGTAGTGATAGGATGAGGGGTAATGGTTTTAAACAGAAAGAAGGCAGATTTAGATTAGCTATAAGGAAGAAATTCTTTACTGTGAGGATGGTGAGGCACTGGAACAGTTTGCCCAGAGAAGCTGTGGCTGCCCCCTCCCTGGCAGTGTTCAAGGCCAGGTTGGACGGGGCTTGGAGCAACCTGGTCTAGCGGAAGGTGTCCCTGCCCATGGCAGGGGGGTTGGAACGAGATGATCTTTAAGGACCCTTCCAACCCAAACCATTCTGTGATTATGTGATTCTAAAATGTTTAATTTTATGACAGAACTGCATCGAGTAGTTTGGTTTTGTTTTTTTTTTAATTAATAGTTGACTTAATTCAGTGAACAAAATTAGTGTTAAGCATGTATAAAAGACCGATGAACTATGTAGTATTTTCATACAAATATTTACCTCAACTAGGAAATAGATTTTAAAATGGAAATATTCTTTTAGATTCAGAATATGTTTTTCTTCATTCTTAGAAAATGTCCTGCAATCTAAGAGTGTTTTACAACAAAAAGAATCTCAGATTTTCATCTAATGCTCTCACTCTCCTTCCTCCCTCCCACCCAAACCCCCTACCATTAACACAATTCCTTGCCACTTAACTTCAGAGAAGTGGAAGAGATAGCCAGCTCTTCACATAGAGATAATAGGTGACAATGCTACTATTAATTTCTGTTAGCTAGATAATAAAGCTCTTATTTTTTCATTTCGAGTATGAGGCCACAAAGGGAGACCCTGTATGTAGCAAAGTATATGCAGGCTAGGTTTTGGTGATATGTCAGAATATGGATTAAATGTAGTGAGTAGAGAGAGGAAATCTGTTTTGGGATGTGGTCAGACGTTGCTGAGTAACCATGACAAGTGATCAGAGCTACAATACCAAATGATTAATGTTTCAGCAGATATAACTGAATGTGTGAAAGTCAGTAATCCTTGATAATTTATAATGTTTCAATGTCTCACACTAGAACTGTTTTACATAATCTTTTAATTAGTGCTCTTGTTAGCTTTTGTGAGAAAATTTTAATGTCCTAAAGATTTCTGATTAGTGTGAGCCTTATAAACATGAAAAAAAGAAAATCCAGGATATTTCAGTTGATGCTGGAATAGAGGAAGCCTAGTTCAAACAATGATTTATTAAATACTGAAAATTAATAACTTATTAAAATACCTTTGAAAATTTCCTTTTTAAAAAGCTTATCTCAAACTTTTTTGTTGGTATAAACCACTATAGGAATTTAAATACTTTAGACTCTTTTAAGCATTAGGTGCATTTCAGAAAAGCAGAATTAGGCTTCTGAACCTAAATCTAAAGACTACTTTTAGAGCTGGTGGATGAAAAGAGGTGTCTTGCATGCAGCAACTCAGAACCTGTGTTGGACAAATACCACTACATACAGGGTGTCGAATATTACTGTGAAGGTCCCTGTTAACTGAAACTGTGACAATTCATGTTAAGGTAAGCTTGTCATGAATGGGATTTGCCCATCAGATCCACTGATCCCTCCTAGTTTTTGTATGAGAACAAAAGGTCCTAGATTTTATTTGGAGCAGATCAAAAAAAGGCAGCAAGGCTTCTCCTTGAACAATCTCCATATCTTTCATTAGAAATGATGGTATTCCTTCTTCAGTCTTAAAGTTGTTAGTGATGACTGAAATTGCTAAAATATTTGCTCTGTCTCTGCTATATGTGATGTTATGATATAGATTTCTATTTCAGCAAGATCAGATTTGCTGATTGGTAACAGTATGATACCCTTACCTAGAAAATTTTGTTGCTTATAAAATTAATAAATACGATTTTCCATCACTTTTCCTTATATACTTTTATTTCTGTAGACAAAAAAGGCCAGTTTATTCTTCAATCTGCAGAACAGATTTGCTCTTTTAGTTCAAAAAGGTTTTTTTTGTAGCCTTATTGTTTTCTTGAATACTTGGAATGAAGAAAGCAAATCTCATTCAGTATTGAACAGGTTTGAAATTTGCTTAGATCACTAAGTTGGTCACTGATTTATTTCAATAACATCTTCATTTATATTATTGTCTAGTCTCTCTCATGTTTGTGTGTTTTCACATGTTTGAGTATACAATATAACATACTTTTAATTTCTTTATCCTTGTAATAAAAAAATTCTGAGGACTTCTAAAGATACATTTTATCTTATGCCCATCCATCTTGTAGCTATCTATTTATTTACATCCACACTTGATAGGCCATATAATTTGTTTTCTAAAGTCCAGTCTTACATTTAATTTTTAGCAGTGGGAAAATTGTATGTAGATATGTGTTGTATGTATGAACCTATGCCTTTTAAAAGCATCCTAATCTTTGGAGAATTGGGGGGGGTGGGGTGGGTGGGGTGTAAGAACTAAATTGCTTCAGTTATCAGGTGGCCACTGATATTCATATTAAAATCTATGTTTTAATTTCATACAGTGTGAAAGTTTAAGTTTCATGGTTCTAAAATCAGTGACATCAGTAAATAATTTTTTGAAAGTCTACTGGAAGTTGTAAGGATTATCTGTACTTCAGAAAATCCTGTGTCATGTGAAGCATGTATGAAACAATGAAGGTTTAAATTCTTAACAGCTTCTCATGTTTAAATGTGCTGTCTTCTAATCATAAATAATTTCAAAAATAAATCATGCTCTGTGAGCTTATCAAATAAAATATTTTTAATGCTTTTGGCATACATTTTCCATTAAAATATTCTGTTGTAAAACAGATATGTTCTGTCTTCAGAAACAAAAATTATCAGATTTAGAAATATCTATATGCTGTTCAGATCTAGGTCTGCATGTACAGATTTTTGATGTACAAAATCTTTGGTAAAGGGACTTCTAGATGTCCCTTTCAACACAAACTATTCTACAATAAACAAAAGGCAGATTTCGGTAAATTTATTGGTCATTTGCATGATTTTAATTCAGAAAATTCATATTTGTAATAAATAGAGATTTCATCACTTGACATTTCTAAGCTTATATTTTTATACATTTGCAAAGGCTTGCATAAAACTGTAAAGGGATTTGTAGATGATTATAACAGATAATGGATATCATAAAACATCATTGTTTCAGATCACTGTGCTCTTTCTTTATTTTCCTCTAAGCCTTCAGCAGTGTTAAGCAGGAAAATTTCCTTAGATGTGGGCCAAATCTTGAAATAATGAAGAAGCTGGTTTGCAAGATGCTGATATTTTTCAAAGGAAACAATATGCAAGACTGATTAAACTTGCACAACATACTGAGAGACAGCTGTTTGGGTTTTTTAAATTAGGAGATTTAAAATAACTTCCCATAGAAATAAATCTTCATTAACCTACCTGTATCCAAGGTTTTAGCAGCCATTTTAAAAAATGAGAGGCATCAAAGCACTATTATTTTGTGTAACACAGTTGTAAACAAAATCTTTAAAAACATATGAGTGATACTTACAGCATGGTGTAATACCTCATTCCACATGTGTAAAACTGCAATAGTAAGCCATTTTTTTCCCCCCATTAAATGATGATGTGTAGATTGCTTATATTTGAGTCTTTAGGGCCCAGAAAGGATTTCTTTGTCTCTCAAGAGAAAATATTAGTCAAGGAGCTATGGTTCACAGTGTTTTGGCTGCCAGTATGTTCCATTTCTAATTACTTCTGTTTTTCCTTATCAATCTAGCATAGCCAGAACCATTCACTTATTTACAGAGCACAGTTTGGATTGCATCAAAGAGAACTTCCACTCATCAAGCTGTTTCCTGGTATTAATTTAGCTCTTCCTCCCTACATCTGTAGCCAAAGCAAGTTTCCATAGTGCTTAAACTAGGGCTTGAAAAAAATCAAAAAGCTTTGAGACTTGATGAGAATTTTTATTTTATTTTATTTTATTTTATTTTATTTTATTTTTATTTTATTTTTTAAACACAAGACTTACCTGGACATTGAAGGGCAATGCAAGGGATGTTTGGAGACTTTGGTAACAAATGAGTCTCAAAGGCTTAAGTTTGAAGAGTAACCTTGTATACCAGTAGCAAAGTTCAGTTTCAAGGTGGATGGACTGAGAAAAGTGGGCTTTGTATAGGGACAATCTTCTGTCTACTTGTGTTCTAGGCTGAGGAGGTTTAACAGCTGATGACTGGAAGACAGTTTCAATGGTCTCTCAGTCTAGTCCAACTGTTCTGTTTTGGCTGGATTCATGCACTGACTGATGGCTTCTAAGACCCTTTTACACAGATAATAAGAGGTTGTGAACAAAGAGTCATTGACCCAGTGGATGTCAAGGTTCTCAAATAGTGACATACAGCCAGCTAGAAACTAGATCTCACACCAGTCTTTCTGAACTTAACTTTCTGGGAAGTAATTTCACAGTAGTCTTAGGCAATCTGAGACTATCCCACCATAAGTAAAGTCATGCCCCTTTCCTTGCTTCATGTGCAACTTTGCCAGCTCTGCATGGCCAGACTGCATGGTAAGCCATATCAATTTACTAACTGAGATGAAGAGTAAAAGGAAAAAATAGGATGGATCTGCAACTGACTTCTATTACAAAAGGCATAGTTCTTGTAGACTTTCCACGTGTCCCATGTGCACCATGTACTGGTGACACGCTTAGGCCTTATTTAAGTTTTCAGCTGCGTTAGCCAGACAATGAGCATTATGCTATTAAGATACTACATGAAAAATGTATTTATATAGAAGTGTTAGACTGATGGGAATTTTAGGAGAAGCTTAACGAGATTAGAAGGTGATTGCTCTAACTCTTGTAACCATGCCTCAGAAGATAATGTTTATTATCTATGATAAAACCTGTGCATTGCTTTTCTTAAATGTGTAGTTTTTCTGTCTCTAAGATGAATGCAAACTCTTTTCCAACTAGCTAGGCTGATTCCTAGATAATCCTTCTGCAGCTCTCTGTGTTGGTCTTACAGCTACCTATTTTTTCTTCCTAGCCGAAAATCTACACTTCAGCTTAACTTTAAAATGCCTGTAAAAGTATCAGTGGGTAAAACATGTCCTTTGCAGACTTTGAACAATTTATTATTCAACAAATTGTACAGGCTACTGAAATAAATATACTGTTTAGAATTTTTAATGTGCTGATTTCAATACTTGTACCAAATCTACAGAAGCAATGCAAAAAATGTACATTTTCATTGTCAAAACTGTCATTCTGTGAAACAGATGAATGAAGAAATTTTAAATTTTTGTATCAGAACACCTTCTATGACTTGAAATAATTATTATTGACAAAAGTAATCCTATGTGAATGTCAGCGTTTATTTTTTCTTAAAGCTACTTTAAAATAACAGTTTTTTAAAGAAAGGGAAGTCAATCTGCTATCACACAGATGTTGAAAAATATTCCTACCATACAACTTTTACTCAGTTTTTGTCTGGTACAAATAACTCCAAGTTCTTACAGCTGCGCAAGTAACAAAAGAAAAATTTACACGTGTGTGTTGCAAGTTATTGCCAGGCAATATATCTGTGGATAACTAGAGTAACAGTGTCCACTGCTGGCAAATCAGATAATTGCACTGCACATTAGAGCGATGCGCTGTTGAAAGGTTTCGATGAGTTACATTTTGACTGTGAGATGTTTCATAATTTAGGTTTGTAGGACTATGCTGTAAAATCAGGTCACTATGTTAGGAGTATTCATGCTATTGCTGCTAATAATAAATGCTATGGTATTTGAACTAATAACCAGGAATATCAGCACAGTAATATGAGCAGGTATTGCAATATTTTTTTCAGGACTTAAAAATAATGGTAGTATTCATTATATTCTAGCTGTCACGTTTTCAAAATAAAGAAAAAGATAGTAAAAGTCTATTAACTTTTTCTTGATGTTCTAATTTGTGTGATTAAAAAGACAGGCAAGCAGAAGTTCTTAAATTCTATTATTTTAGGACTAAGCATTAATTTCTGCTTTTGCTAGATTTTTTAAAAAACCATATAAATGAAGTATAGGAGAAATTAATGTTTCTGTCTGGGAAGAAGTAAAATGGAAACATGCAGCTTGATATAGCAATTACCACTGGTAATCATGAAGCTAGAGCTGAAGTAGACTGATTATTAGAGAGGAGGAGACAAGGCTGGTATCTAAAATGTCATTTTAATCAATATTCTTCTGGTATTTTCTTGTAGTAGATAATATTTCTTTGCATCTGTTGCTTAACGATAGTATATGAATGCAAAGAAAATCTTTCAGTCAAAATAATACAGAGTGAAAGAAACATTACGGAGAAAAAATGTCACTTCCTATGGTAATATAAATGCATTATCATCAAACACTTCTGAATATCTAGATTAACTAAAGAGAAGCTAAGTCATACTTGTTTTCAGAGATTTATATCTGTCATTAATTGCACTGAATTTTCTGATTGTTTGGAGAGAGGGAAACACAGCGTGTGGCTTTTTTTCAGAGAATGTTAGTTGTGTCTGAACCGTAAAGGAAGGCATGTTCCTTTATGAAAATATCTCAGGGGAGATCAGGGCTTACCCTATGGATGAATGTGATATTAGCCAACATTGTTTCATATGTACTTTTTCTCCCTTCAGAGACTTAGCTTCTCCTGGTTAGCAGTATCTAGAGAAATACTGTATTACCATCCCTCTAGAACAAGAACAGAACAGGATTTGGGGTTTGGGGGCTCTTTTTTTCCTCACAAATGTCTTCAAATTGGTGTCAAAAGGATTATAAACCAAAAGTTATTTGAAAATAAATGGTAGAAGAATTGTAAACAAACACAGATGACTCTCCAAAAATTCTCTTGCAAAATTAATTATAAAGCCAATTTTAGGTTAGATAGGAGAAAAGATTATTTCTTTCTAAATTTTTTGTCAGTGAGTGTCTTTCATGCTTTCTTTCACCACAGAGCAGTATTGTGGATGTGTGTGTGCATGTGTATGCACGAGAGTGCACAGGGGCCATGTTCCAGCCCTTCCTGTCACTGGTGAAAATCACTTTCTATACTTATAGGATCACTGGATGTATTTTGAGGGGAATCATCCTGCTACTTCTCAAGCTAGTAATTTATATATGTCTCTGCTCATCCTGTCTTTTCTGTTTGTCATTTTATTGTAATGGATATCATGTGCTTTTTCTCCTGGGTCTCTGTGAGATGACCAAAATCCAACACCTCCCTTGTTCTTAAAGTCCAGAAATATAACACATTTTTTTCTTATTGTCGTATGTTTTCATATCTGTTCTGAGGAAAGCAAGACCCTTATGTAAAGGTTCAAAAATAATATTTTGCAGGACTTTGAAAAAACATTGTCAATAAGCTTCAGCTATATATTTTTATATTCTGAGTTTCCTAATAATTTAAGACAGAAGATATAGGTTCTGTGTCCAAGTTGGGATTTAAATGTCATATCATGTACAAACAAGTTGTTCACTTTTAAATGGTATTCAGACAAAGCATCTGAATAAAAATATCTCCTTACCAATCAGCCCGTATTCTCATAAATACAAAAATGCTCTCATTTACACTTAAGTTTAAAAATTTTTTGTTAAATTTTACATATTCATACATTTTATGCTTGTATATGTTGTGTGTTGTGTGTATGAGCTGATATTATTTATTTCATTAACAATGAGACTAAAAGATTTGATTCCTCTATGAAGATATCAGTTGAAAAGTGAATATCTGATGAACCAATAAATATTGTGATGTAATGTTAAAGGCTGTGAAAGGAACAATCTCCTTTGTGTATGCTGGTATAGATTCCAAATTAACAAATCACTGTTATCCACAGAGCTGATTGTTTTTCCTTACAGTTAGAAATGTTCATATTGATGGCTACTTTTCTATAGGCCATGTTTTTTTCTAGAACTTGTGCAGCAAAAATCAATGTGTGTTTAGTATATTTGTGATAATTTCAATTAAGAGATTGTAAGTTCACTGCAATCTCCTTGATTATTTTTTTCTGTTCTAGGAGTAGGAAACCCTCACAGGAGAGTATTGTCAAGCAGGTATAACAGCTTACATACTGTCATGCTCTGCCAGCTGGGCTAACTCCAGAGGAAGTTCATTGTAGAGACCAGATTTCTGAGAAACAGTGTTCATTTTGTTTCTATAGAACAAAATTAAGTGGACTTATATTACAGGGACTTTCAGTAATTGGGAGAATAACAGCAAAATCTGTTGCATGTTTCCATGTTTCAGAAGTCAAGCAAAACAGAGAAGTCCTGCTGTGGCTAGATAAGAAAATGCAACAGATGTTGTTTTAAGCTGTGCATGTGAAAAATTAACGAAAAAGCTCTCCATGCTGTTTTTAGGTCTCTAAATCTTAAACTGCTCGTGCACCTGTGTGGAGTAGAGATGGGGGTGTGTGTGTTTTTCTTTAATGAAAGTTGTTCTGGCTTGTGTCACCAGAGCCTTGTCTGAAGCACACTTGTGATCGATCTGCTATTAGCTTCAGTGGGAGCAAAATAGATGGCAATGTGTTTCTGTTGTTCATAAATGAGAATATCTCTTTAAGGGGACTATTTAAGTTTTAAAGTTAAAATCGTATATATATGTCGCTGCAGAAGCCACAATATTTAATTTTTGGTTATGTTTATGGATTTGTCCTTGAAAGTGATCTTGAGTCTTTTGTTGTCATTGTTGTTTAAAAGAGACTTGGAGTTAAGTTTTGGACTTGGGTGATCTATTCTGGAAGCCCTCAGATGGTCTGTGTGCTATTCAGATTCTCCTGTCAATCCAGATGATTTCTTATGTTCACCTGGTCTCAAACGAAGTGGCATCAGAAGTAGAGGACAGACAGAGTGAAAAACAAGAAAGAGTCACAAAAGATGTCACGGGAAGTGTGCTAAAAGTTAGGAGCTGTAATCATGTGTCTTACCTTGCTGAAAGATTAAGTGCTAAAAATAGCATAAGAATCTCCATTCACTTTTCCCTGCTGAAGAACAAAGTGTTAGCCAATGGAACAGAAAATGAAACTCTAAGCAATTAAAGCAGGTGTTTTCCTTGACACAGCACTATTTGTGAGACAAATTACTACAGTATAATCAATGGAATTTAGCATTGGGAAGGAGGAAAGCAAAGTCAAAAAAGCAAAAACAAAACCAAGCAATTTGAGAATTATGTCATTTCTAAAGAATAAACCAATATCTATTCAGTACTGTCCTATTGGTCTTCTATAATATTATTTTATTCAGTTCCCTAAGTGAACTCGAATCCTTACTAGCGTAGAGGCATGCAGTCCTTCAAGTTGCAAGCATACCCCAGGTAATGTGTGAAAGAAATGTCACTGGTCAATGTAGGACAAATATTGCACTAGCTAAGCCATGGGCTCTGAGCTGATATAGGCATCCATACTTCCTTAGATGTCATGTATATTAATGGTTACAGTTTGATAGTTCTCTGCATAACCAGTCATCTAATGTTGGACTTCCTTGCATGGCGGATTAGTTTATTCTTGCGTATACACTAAATATGTTTTAACGGTTCTTCTTATGACTTGGATACATAAAGTCAAGTAAGTCCAAAGCCTGTGAAGAAGCTGGCTAAAATATGTGCAGTCCTTTAAACTACATGCTGGAAGCTTACTTTTGTCTTTTGTAAAGGGATTCACCTGACCGATTTAAAGAATTGACTACAGAGGACCTCCTATGTTTTCAGTACATTTTAATAGGTGTGACTTTGGCTCCTTGAGTGCATTGTGAAGGTTGAGACTGAAAGCTGAGTGCTTTTGATATAGAACAGTGTAAAAGCATAGGTATCCAAATTCTGTGAAGTATATCAGCGTGTTTAATAAACTTTGTTCTTAACGCTCTTCAAAGTCTAATCAACCAGCAGCATCACGTGTTCAGCCTGTTAAGGATTTTAGATTGTAGTGCTTCACAGTGCATTGTCTTCTGACAAGTTAACAATAACTTATAAGGAGAATTATATCAGATTAACATACAAGAATGTGTAAAACTGACCTAATTTAAACTGTTTAAAGCTCATTGCACAACATACTAGTGTCATTGTTAGCATGGAATGCAAACAAACTATCTGAAAAGGGATTTCTTATCTATAATTTAATATGTTCATGCTGGCATGGTCATGACAGATATGACCTTTTATGTTGACAAACGTTTTTCTAGCTTGTTAATTTTTTAAAAATTAAACACCAACCTACAGAGTAAACCACAGATCGTATTTTTTTACAGAGTAAGCCATAGATCATATTTCTTTCATCTTGTTCAAGCCATTAGGTTATATCTTTTGTTCTAGCTTTGTCCCCCGAGAAAATTAAATCAAGAATTGAAAGTTACTGTAGTTATAAGAATAATCCTATTTGTAGAACTGTATCACATTTTCTTGTTATATCATTTTGTGGGAGTGGTGGGGTCTTAGTATGTAAATTGAATTACAGTCCACCAAAATTAACAGCAACCTTCAGTAAATTTTTGATCAGTACTAACAGATGTTCAGAATCACAACCTTAGCTAGAAACAGCATTCTGGTAATCAGTCTGCTATCTTATCAAAAGCACTGGAATGTTGATTAAATTAATCCATCAGAATTTATAAACAAGTATATTTTCACTACTGAGATGTCTCTTCTTGGAATGACATTCAGTTGGCCCAGTGGCCCAGTGGCTCTTATGCATGTCTTGCAATTATGCCTAAATTGGTACCTTTACTCCTAGATAGCCTTTCCAATTTGAATGGAAGTATACAGTTTGAATGGAAGTATAAGGAGTTAAGGTGTTGCTCTTGTTTGCAACTATAGCACACTATCGTAAAAAAAAAAAAAAAAAAAAAGCTTTTTCAGGGACACCAAATAATCTTCAACTCTTTAGAGTCTGTAAGAACATCTAGATTCACAATATTTTACTAATGATTTCTAGAATACAGGATAGGTTGTCTTTAGAGCATCATATTCCAGAGCATTTAGCTGGACAAGTGAGCTGTGTGTGCCTACAGTTGGCAAGCAAGTGCAATAAAAGCTTTACTAGAGCTCATGAAAGTAAAACATGTTTAGTAGCAATGTAACAGTCTGACATTTTACAATTCCAGAAAATGTGTGCTCCTCAGGACTTTGGTGTATTTTTCTTAGGGTTTGATTTGATTTGTTTTATTTTGGTTTTGATAAGAAGAATGGTTTCAGGATATATGGGAGAAAAATGTGGGTGGAGTGTGTGTTTGTGAGAATACACCTGTAAAAAGACATTTTTGTTTCTATTGAAATGGTTTATGAAAGGAAGAACTCTCTAGAGACTTCATTGATCAAAAATTACTCTGTAGCTTGTAACCCTATCCAATGAAATGCAAAAAATACAATTAGGAAAAAAACAACCCAAAACCCTAACAAAAAACCCACCATAAAACCAAACACAAACAAACAAAAAAGAACACAGCTCTTAAACCATGAGGGTGACATTTTTGATTCTGTAAATTTTCTAGCCTAGGGATCTAGGTTAGGATAGAATATAAAGCATGGAATCTCATTTTTCCTAATTGAAGCCGTTATAGAAGCATTTTATGTATCACTAGTACATGTGTATGCACAAATATTAATGATGTATATTTTAATATTGAACTCTGAGGCCTTAAAATAGTACATTGTAATGTACATTTTAAATTAGATGAAATAGAATATGGCTTGTTCCCAGTAATATGTAAAAAAAAAAAAAAAAAAAAAAAAAAAAAGGAATAATAATCTTTCATACCCTAGTATATAATAAAGCAAGTATTTTATGCACACTTTATATGTGTTGAATGTTTTCCTCTGACATTTATTCAAGCAAGCAAT
Organism: Athene noctua; assembly: GCF_965140245.1. Lineage (NCBI taxonomy): Eukaryota > Metazoa > Chordata > Aves > Strigiformes > Strigidae > Athene > Athene noctua. The sequence goes on from NC_134037.1 coordinate 204,748,695, forward strand.
TTTAAAGATTCTAAAACGTTGTTGTTTTAGAAAACTCCTGAAATCCATGATAAATAAGCAGTTAGAAATGAACAGATGGGAAAATAGAAAGTATTGAAAATCTCTTCTCCCTCTCTTTTGCTTTTAATCATTTGTTTTCATATGCAGAGCTTTGTTAATCAGAAGTAAAATTCTATTTTCATGTAGCAAATGTTGTAACTATCTCCATTTGTCCTAAACGCATATTCTCATGCAGTTACTAGTCTTTAAGGTAGCCGATACGTTCATACTTCTACAATCCATCTGTTAGCAAAACCTTCACTTTGGCTAGAATTGCACACATTTTATCACAGGTTAAGACAGCAGATGGCTCTCTTGAGTTTTCTTTGCAAAACCTCAAGTTGTAAACAACCGTTCTGCATTTCTGAGATGCAAGTAGAAAGCTATTGTTTTTGATCTCTGGAGTAAGAAACACATTTTCTCTTGTCTATAGGCATATTGCCCGTTTTCACCTTCATTCTTTCCTTTCTTTGCCATCACCCCGAGCATCATATCATTGAGAAATGTCAGTGTGTTTTGGCAAAGGCCCAGTATTGGAAGGAAACTAAGGAAAAGGAACAATAGTAGTAGATCGTGTATAGTGAATGGCATCACTGGATAATATAAAGAGGTCCTTCCAGCAAAAGGAAATGTGGAACCTCTTTGGAGAGAGTTTCTCATGCAAGAGTTAGGGTGGTATGTATCCCACCGTGAAATTCATGTGAAAATGCAAGGTAGTGGAGGGCTGGCCTTTATTTCACTCCACTCTTTCTCATTCATTCCTTTGTTTGGAGCCAGGAGCCAGGTCGAGCAGGAGACTGCGGGCTGTGTCCCATCACCTCCCCGCCGGTGGCAGGGGGTGTCCGTGTCCTGGGGCCGCTCCGTGGGGCTGGAGGCACACACCGACCCGGGACAGGGGGGCCGGGGGCACCGGCACCGGGCCGGGAGGGAGGGAGGGACCCACCGGGGCGGCATTTGGCCGAGCGCTTCTGTGTTGAGATTTGAGGAAGGCAACACCGTGTCTTGTCTGCTGCTGGGAAGCAGGGAAAAGGGAAGCAGTGTGTAAAACTACTACAGGGAAACTTAAATTAAAACAAAACAAAACAAAACAAAAAACCCAGCCACAACCCCCCCTGTCTAATTGCATTAGTTAAGGTAATTGTAACTGTTGTAAGGAAATTGCTGTGCTGTAAAAATTGCCAGATCCAAAATCCAATGCGTTTTAGCTGAATCTCTTTAGAGACACTTTTAAATAGAATTAAAATGTATTATCCAGATCCGATTGTGCATGTCTGCTCCTAGATGGTCTAGTATTAATGCAAAATCCCTGTATAAGGGAGTGTCCACCATACACTTTTGCCCTCTGTATAAAAATAGCCCTTTGCGGATTAAAGGATTTAGGGAAATAATGGTCAATATCAGAGATGCTGAAGCCTCTGCTGAAACAAGAACCTACCCTGACCTACGAGGCTCTGTATTGCGAAGCAGTGAATTATTCTGGATGGGGTATTTACACTTCAACGCCTGATCCATCTATTAAGAAATTAGAGTATTCTGAAAACAGTATGAAAATGAGATATTTATTACATGATGTTTCCCTGTTCGAGCATCTGCCCTTCCTTGTACAATAACTCTCCATTTTTTTTTTGTGTAGCTGCTGGCTTCCTTTTTCTACTTTCCTCTTGTTAGTTACAACTTCAGGAAGTTTCCCCATTAGGCTGGCAGAAAGTAAATCTGGAAAACATCGAGCCCTTACTTGAGAAGGGAGAAGACCCAACAGAAAAAGCTGAAGGAAAAAAAAAAAAAAAAAAAAAGGAAAAAAGAAAAGAAAGAGATGTCGTATTTTACATGGTGTTTATTATCTGCAGTGCATGTGAACTCCTCGGGGCAGAGACTCCTCAGGTATTCGGTGTCTAGCGAGCTTGGCAGGTGCTTTCTCAAGTGCTCCAAGACGTAGAGCATGAGAACAATTAAGAAATTATTTTACATGGCACTGGTGATCAATATGGTGATCAATAAATCTACCTGCTGCGGCTGTTGGTTGGTGCCCTATGGCATCCCCTCGGAAACCTCAAAAATCCGTTCGCGTTCGGAGTTAGAAGTCTGACGGTGCTATCACCATTTTTTCCCAAAGAGCGCGTGTTGGTTTGGGCAGAAGGTGCCCTCAGCCTGGCGTTGTGTTTCTTCCTCGCGGCTCTAAGCCCTTCGCACGCAGCAGGAGCCCCGCTCTCCTCGGGCTACACCCCCGGCCCCGTCCGTTCCCGAGCTGCGGGGCGGGGAGGAGGCAGAGGGTCTGCCGTCCTTCCCCCTCCCCGGCCTCCCTCTGCCCCCACAGCTTTTCCCCGGCCTGAGGACGGTGGGGACAGGGACAGGTCCCGGTGTCACCGCTGGGTGCGGCGGGGGGGCCGCCCGCGGGCAGGGCGGCGGGGAGCCGCTGCGAGGGAGCTGGCGAGAGGGTGCGGGTGAGGGTGCCTCGCCCTGCCGGGGATGCGGCGGAGGACCGGGGGGGGGGGGGGGCTTAAGCCCCTCCGGCAGCCCCCGCGCCCCCCTCCCCCGCGGGGTGGGGCGGGGGGAGCCCCATCCCGAAAGAAGAGGGGGAGCAGGGGTACCCGGCGGCGGATTCGCCGGGAAGCCACCGGTTCCCACCAGCAAACCGCATCAGCGACACCCCTGCCTCCCGCCCCTCGCCCCCTTGGCGTTATTCTCCTGCCTTTCCCCCGTCCCTCCTCCACCCCTTTGCACCCTCGCCGCCCCTCGCCTCGGGGAGGACAAAAAAAAAAGCTCCAGCGGTGCGTGCGTGTGTATGTGTGTGTGTGGTGTGTGCGTGCGTGTGTAGGGGAGGCTGGAGCGGGGTGGGACTGAAGAGCCGTGATTACAGCTCTCCCCGGAGAAGAAGATTGCTCTCTCCAGATGCTGATTTCTGAAGCACTTGGCAATCATCAGGCGGGAGCCTGCAAGAGGCGGCGGTAGCCGCCCCGGCCGCGGCGATGGCAGCGGCGGGCAAGCGGGCGGCGGCGCGGGGCTGAGGGGCAGCCCCGGGAGGCGACGCTGCCGGCCGGACCCGACCCGGCCCGGCCCGGCCCGACCCGACCCGACCCGACCAGGCGCGGCTCTGCCCCGGGTCCCGCTTGCTCCGCTCCCTCCGCGCAGACACCCGCCGCCCGAGCAGGTGCCCCCGCGCCGGGGCGCGGCGGGGGGGCGCGGCGGGGCACCCATGCGGTGACCCCGCGGCGGCGGCGGCAGCTCCCGCGGGCGGGGGGGTGCCCCGCTGCAGCCGCGCCTCGGGCCGGAGGAGGCTCCCGCTCGGCCGCGCCCCCCGGGGATGGGTCCCCGCCGGGGCTGAGCGCCCCGCCGCCGCCGCCGCCGCCGCCCTCCCCGCTGCCCGTCGCGGCGCCGGCCGGCGTGGGCGAGCCGGCGAGCAGCCATGGCAGCGGCCATCGCCAGCGGCTTGATCCGCCAGAAGCGGCAGGCGCGGGAGCAGCACTGGGACCGGCCCTCGGCCAGCAGGAGGCGGAACAGCCCCAGCAAGAACCGCGGGCTCTGCAACGGCAACCTGGTGGACATTTTCTCCAAGGTCCGCATCTTCGGGCTCAAGAAGCGGCGGTTGCGGCGCCAAGGTGCGTCCCTGTCGGACGGGCCCGCCCGGGGGGGCTCCCGGGGGTGGGGGGTGCGTGGGGGGCGGGCGGGCGGGAGGGAGGAAGGGGGGCAACCTGTGGCGAGAAACTTCCCCGGGCCGGTCGCCGGCGCGGCGGGAGGCGCCAACCGCCCCCCCGGCTCCTGTCAGCGGGCGGCTCCCGGCTCCCTCGCAGCGGGAGCTGCCCCCCCGCTTTCCCCCCCTGCCCGCCTGCCTGCCCGCCCCGGGGCTCAGGTGTTGATCACGGCAGGTGGGCTCCCCCTGAGGGGAGGCAGCCGGCGTGGCGTGAGCCCTGCCCGTCAACCCCGCGTGTCCCCGTTTCGCCCGTGTTTCCTTTAAAGGTCAAAGAGCGCACAGCGAGGAAAGCTCTTCAAGTGTCCGGTGTGTCGCTCGCCGGTCCCCTCCCTGAGCTGCCGGCTCGGCTTTGGTCGGCGTATCCCGGCCGTAGCGCGGGGGTCCCGCTGCCCGGTGACGTCTCCGTCACCGAAGGGCGTAGCCGGCAGGTGTGGGAGAGCTGCCCTGCATCCCCGGGGGCGCCCGGCTGCCCGTCCCGGGCCAGCGCCTCTTCCTACCGACCAGCAAGTTTGCAGGCAGTTCTTCTTTGCCGGGGTAGATGGCCGGTAGTCAACCGAGACGACTAAAACTAGTACCCCGGTGACTGCATTTTATCCAGTACTTTGTATTAGAACCCTAGAAATAAAAGGACTTAAACGATACTGCAATGACCTCTCTGTTATTTTTTTATTATTATTTCTTTGTTTGCTTGTTTTTTAATTTTGTGCTGTTCAGCTCATGGTGATGACTGACTTTGTACTCATCCTCAGGAAACAAGTAGTTTTAGAACAAAAGGATTGTATCGTGAAGAGTGAAAATGTTCAGTATCACTCAAAACGTGGCTAATACCTACCGGTCAATGGTAAAGTACAAGCCACCCTCTGTTACATTAGAGAATGCCACCATGTGTTGTAGTTTGGTATGTATACTATAGCTCCTCTTTAGGTTGGGTCGGAAGATAATTTTAAGAAGCATAATCAGTGATCTGTCCCGATTGGTCCTTCCTGCTTTTTTTTTTTTTTCCCCCCCCCCATGCTTCATACTTAAAATAGCATAAATTGACAAAATCCATACAATGTTATTTTTACATGGCTTTATTACTATGAGGATTATTCCTTGTAACTCCTAATGCAGGGTAAATCTTGCCGGTTTTAGTTAGTGCAGTGATATAGGGAAGATGAGCGAGAACATGTCGGTGGCAAAATCTCTGGTGGCTTATTTTTAGGCAGTCTGCATGTGTGCTTAAAAAGAAGACTAGAGTACTTGGTTTATGACAGTGGATTTATATATGTGATATGAAAATAAGTTTAGGGGGATTTGCTAACCGAGCAAATGTTCTCAACCACCTGTGCAGTCTTATTTGGGGGAAAACTCTGCATTTAACTCTAGTATGGTTTGAGGAGATGACTGTCTCACAGCACCAAGATGTCAAACATTTTCTTAGGTAGGAAGGGGCTTTAAAGACACTTGTGAACTCATCCTTTGTCATTCATTCATTTTTCATAAGACACTTTGTGGCATTCTTGAATAAGAGAACTGGGTTAGAAAATAACTCAGCTGTTAACCCATACAACTAGTACAGATAATGTCAGTAAGAATAGTCAGAACAAGGGCTATTCACTAGTAGAATCTGCAGCATCAGACCCCCGTTTATTTTCTCTAAGAATCCTTCAAGTGGAGGCATGGCGGTATTTATCCGCTGATTTACATTAAGGTCTCAGAATTACTGCTCACCCGTAAGAATTCCTGCTGAAAATAATTAATATTGTACCTTTTACTATGTATGTTCATGATGCATAAAGTGATATACGGAGTACCTGTGGATTCAAAGTTGAATGCTGTTTAGGAGGGAAAGTGAAGAAACAATCATGAAGTCATTACTTAAACATCTTATGCATAATAATTTAGAATGAACAATCATTTGGAAAACAACACATTTTATAAGGCTAATTGCTTTAAAAGTACCTTATATGAGTTACAAAATGAACATTTATGAGACATTCTTTTTTAGTTTTCCTAAACTGAGTTAAACAACCACTGAATTCTCCACTGAAATCACACTGTCAAACCCATTAAAATAAGTCTTTGCCAAACAAAATAGCATAAAGATGCTATGGGATTTTGACAAATAAACCTTGTGTAAATGTTATACAGAGTTTCATAAGAGCATTGTGAAAAATGAGCTAATCGAAATGTGATAAACCACCCATAGCATTCTTGTGCAATTCAATGGAAGAGTAGAAGTATATATAAACTATTTGTTATGTAGAGCAGTAAAAGCTAGACTGTATTTCTCATGGAATAAGAAGTGGTTTGCTTTGTACTTACATATGGAAAATAAGTGTCTTCCCATCTTTGAAATAATCAGGCAGCAAAAACTAGAATGAGGCTTTTGAAATTAAAAATATACATTTACTCTTGTACATACATGTGTATGTGAATTAGATAAATAGATATACACAATGTGTGCACATTTACCAACATGTTAGCAAACCTTTGAAAATATTCTTTACTTTCAAACTCTTCTTTAAAAATGCCTGCTAGTACTTTTCTTGTTCAGTGGGATTTATTTGTGAATGAAGTTATTATGAATACATAACATGCTAAAATAGTATGTATTCCCACGTGAATATAACATCTTCTGTCATCGTGACAGATTTTCTGTTCATGGTCCTTCCTTTAGGGGCATGGTCCTTCTTTTAGAAGAGTGTTTTGGGAAATAAAATTTAGGAAGGGTAGCATTAAAGGTACATACAGGAGCTCACTCGGGGTAAAGGGTAATGTTTGTATTTGCTTATATATTGGCTCTAATAATAGACACAAGGGTAGTTTTAAACAGCTTCTCTAAAACTTTGATTAATAAATTAAACTGTCAAAGTGATTTCTGTGGGAGACTTGTTGGATAATCTAGTGAGTGGATGAAATAATTTTCATTTACTGGACAGCTTTGATTCATATTGTTTAGTATCACAATATTTCAAATTTATTTCATCTTTATTTGATCCTACCTGTCATCTGATGAAGAAATCACTGTCATTAATTTCCAGGTAGCCATGAAGCCAAGATCTTGTCTGACACTGATGCCAGACATCAGTCTGTCCTGAACATGAATCATCCTGTCTTGGATTAGAGGTTTTCAGTTATAATGGTTTAATTTATGTTAATATAATCACAAATGGGAGAATTGACAAACAAGATTTTGAGTTTTCATGTGAAATAACCTTACATAATCTGGGGCTACCCAATAGAAAGAAGAAAATAAATGTCAGTTCTTCACCTCATGCAACTACAGTGCTCAGAGACTGTCACTAGGGCAAATTCAGACTTCTTAGCCTGTGTTTTCATCTACATATCTAGCTTCTTTGCTAATCTGAAAAATCATCATTTGGATAATTAGGTCCCTTGAGAGTATTCTACTGGAAAATACTCAACATTTAAATGTATTAAAAACCAAGTGTTATGTTTACTGTTTCTGTGTGCTAATATCACATTAAAACTTCTAAATTTATACATAGAGTGTATGAATATTGGAATGACTTGGCCTCTGATTTTGTACATTAATATTTATGAGAAAGAGAGACCTAGGGAACATGTTCAGAAAACGCCCTGATTAGATTTTATTGCATCTACAAAGGTAATTTAATTCTCCAAAGAAAGCATTTTTGGAAAATTCCTCAGTATCTCAGCTAATGTTTAGTGGCAGACGTAGGAGTGGCCCATAATCTCAGATGTAAGATAATTCCCCATATACGCAGGGCCTTAAGTAGTTTTTAGTTCTCCTACTTGTGGGATGATGTAGGTTGAAATGAAATGGAGATCTGTGCATGCGGGTGCACGTGCCTAGTTTCCCAAAGCTTAAGAAACCACATTGATTCCCAGTCAGTTAGCTCCAGGCTCAGATGATCTGGTTTCCTCAAAGTTTTGGTGGACCAAAACCCGTAGCTGTGCTTTCCCATGTGACTGTCCTCAGAATTAATTCTTCCTGGCAGTTCACTAAAGCCCCCAGCTACTGTATTATCTAGGTGCAAGACCGTCTGGTTTTTTGGGTGTTGCTTATTCTTCACTACTTTCCTTTAAATTAAATTGCTTAACCACAATCCTTTTGGAACTATATGCCCAATCTTAATAGTATATATCAAAATTTTTTAATTTTTCAAAATTTTCCCTTCATTGCTGATAATCTGTGCAAAGGACTGCATGAGCATCACAAATTGAAGAAGTGTAAACGTGCTGTATCTCATATAAAATATTCTAAGCATATTTCAAAATTATTTTTGAACATGTGGTTTGCTAGACTCAGTATCAAGTTTTCTTTCCCATGCATTCAGTATTTCACATAGACCCTCTGCTTGCTAAGAGAAGCTTTAAAAAGGAATGTAGTAATGGCTGGAATGTAATCCTCTTGTTCTAAACTGGTCTTGGTGGCTCTAAAAGTGATGAACGAGATATTTTTGAGAGGAAATTGGGAAAAATAACTTTAAAATGATAACATAATTTTAGGGACTGTTGATTTTTAGAAATGTCTCAAATGTGGGGGGATGGAGTAGTGGGTACATGTAGTGCTGTACCAATGTTATTTCGGAACATCTCCTATTTTAATGTAAAATGAGTAGAAAAAACTTAACTACACCCATTGTATATCTTAAAATACTGTGCTAAAAGTAGAAATTGCAACTTCAGAGAGAAGTCAGTATTTTAACTTATGTTTTCTAAGTATTCTAAGTTTGATACTAGTTGCAAGTTGAGATTTCTTTGATTTTTCTCAAAGGCTTCAAGCTGTTTTGGCTTGAATTCCTTGCTTGTTTTGTCTATAATGTGCTGTGTTCTTTGGGTTTTTTTTGTCAATTCTTTCTTCCTGATAATCATTGGTTTACATTTATTTACTTCAGGAAGTTTGCATATCTGCAGGATATGTGAAATGGGAGGAACCCAAATTTCACTGTCACTATACACAAACATTGCTCTTCACTATCTTCACTTGGTAACTGGTGATTTAACTCTTCATTAGCAAATGAACTCTTGATCTTGAGTGATCTTGCTGGATCTCTAAAGTTCAGGAGGTTTCTGTCCACATATAGTGATCTTTTTTCGTAAGGTATGTCAGTTATTGTATCTATTAAATGTCTTGTAGAACTAAATTATCTGGGTAATAGAGATATTAAGGGAGATTACAGTATAGGTGGTTTCTGATTCATGGTGATGGAGCAATAAAATGTTATAGGCAAGGTCAGGTTTCTATATTGTATTTAGACACAAAATTCTAACTATATATAAACTATTAGTAAATGTATTTTTTTCAGGGTACTTCAGTTTTTTAATTTGAATTAAACTAAACTGAGTGCTTAAAACTCATTTTGAATAATGTGTTTTCAAGGCAGTTGCTTATAAACAGCAGTAACTGATTTTAATATAGAGCAAACACTCAAAAAGTTTATTACAGAAAACTTTGCTGTTAGTCTTTTGATTTAGACTCTAAGCATAATTTAGAAATTTGAAGATACACAGATGTGGATAGCCATTTTTTGTAATGAGTAAACAGAGGCTTATCTTGCTTGGTGATATGTAAGCTCCCTTCTACCTTGGGCAAGTATTGGAGTTAGTGATAGTCAAGCAGATATACCCTAATGGCATGTACTCTTCCTGTGCCATCAGCTTTTTCTGAAACCCTTTGAAACTGGTACATATTTGTTCTCAGAAGTTATTAGTGCTAATTCAGATCTTACACTCTGCCATACACTGAGTGATGTGAAAACAGAAAGACAATATGCTACTACATTCCATGGTAGAAAAGGATGAGAGAATTAGTAAAGTTCTGAATGTCTTCATTATAGTCTAAAATCAGCCACCTGCTTTCACTGGATTGTAGACTGTAAGTTTTTCATTTCAGTTATACAAATCAGATAACGTGATGAGATCAAGTTTAAGATCTTCCAATATATTTTCCTATGGGACTGAAAATGAGGGAACCTTTCCTGGTGCCAAGATAGAAACTAGCTGCTTTTCGTGCCAGGATTTAGGAATATACAATTGTATGAAGTTAGAGATGGGCAGGAGTCGGATTCTCAAGTTCTGATTCTATGTTACAAACTATAGATTATTTCATCATGTCCTGAAATAGGTGACATTACTCAAATTTATATTTCTGTAAATAATGGATATATAGCCAAAGAAGATGGAGAATTTTGGTATTACAAAGGAAAGCTAATATAAGACTGAAAGAAGCAAATAGTAAAAGCTTGGTATAAATAGATGGACTATGGTGGGAGAAAATACACGAACGTTGTTCCCTCAAGGTTTTCAAGATCCCAAGTTGTTTTGGTTGCCATTTCATAAAATGGTGAGTACAAGCTAATAAATGTGATATTGGGTGTTTCAGTAAGATTTTCGTAAATGAAGCTAGAGATAGTTGACTGAAATTTGAATGCAAAGTATATCCTTTCTCTAGGATATAAAGTTTAATCTCTAGGATGTAACTGAATTAATTTAATTAAATCTGTGGTCTTGATCCTAATCCCTTGCCCAGGTGTAGAACTTTTGAAAGGCATTAGAGTTGCTGTGCTGTAAAACTGCTGTAAATTGAACCAAGATTGGACTGCTGATTGGCAGTAATCAGCGTAAATAAATGATGGAACTCAGCATTTGTTTAAAATATTAAATCAAGCATTTTATTTCACATAAGAATAATTCCGTATTGTGAAACACAAGCACGCATTCTTTTTCTTTCTGTAGAAGTAAATTTAAAAAAAAAAGATAAAAAGGAAAAATCCTTAATTAACTGTCATTTCCATTGCAAGCCTGTTCTTTCTGTTTTATTTTGCAAACGTCAAGATGTATCCAGCACACTAAGAGTAACTGGCTGCTACTCCTGCTTTGATACTGTAAAGCTCCAGAAAACATCTAATTTTGGTTGCTAGACTGTTTTCAATATTTTTTTAAAAAATGCAAATGAAAGAAAGGAAGTAATGATTTTTTAAATTAGTCTCCATTTTATAATGGTTTATTGTACAGGTAAACCTGAATGGAGTTTCATGTCCCAGTGAAAAGGGACTTTTCGAGCCTCAAAGCGTTTTCGTGACTGAATTTCAAAGTCACTCAGCAAACAAAGATATGTGAGGCTTAAGAAAAGGTCAGCAGGTTTCTTTAGAGTGGAGGTTCTTGTGGAACTATGAACCTAGAGGTGGGAGCTGGTACCAGGGTCTCCCTTAATGCAGTAATGCATCATAGGTATTTATAGTTTAGTTTTGAACAGAATTTGCACTCCCTGAGTGTTATATAGAGCGCTGAGGGATCTGGTGTAGTTGGGAACTGTCAGTGTTAGGTTAATGGTTGGACTAGGTGATCTTCAAGGTCTTTTCCAACTTAGATGATTCTGTGATTCCGAGAGACTCATTTTCTTATTTGCCATATAAAATTAGAACAATTATGCTTTTTTGATGATACTAAAATTACTATTATTGTAGTATTTTCTGTGGTGTGAATGAAAGATGTCTTTGAAAGGCAACTATTTACTTTTGATTTCTGTGATCATAAGTACTGAATTTATGGTTTATATATAAATCTTCTCATATGAAAACATTACATACCTATAATGCCTAGATTATTTTAGTGCTCTTCTTTAAAGAGTATATTCCATAATGAATCCTCAACAAGAAGTCTATTTCAGTATGATACTTACATTTTCCCTCCAAATCTGTAACAGAGTTCTTCACAGAACAGCAAGCTTAATTTTTGTGATTAGAACAATGTGTGTGAAGTTTATTGTAAATCATAAAGAACAGTCTGTTTGCTAGATTATAAAGAAAATAAGTATAGTTTTATTTATTTTGGTCTTAATCCACAAAAGTTTCTTCTTTGTTTTGTTTTTAAGAGCAGTCATAGCAAATTGGTATATACATAAATGTGATGAAGTAAGGTTTTTCTCCAGTAATTCTCCCTTGTAACCTAAAATCTGTAGTTCACGGATCATAGTTCATAACTGTTCCAAAATCTTGCAACATTTACTGAGCATTTAGTTGTTCACACACTTACTGTTTTATGCATTGTGAATCTATCTGAGTTTAAACAGATGCTCCTCTCATTTTCATCTATGCAGTTTACGTATAACCGAGGCTTGAATTCCTCTACCTTAATTAGTGGTTTGTATCTCTTCATATGAAATTCTGATTAGCTGAAAAATTTACCGCTGTAATCTGTATACCAGTGACTATAAAATAAATGAACTCTTAAAACTTCGTTGCTCTATTTTCTTCTTTCACTTTTCTTGCTGTGTAATCAGAACAGTTCCTTATTTGTAATCAGAACGAATACACATGAAATGTGTAATACTTTGTTCCCAACAGCATTCTACACTGTGTTATTTAAGCCAACAAAAATAAGATTCCAACTATGGAATCTCTTTCTATGGCACTAGAAAGAGACTTGCCTGTCAGGATGGCTTTGATACAGCCTTTTGGATTTTACCAAGGTTCCCCTTGTGTCCACTGCAAGTCTTATCTTATCAGAGCTCTGGTCAGGTTTGTACTTGGAGGTACTTACAGCATCAGTCCTGAAGGTTTCTCGTGCTTGGTCTCATGCATGTAGAGGTATGGTTACAGAATGAAGTCCAAAGTATGGTTGTCTTCCCCTTATCTTGTGTCAGGACACACAAAGAATTAATAATGGGTTCCTCCCGCTGTTAATTCCTTTTCATTATCAATTATCTTGGATCATGACTGTGCCAAGAAGTAGGACTAATTACACAGGGTACTTTAGAATTTTTTTAAGAAAATTATTCCTGGTGTTGAAAAGTTGGGAGATGTTGATCCGTGTGGATGCATGTAGTCTGAAGAAATGCAAACCTTTTGTTGTTTCTAGTAAATATTCTTGATTTTAGCTTGTGTATGTTTTAAAGATTTGAAAATATATATGTTTCTCCTAAGGAACTCATTAGAAAATTATAAATAGTGAACAATGTACATCATCATCACCAGTTCCCACTGCCAAGGAAGTTATTTTTTCATCTGAATAGCTTTACTTCGGTAATGAAATTTTGTGTTTGTTACAAACTCCAAACAGAGTCTGGTGCACAGATGATTTATAACTTTTAAAATAAATATTTACAAATGAACACCATAGTCTTAACTTCCTTACAAGCATAGCTTTGGCTTGCTTAAAATAACGGTCTGGATTCCAAGAACTGTTTTTTACTTTTTTTTTTTTTTTTTTTTTTTTTTTTTTTTACCTCTGAAGATGTTTTTGTTCAGAGATTAGTTTATGGCTGAACTTTTCCAGGCATTAGATTGGTAAATCCCACTTCATTATTGCTTCCATTTTAGTTTTCTGACAAAGTAGAAATAACTGTCATTGTAGTTCCTGTGTCCATAGACTTTTGCTAAAGCAAATGAGAGACCTGCTTCCATAGAACATCAGTAATGATTTTTTTGTAGCAATATTTAAGGAAAAAGATATAAAACTTCTTGAATTCCAGGTCTAAAAGTCAGGTGTCCCCAAATTTGCAATTTGTGTACAACTAAGAAATTTAATATTTTAGACCTTTTGTGAATGTAAGTTTATTCATTAAATTCTTTTGTCCAAGTAGCTTATATGTGCTAAACAACTGCGAGGTTGTGAAGTTACTACCCTAAAACCAGAACTTTCAATGTAATGTACATGATTCTGGAAGTCTTTGTAAAATTGATATGTAATGCTCTGTATAAAAAGTATTCTGTTAAGTTCTACGTAAAATGAGGGAAAAAAAAAGTCATGCATGTAAATAAATCAAAATGAGTGAATGTCTCAGATTTATATAAATAATGGCATTTAGAAAACCCCCAGATGTTACTAGTAAGCTGTCATCTTTCTTTGGAAACAGTGAATATCACTGCAGAGATAGTTGACTCCGCACTACAAAAAGAAAGACAAACTAAGCCATTCCCATTAGTCATACTCGCTAATTCTCTACTTACAGGTAAGTATATCAGCACTTTCAGACATTTTTTTCCTCAAAAATGTGTTTCAGTTAACAACAGATAAACAAAGACTCATCAGTTTTTCCATACAGTTAAAAGCTACTAAAATCAGTGTAGGTTAAGCCTGAATAATCTGGTTGTAGTAAAACTAAGGTATGAATAGTCATTTGTACCTTTTTGTTGCAATGACAAAGTGGCTGGATCAAGCCAATAGCTGTCTCGAGGCTGCTTATCATAGTCGGTACAATTCAGTCAATCAATCAATCAATCAGTCATCACCCTGTTTACCAGGGTTTTATGTTGCAGATGTAATGATTGAAATGAACCGGAGGCATAAGCAAATATTTCTGTTGAATTACTGGGGTAGCTTTCTAGGTCATTGGATGTCAGTGAGTAAGTCCAATTCAAAATTTGTCAGGGATAAACAGTGAAAAATTCAGGATTTGCCTTACTAAAATTCTCCATTTGCAGAGCTCCAATAATAGCTGCTAAAAACCCCATGGTTTGAGCAGCCCGAGTGGAAGAAGTATGTGGAACATAGTGAATCTTATCTTAAAAAATGTTTATGCTTAGAGGTTGTTAACTCATAATTTTGTCAGTTCGTTACTGACTTCACACAATATTGATATTTTGGTTTTCACAGTTGGCATTTGTTTTAAATATAGAGAGGGATGTAAGGAAGATAAGCTTGTTTTCTACTCTACTAACGAGCATTTAGGTGTAAGTAGTATAAGGGTGGAGTATAAGCAGTTAAGTGGGGAATGCATTGCTGGTGAATTGCCAGTGCTGTTATTCAAAAAGCATTCACTACAAATTTTAGCTGAACTTTAAGAAAATTCAATCCTGTTAAGGTGTGGAAAGGTTAAGTTGAATGCACCCGAGCAACCTAACTAGAGAAGTATTTCTAGATTAAACAGACTTGTAAAGACAATATCTTTTTAAATTTTTCAAATTATTTGTTTCATGACATTAGTATCCATCTAGGACATAACTGGGGTTGTTTGAAGCAGTATGTTTGAGTTTAGGCTTCTTACTTATGTAAGTAGTGTGATTAACTTCAGTTCCTAATGAGAGTAGGGAAAGCAGCCACATTTGGAACCTGAAGCAGCAAAAAGGTTTTGCTTCTTTTTAGGTATTTTTATTGCCATTAATCATATCAAGGATGACACAGACTACTACAGACAAGACCTGACATAGAAAAAGTCTTTAACTATTTACTATTTATTTTTAATCTCTATTTATATGAGCAGCTAGTTTTTGATTGTATAATAGTTTATATGTATAATGATGTTACTTCCAGTTGATTTCCAGGTAGATGTCTTCTGTTACGTAGGAACAATTTGGATGTGTTTGTTTTCCAGAGCAGTTCAGATGTGACACCAGAGGACTAATGGCACAACTCTCATCCTGAGTCCAATAGATTGTGGCATCCCAAGTTCTTTTTTAGGGATATGTCATAGCTGTGTAGGAGGTGAAAAAATGTTTCTTCACTTCTGCCATAGTATCAGCAATGTCTCGCACAGTGGCTCTAATATGTTGACAGCTTGGTGAGTCCTGAGTGCCTCCATTTGGTTATCAGATTGAATTTTTATCCCTGTGAAGGCTTTTATTTATTTATTTTAAAGTAACATGAAAATTACACAGTTCTGGACTCTACTGTCTACTGCCATGGGAACAGAAAAGTGTCTTTAGGGGACAACTATTGAAATACCAGTATTATTTTCTTGGGTCTTGTATCGCTTGGTGAGCTTTGAGGGAACATGATGAATTAGACTTTGGTCTTTCTGCATACTGGATGCAATTCATCTTTCTGCATTTAGAGTGTGTGGCTAGTTATGTTTAGTCTCTCTTTGTAGGGAGACATAGGATCAGTGTTTGTTTAAACAATTATGAGGCAGTTGCTCAGTGAGCTAATTCTGAGTATGGTTTGTTTGTCTATTTATTTACTGCTATCTAAGCTCCTATTTCAGTGGAAGATGAGAAGACTGAATAGATTTTCTTTATTTGGATCATTCAGAGTCTATATTTGGAGCAAGATAGAAATTTCCCTATTTGCATTCCCACAGGGGAAGGAGAAATAGGAATTTCTATAGCTCTGACAGCCCTTTGCCACCACCTTTGCCTGTAAACTTCAGCTGAGGTGCTTTTGAAAGGAAATGAGATTGTTCTCCAACCACCCCAACATGCAGTTGCTCAGTCCTGCCATTTGGAGTCACAGGGATTTATGGTGCCATCCTTCTGCATTGTGAATGGAAGGCTGAAGGAAGGCTAGCCATGAGGCTGTTGCTCAGTCGTTACAGTAAGATCAGCCAGTGCTGGATCTCACCTCTTGCTCCAGTGGGATCAGTGAAACAGATACCATAGTGATTATATGCCTCTTGGGTAGCTATGTGTCTGCAAATTAAATTAGAAAAAACAGTAGAAGGGAAGGAAGAGAAGTTGTTTTGACTATCCTAGGAACAGGATGCAGCTATAAGTACATAACGCATGTAAATCAGATATACTGGATGTTAAGGTTGCTCTGTATATTTATGTAACCTCTGTGACAATTATGTATGGTGGTGATGTTGCTTTCACAAGCACCTGGACTCTTGAGGAGAAGGATATGACTCTCTGCCATAGACAAGGCCATAGCTATCCTTAGCTGTGCTATGACAAAGCTTAGACCGCTTGGAAGGCATGTTGCCTTAGGCCCACACCTTGAGACCACTCAAACTCCAAAAATAGAGCAGAAGAGGTTTGTGGTCTGCTTCATAAGCAGCTCCTAGCAGAAGGATGTAGCAGTGCATTGGAAACTGCTCTGGCTGCTTAAAAGCTTTGGCTTGGAAATCAGAGTAGTAGTAATACCAACAACTTATTAAACAAAGCTGTTCAGAAGATGACTGTACTGTCATGTGGGAAAACAAACCGACAGTTAGGTTTGTGGAGTTTTTCACTGTTTTTTCTATTTTGCCAGAACAGAATTTCCAGTCAAAGCCTGTTTTGACAGACACATCCTGACTGGGCAGTACTGTATAGCCATATTGGTAAGACACCTGATTACACAAGGGGAAGAAAAAAAACCCAAACAAATGAGCTATACATATTTTATGTTTTGTTCCATCTAAAAAAACTGTGGTAAGTATACAAGACTTACTCAGAAAGTACTATAACGTGAATTATTCAGGCTTTAACTTTTATTTTATTAGTTCTGTAATGCTTCTTAGCTGCCACAATTCTGCAGTTCCATGTATTAAAACACAACCAAGGGGAATAACAGTTGGTTTGTGACAACAAGCTATCTGACAGCAATTATATAATTTCGGTCAGTGGAGTGGAGCTGGCAGCAAAGCCAGGCTTTGCTAGGGGTGGAGAGACATTTAAAGATAGAAATAGAGCAAAACAACTCTGAACTTCAGGTCTATCCCTGTATCCCCAGTGTCTTTCACTGAGTTTATTTTTCTTACAGCTTTCTGCTACTAAAACAGGTAGATAGTTGGAATTAGTTTCAATTCTGTAAAGGGAAAATAAAATACAGCCAGTTGATTCTGGGACTGCAAGTTTGGAACCTGCTGATGACCATAACCAACTTTTATACTGGTTTTGGTAAACAAAATCAGAGACTTTGATTCCATTTTGCTAATTTCTGTATGTACAGAAGTTCCACGTGTCTTTCAAGACTGAAATTTCAATTTTAGCACATGAAACTGCAGAACTTGCTCCTCATTCTGAGTTCATCACTGGAACTAGCAAGCAAGGCTGCAAGGACAGCCATTACAGCACATTAGAGGTAGCCCTGGCAGTAGCAGGTACATGAACAGACTTTTGATAAGGAGAAAGTGCACTTAGCGCTGTGCAAAAGCACATTTCTGTGCATTAACCATTGATGATTCTGATGTCCCTCTGGCCTTTTTTACATTTGTAGGTTTTAATGGTATAGCTTTAACTATGGAAACTTCAGAACTGCTAACACTCAGGACTTTTATGACCCTGTCCTTTATACCTACATCTGACCCCTTTCTACACTACTGCTGAAATGGACCAGTAAGAAATGAACTGGTAAAAATTGCAGCATGGTCCATGCTGTTAATTTTGCTTTAGTTTGTCTAAGCCATATAAAGTGAGTTTAGTGGAATCTTAGATGAGCCAAGACATGTGACACTGACTAAAATCCCCTAATCACATGTAATGGGTTGCCTTTGTTTTTTTCATCACATCTTTCCATTTCCAGATATTTTTTGTCCCTGATTTCTTCTTTCCAAACACACCTGACTGATAACAAAAGAATACTGCATTTCATTCCTGATGGCTCTTAGTAGATGCACAAAGATCAGATACTGCGCGGGAGGGGAAGCTGAAGGAGGATGGACAAAACCATGCAAGCTATGTGAGAGGTAGTGAGGGATGGTGAAACCTGTACCCTGCATTATGTATTTCCTGTAATTCATATATTTTAAAGGGAAGGTTATGTTCTTTGTATTTGGGGGATTTGAAGGGGAAAAATAATATTAATGGGAATATTTGTATTCTTCTATTTCAAAAACTAGGATGACTTTAATACTAATTTTATGAACTTTTAGGAAAAAAAAAAAAGGTAATAACAAATGTATCTTTCCGAGTAATCTTGTGGATACAAAGTTACTTAGTTTGCAGTTTTGAAAGAAGAACAGAAATATTTTCTGCTGCAATTAAAGACAGACATAATTTTTTCTTTCCAAAGGATAAAACCATCTTTGCAAATGCTTGTGTTTCTATACATTAAAGTTGAGTCAAAAATATTATATCTGCCTTTATGTTCACGTTCACTTTGAATACAAGGAGAGATAGCTATGGATTCATTAAACTGCTATGGCCTATTAGAAATAAATGCTGGAAGGTTTCATCTGAATGGAAAATTTAAAAATAATCACAACAGCGATCAAGCTATTATTTGTCTCGTAAAGAATCAGACTTGATTTAAAATATAATAGTTCTGTTGGTGGAAGTTTTACTGGATCCTTGCCAAAATGAGTCATCTTTGGCATCCAGACAGATTTCAGTACATTGCACTGGTGTTCGTAGAGGAGTTGCACTATCAAACGTAAGCAAATATGCCAAACTTGAGATACAGAGGCACAGCAACATATTAGGTTTACCATTGAGAGCCATGTAGGTTAGAAAGTTCCAGTCATCATTATAAGAAAACAGAGCTAAGTATGGTACATGGTTTAGCAAAATGAGTTGAGTATGTTTTAACAACTTGAAGAGCTTCATTTCTTAAGGATTTATTTTTAGCATCTCTACAGAACATAAATTTTGTAAGGGTTTGTGCCACTTTGTGTTTTTACATAATGACAAAGGAGTTATGACAGTGATAAATAGGCTTCACCTCTGCTGGAGAGGGTGGAACAGTGCACATGTGTGTGTGCACTAAATTTGAGATTGTCTATTGCTGTTGTAGCAGTGGTGAAACTCTGCCCTAATGCGTAAGAGGTTCTTCAGAAGATCTGTGTAATTTATTTTGTGACTTGTTCAAGTGACCTCTATTGTGCTATGTTCAGATGCCTTTTACTTTGTTCTTTATGCTTGTAACTATAATTGCTTTTTTTTAAAAAAAAAAAAAAAAAAAAAGTGAAGCAGTTCTTTAGCACTCTTTATCATTATCAGGGGAAGGAGAAAAGAATTAACCAAATATCTTATGGTGAGCAAGTGAAGTGAAATTGTCATGTCTGCAGTAATCCTTCTTCCTAAGCAGATGAGCTGCATTTTTTTCTGACCTTCTGCTAGAGGTTGTGGGACTGATATTGTGGTTTTACCTGAAGTAGTTTTATTGTTCTGTCAGGTCTGGTCAAATGTCAAGCTTCCATCAGAACAGGACAGTTTTGTTAAAATTTCTGTTGGGAAAGTGTCTTGAGACTGGAGATTTTTTTTTGTTAAACAACAAAGTTTGTTTTGTTAAACAAACAAGCAGCTCTGTGGCTCAAGCACTCTCCTGCCGTGTCAACATTTCAAGTCTGAGTTCATGCTCACTTTGGTTCAGACAAAAAATGCTTAACCTGAATCTCAAGTGGGTGCTGATTGCCAGGCTGCTAGTTATTCCTGTGTGAGTAACTCTGGTATTGTTTTTCATTTCATTTTAATTTTTCTTGACGGAAGCTTTGTTCTGGGCTTTATCCTGAAAAAGTATTTCATAACAGGAACATTATTTTCTGCTTAATTCTAGCTGGAAAGCTTTTTCAAAATACATTGCCATAGTCAGATAAGAGGTGACTGATGTTTGTTACTAATGCCAGGACGTTATCAGAGAATTTTTGGTGGTGTGGAGCAATGTTAGTTGTAGGACAGTTGCAGAGCTGGAGCTCATTCTTGGTTGATGAGTTTAAAAGAGGATTACTGCAGAGCACAGGAGAATCTGTATTTCATCAGCTATTTTTGAATATTTGCTAGGCAGATAATCAAAACAAAAACAATCACTTAAGTGTCTTAGAAGCATTTTCTGCTAAACTAAAAGGCATGAACTTCATCCCCTTGAGGTTTACTTTATGCATTTTCCCAGAGCCACATGTTGATTTTGGACATCAGCTGGACTAGTTGAATACCCGTGGCACCTGTACACTGGTGTTACTTGTACACTGTGATAGGGAGCTAGATCTTTATGCAATCTGCTCATTGCAGTTGAGGATATCATAAACTTGTTTCCTCAGCCAACTGCATAAGCTATCAAGTAGGACAGGGAAGTAATTTCTCTTCTGGGATGCTGCAGGTGAGTATCACAAAAGCAGAGGGTCTATTCCTTTTCAGGGAAGGTTTAATTATTATATTACTATGTGTTTCCTTAGACTTCTGACTTTAAGGTAGTCATCTTAAGTTCTTTGGAGAGAAACAGAGTTACTGAGCACATTTTACTGTTCTCCCTAGTAAGAAATAATTTTCTGCTAAGGCCAACTTTGAAAAAGTTCTGCTTTCAGGATGACATTTCAGGGGGGTTTGATACTGACTGAATTCAGATGACTCACAGCATTTCTCAGAGAAGTTTCATTGCAGTCATCTGTTACATCATTTACTATTTGTTGTGGTGATATATCATTGGATCTGAATATTTTTCTGGGATATCTTGATTCTACTGAAGTTCCAGGAAAAACAAAGTTTTCCAACCAGTGAATTGGTGGCCGTGGAGCTTCTTTAGGCTCGGGATGAGATTCACCCAATTAATGCAAACTCTTGCTATGTAGACACCAAAGCTTGAGCAACTTATAAGTTTATATTTTGTCTGTCATGCAGTTAATGAAGAATATTTCTATGGTGTAGTTCATGTTATTCTGAAATAGATGGCTCTACTAGCAGTGAAGGGAGCCTAGGAGGACTACATCAGAAATATGCTCCAGAAGTCTTAATGACTAGGCGTAGAACCTACTCTAGAAGTAGGTTGCTTCTGTTTCCTGAGATGCTGCATGGCAGGCCTGAGGGGAACTGAGACCCACAATAGTAGTATGGGTCCCAGAACCCAGCTCTCTGCCTCTTGAAAGCCTCCCAGTCTCCAGTGCCTGGACAGGCAGCAGGCTGCCTGGCAGGGCAGTGAGCCTGAACCGTTAGGAACCTTCTCTTGCAGTGCAGTGGCAGCTCAGCTTCCCAGCTCTCAGCAGAGCTGAGGAGAAAACCCGATTCTTCTCTCACAGAGAAGCTGGATTTCTAAAGAAGGAGGAGTGTTTTATGGTGGAATAAGTAGAATTTGAAGTCTAAAATTCCCCAACATTTACCTGCGGTTGTCACCCTTCCACTTGTGTTGATCCAAAAAATTCTGTTTATCTTAATTATAGCTCTCTTCACTAACATTTATCTTCTTTTAACATGACCGAAGTACAAACATTTCTGTGAAAGAAACCTGAAGTATTTACTAGTGTTTAGCTATTTAGGAGATTTTGAGAACTTCAATATTTTAGATTTTTGCTGGTGTCCCAACACTATGTAAGGTAATCTTCATACTGACTTCCAGTTTACTCAAGCTTTTAATGTCTCAGGAGTTTAAAAAAAGTCTTAGAGCTATTTATACAAACACTGCTGGTAAAATGCCTTGTGGCTTTTCAAAGGAGGTAATTCTACTGAGAAATTATTTATTCTGAACAACACGTATCCAGTAGTTAGCATGAATTGTCCAAAATATAAAATTAAAGCAGATTATATGGAATTGTTTGGAAACTGTTGACAAGTGTTTCTTTTTTTTCTTTTTTTTTTTTTTTTTTTCCTTCCTTCCAGTTGTATTCATCACTAGATATTAAAGTGCTGGGGAAAGATTTTATAAGCTGTCATTCTGCTGGATGGATAGAAGGCTTCTAATAAGTGATGTCTATTTGTGCTGACATTTATTTATTTTATTAACAGTGGCATGCCTTTTCCCCTTGCCTTCACTTCCCACCCTTTAAATTCCTCTGTTAAAATCCTTCCATTTGCCCCAACAGTAGGATTAATACTGTCTTGCACAAATAAACACACTCAATTTAATGTAAAACTCAGGGTAGTAATTGGCCTCTGACATACTTGTAAATAGTGGTTTCTTTTATCCAGTTAATTGTGTCTCTTCCAGTCATATTAAGGCCTTTTGTCTAGCCTGGTAGGGACATCTACATTCTGGACTAGGATGCATTTTTATTGTTGTTTTGGTTAAAATGTCTGTCCTCTTTGTGCTTCTGTTTTGCTGTCTGGAAAGTGAGGGTGTTGCTGATCTTCTGTGTTTAGGCTCTGCCTGGAAATCTGCTGGCAGCAGGATCTTTTTACTGTGACTTTGTAATATGAGGCCAGTGCTCATCCTCCTCCAGGAACGTGCCCCCGTGCTCTGGACCAGCCCAGTTCCCCTCAAAACTGGAGCCTGACGCACACTCCTCTCCTGACTGAGACCTCTGGGCTTTGCCCCTGGGGCCATCCTCACCTTCTTCATGCTGCTAGAGTCCCATCATAACATTATGTTCAGTAGAGTCTACAGAATGTTGTAATCAACAGGACACATACAGAATTTGTAGATACCACAGGTTTTTTAGCCTAGAGATAATGGAAGCAGCCTGTCTTTACTTTGAACTTGAATAATAATTTCAATGAATAACTGTATGGCCTTTAAAATATTTATGTTAAAATATTCAAAACTAACCATGTTCTAAAAATAATAAATGCAAAGTAGAAATACAGACGCAACATATGATGCAGTTTTGGGCAGAAATTAAAAATTAACTTTGGTTTTCTTTGCATTAGAGCTGGACATCTGGAGATTTCAGGAAGCAGTCAAGGAAATTCAATAGAGGACACTTGTCCTCTCTGAGTGCATTGACACTTTCCTAATGGCAAGGGTGTAGCTTCTGCCCTTAAGAGAATTTGAATATGATACTAATACTCTGCTTCCTTGGTGTCTCCAGATAGGGCATGTATCTATGAGGAAGTCTTTAGGGTTTAGGTCCTTTCACATACATCAGAATTACGCTGAACTAAGCTGAACTATGCTGGTGCAACCAGAATCCACAGCCTTAGCTGAGGTGGAGAGGATTTGTATGCCCCTGCTTTAAATGGGATATTTGGTAGGACAGGGCTATTTTTAAAGGTATTTTTCTCTGCAAGACAATACCTTGTTGATTCTAAAACAAGAGTCTTCACAGACATGTTAGTTTAACCATGTTGCTCTTTGTATGAACGTGGAAGCAGCTTGGAGTTTTCAGATTATTATTTTCAGATAGGCATTTACAATTTTTATTACTATTATTTTTCCGGTTTTGAAGCAAGTCTTCATTTCAAATTGTCAGTCAATTTGATTTTAAAATTTTAAAATTGCACTCATCTTTGAAATGAAATATTTACTCTTTGAATTAAATATTTAGTTTGTCAGGAAATGAAGGATTTAAACTCTGAGATACTATGATTTTGGGTTTTTTTTATGTGACTCACTGTTTTTTCAACTGCCAGTTTTTCCAACATTGCCCCCTTTGGCCTATTAGAGAAGAATGGAAAAGCTTTTAATCCATCCATTTTTGCTTTTTTTTTCAAGGTTTATTTTTCTTTTATTTTGGTAAATTACAAACAAATTTTGTTGATCTGGGTTCTAAAAACAAAGGCTAGCCATCCTACTTCCAGGCAGAATGAGGGAAATAATACATAGAGCTGCATGTTTCTCCCCACTCTTTCCTGAAGATGTTCAAGATCAGGATTAGATGTCCATACCTGTTCAGAGTAATGTCACTTGTTATGTCATTGGAAGACACCTATGATGGATCTCGAATTTGTCTCATTTAGTATTTTCACACATGTAATTTGGCATCTCTAATAAATTAAAAGATGGTTGTAGTCTTGAGACGGAGTGATGCTGGTATTACTGGTTTTGGCCAAGCAGACCGTGAAAGGAGGAGCCATCATCATGAAAGTGTTGTGGCTCAGCACACTTGAGGAATATGTTTCGGTTTAGGGTTTTTTTGCTAGTTTTGTATTACATATCTTGGGAGAAAATACACATTCAGAACTGCCATGGATCTTCAGTCAGACTCGCTACTCTGCAAAATGCGTGTGATGGCTGAAGTTGCTGGTGGCTTTGGTTCAATGTGCTAATAGATGTTTGTGTATACAACTAGAAATTAAAGTGTGTATTATTTCTTGGTAGCTATGAGGTAGAGTCTGTATCTTCTGTTAAGTGCACAGTTAGCCTAAATCTATAGAAACTAAGTGTTTCTACAAATTTGTGAAGGAGGATATATGTGACTGATGGCATATTTGTTTTATTTGTTTAAGTTTACAAATGTGTTTTGTTATTAAAGTTAAGATGTGTTTGAGCAGCAGGGAGGAGGGCTGCCTTATATACTCTTGACTGCTCAGCATAGTTGGAGAATGTAGTTGGTGCAGGGCTGGGAAATGATGCTGGACTGAAGAGTTCAGAGTGGGTAGAGAGTGAAAGACAGGATATGAGAAACAGGGCAAGGAGGCCTTATCACCTGAACAGTTTAAAAAAATACAGGCGGCAGATAAATGTGTAGCCAGCTCTCCATGGTGAGCGAGCTGGTCTGGAAGCAAAGCAGGATGAAAAAACAGATCATAAAGTCACTGCAAAAATGCACTAGATAAGTGTTTTATACAAAATCTCCAATCCTATTTTTATTTCACTTTCAGGTTATATATTTAAAACCTATTTGTTCTGGTTTGTGTTCTGATAAAATTTAGAGATTGAAAGTTCTTTCAGCATTTTTAAGGTATTTTTGGTCAGGTCTCCATCAAAGCATGAACCAGTTTTGAGCTCCTCCAAAACCTAGCAGACATTTGCAATCTTGTGAGACTATAGAATACTTTTGGGTTTTTAAGGGTGAACAGTAGTTTTAGTTCATGGTGCCAGTGGTTAGGGTAGTCTCTGCTGACTGTATCTCCACCATGTCATGAAAAGACTCAGAACTGGAAGATTTACTCATTGTTAGTGAATAATCAATTTGACCTGAGCTGTTTCTGCTCATTTTCTCATAGGAGTATAGTTCTGCTTAGTTTCTGGTTAGTAGCTAAATATCTGGATTAAATAGCCTCTCCAAGAGAGCCAGAGTAATCTAGGTGCGATAAATGGTTAGGTTTTGTTTGGGGTTTTTGTGTTTGTTTTTTTTTTTTCCTCTAGGAGCATTAGGTGGCATAAAAGGAGTCTGCTACTTATGTCCATTTTTTTCTTGCTAGTGTCAGTCTTGAAGCAAGACCGGTTCCAAAAAAGCAAGGCTGTTGGTGCTGAGGTTCCTCAAATAGGATTTGTTGAGTGACTGCCTGTCACAGTTTTATGTGATCTGTCCTGTATCATCAGTGTCAAAACCTACTGATTTCCTTAAAGCCCAGCTCCTGGGTTCATGTAACTTCCTAAGAGTTTGTTTTCTTTCTGTATATTCCAAGTTTTCTTGAATAGCAGAGATGGGGAGAAGACAAAAAAACCCTTGAAGTTGTGGCCCAAGTTAACCCTGAACTCAAAGAATAAGTAGGAGCACCTCCAGTAAAGAGGCATGGCTTTTGTCATACCGATGATAGAAGAAATGAGTCTGTAATTCTGAATTAGAAATGGTACACTGTGTTCTTCAAGTACAGGGCCTTGCACTCTCTAGGCTGAACAGGACTCTCACCTTTCTCACAGGGAGCATTTGGGGAAAAGTTGATCTTAGAAAACCAAAGCAGCCATGCATTGCTTCTCTTTCTGTCTCTCCATCTCACTGCATTCTGGCAAATAAAATACACAAGTGCTTGTGAGTATGGTGGAATAAATTATAGGAAAATGTCTGCTCTTTCTTCAGCAGGTCCCTGATTAAATAGCATTCCAGAGTAACACTTAGTTACACTGCAAAAATGAAAGAACATCTGAAATATTTAGTATGACTTTCTATTTTCTGGTTCAAATAGTTCTTAATAATCCACTTCCTATAACTCATGACATTTCTTGGGTATATAATGTATTAAAAATCCAAAACCAAGCAGTAGATCCTCGATTATACTTTTTTGGTGATCTTGCCTTGCTTTCATTTCTGTTACTGTTAGAGATTTTGGAGATTAAACTGAAAATAGCAACTCTTTGTTAAAGAGCAATGGAATGTTATAAAAATATTAAATAATTATTAATAGTACTGTATGTATAATGATTTTTTAAATTCTTCTGTAGAGCTTCCATATGAATTAATGCCAGTGTATCCATGCTTTCCTATGCAAATAAATATTTTTTCTAACTAAGGTATTTTATTTATATTAACAGTGCAAACTTCAGTTTGTCTGATGGGACCTCTGTAATCTTGCTTTATACAGAAACAATAAAGATTGTTCCTAACTAATAACAAATATGGAAATACATTTCCCTTTCACAACGGGATTATCCATTTCTCAATCAATTTTCTTTTCATCCTGGCCACATATTCTTGGAGTCCTCTATCTTCAGTAATATTACTTGTTCATGAAGAGAACTGAAATGTAATTTGTGTTTAACAGTTCTCATTTTGATGGGATTTTATATCTTTGTAAACAAACCTGTTCAGACAGTGTTGGTGATTGACATGGTTTGGCAGTGAGGATTTATGTTAAAGCATAAGGATTAAATAATAATATATAAGAATACATAATGTTCAACTAAGGAAAAGTTTGACTTTTCCACTTTTTTGAAGGTTGAAATTCAGTTTACCGATCCTTATTTTTCATGGTAAATGTTTTCTTTCAGATATAAAGAAAATAAGCAATCCCTGTGTTTTGTATGTGATTGAACAATAAACTAAAATGTAATTAATTTATCAACCTCCTTGATGGTACTTTATTTTCTTTTGAGGCTTGGAAGTATAAAAGAGGTTGTCTTTGGCCACAACTAAATGCTTTTATTAATCAGCAGTTTACATTTGTGCACTAAATTGTTAGCACTGATGAACAAATCATGTTTCTGTTCGCTTTCTGATTTATATGTTTAAACCTGCAAGATCTCAGCTCAGTCCACTCAACCCAGCTAATGTGAAAATGACAAATTGTGAGTTCTTCTGATTTTGTAAAATGTAGTAACATATCTGTTTATGGTGGTTGCAGTGAACATTGAGACTGGTTCATTAGGAGATACTTGGAATCTGCTGGACCTGGAGCCAGGAAGTCCTATATGTTGTTCAGCTATCAAAGAAAACTGAATATCTTTGCTTTGCAACAAGTCTGTGACATATCATATGAGAACAAGTCTTACAAGGAGTGGCTGAGGGAACCGAGGTTGTTTAGTCTGGAGAAGAGGAGGCTGAGGGGAGACCTCGCTCTCTACAACTACCTGAAAGGAGGTTGTAGTGAGGTGGGTGTCAGTCTATTCTCCAACTACTGATAAAACCAACAAGGTAACTAACAAGCGATAAAACAAGAGGAAATGGTCTCAAGTTGTGCTAGGGGAGCGTTAGGTTGGATACTAGGAAAAAATTTCTTCACTGAAACAGTTGTCAAGAATTGGAACAGGCTGCCCAGGAAAGTGGTTGAGTCACCATCCCTGGAGGTGTTTAAAAGACGTGTGGATACAGCACTTAGGGACATGGTTTAGTGGTGGACTTGGCAGTGTTAGGTTTATGGTTGGACTCAGTGTTCTGACTGTCTTTTCCAACCTAAATGACTCTATGATTCTATATATGGCAATTCCTAGTTATCACTTCATAACTAGGTAAAATCTTCTTTCTCCCACTTCACTGGCAGTGCAATTCATTTGTTTGCCTCCACTTTTGAAGCTAGTTGGTAGATGAAAATGTAAAATTTCTTGAAAGTAATGCAAATGGCTTCTTTCAATATTTTGTGCCATTGGCAAGGATGTAAAATTAAATAGAATACACTGTGTTCTTGAGGTGCACATTTCAGAAGTGATACTGTTCCATATCTAAGCAGAGGGAAAATACTACTTCATTTTGTGGGCTTTTCTGCATTCTGACAAGAATTAAATGAAGTTAATAACAAGTTAAGGACCCCTGCCACTCGGTGTTATGGAAGCTTCCTGTATGCAACAGTAGAAAATGGAGAGTGCTTTAGGATTTAATACTTAGCATTGCCAATTATCCTGCTATTCTCTCTCTATTGAGCATTACCATGATAGTTTCTAATACTTTTAAAATAGATTGTTTAGGTGCTTTCCAAATTTCATTCTAAGTGTTTGTGAAAGAAATAGAAGCTGACATCAAATATTTAATTGCTTTGTGATGCAGCATGCAAGGAGACGAACAGCCAAGATTGTAAAAATAAACTTTATGTTTAAACATTTAGTTCTAAAAATAGGAATTATCTAGGAAGGGGAGAATCAAATTCATTCTTTGGTAAATTAGGTGTTATGTGAAATATATTGTTACACTTGGAAAGGTCATCTATGCCCATCCTATTGTGCTTTCCATGTTCAGTGACATCTTCAGAGAAATCTTATTCTTAAAACCCATTTATTCACTCATTCAAAGGGCAATGCATTAGTCAAATTTTATACATAAGTTAAATGGTAATATAATCTGTCACATTGTGGTGCCTTTGCATTTTTTGAATGTGACTAAAATAAAGTTTGGTCTTTCACAGGGCCTTTTTATGGGAGGCTAACAAAGTGGAGATTGTTGCAAAAAGAGGACACAAATTGCTGAACTCTGGCATCTATTGCTTAGTGATTTTGTTTTAAAGAGAAATGTTAAGCAGTATTTTATATAATGTTAATGTTTCACTGTCAGAATTCAAAAGCAAAAATGTTCAGGTATAGGAAGGATATAAACAAGATAAACAAAATACTAGAAAGTTATCTGAGTCAAGAAGATTCAGTAAGACAGTATATTTTTTAGGCCTATGTGAAATGAAAAGAACAAATAAAAATTGTAATAGCAAGTCTGCTGTAACATAGAACTTTAGACAATAGAATTTTTAGCATTTTGAAGTAAACTTTGAGTAAGTAAATATAGTTGCAGAGATGATATTTTTGTGCCAAGTGGAAGATGATGCTTGTCAGGTAACAGTTAAATGCATTAAACTGTGACTAGTGCTATTTAAGTAAGCCTGGAAGTAGAGGCCAGCTTCTTCTCAACATTCCTGTGGTAACATCAGCTTTTTTAGATATTGAGAAACTGGAGATCATTGAATTTTAGCATATTAGAAGGAACATGGGTCAACAGTGGAAAGCAGTACTTAGGGAGTACTTTCCACAAGAGTGAAAAGCAGTAGGGAGAAATCTCCCAACAAATCCATGTATTGGAAGTTCAGAAACACTGAAGATGTACCATATAGTCCAGTAGGAAGATAAATGCAAATTATTAAAATAAGTTACTAAAATTAAACTACCATACCCATGTAAAATTGTGGTGTTGGAAAAATGTGTATTCTTAACAACTTAAACCTCTTTCTTTTCCAACAAATACCCTCCAAAAATAATATGGCTGGTAAAGGAGACTGTTAACAATTATGCCATAGACAAGCCTATTAAATCCAATCATCTTGTGAATCTGAACAGATATAAATTACCCCAGCTAGAAGCCAAGTTGCTGTAATTCTATTGACGATCAAATCTGTTCAAGTAAAAGTACGTACCAAGAAGCAAATCTTATGTAGTTCGAAATGTATTGTAAGACCTAGAGACAAAAACTCAGTGCACACAAATGGAAGGGAGCACATTTTGCAGTTAACATAAAAACATTTGCAAATACAAAGGCAAGGATGCCAGCTCAAAGGGTACGATGCTGTGCTTTCAAGAAAAGCAACCATTTTGCAGAAGTCCGACCTGCTTTCATAGTTTACCAAGAAATTTCATAAATGCTGTGGAAGTGCCGATGACAATGACAGTGCAGGAACGTAGGAGGACTCTGTGTCTCTCTTAAATGTGTTCTCAAAGCGAGGTTCTGCAGGAGATGAGCTTGTGATGTGAGGCATGAACGGACAAAAAGTAGAGTTAAAAATAAACACTGAAGTTGAGTGCCCTGTAATCATCATGAGGACAGAAAAATGAGTGAGCACAGAAAAATAGGCTCACAAAGCCACCGTGTTTCAGAATAAGTACTATTATTACTTATGGGAACAGGGAATAATGGAAGCTATTGCTTTTCTGAGTTCACATTATATCCTTTCCCCCTCTGTCCTGAATAGAGCAAAACTTTCTTTAAAAAATATTTTTCTTTCAAGCTCCTAATTAAATCTTGGTTTTCTGGTGTGTATTATGAGATACTGAAGACATTATTATTTAAATCAGAGAGCGCTAGCATGTAAATGTTCATATTTTATCACTTCCTATTAAGAATGAGAGAAAGTAAAACCAACATGATCAGAAACTTTGAAACACTAAGACACCAGGTGACAGGACAGTCAAAATAATAAAGTTAGGAGTGTATAAAGCTTTTGAATGCAAGAGCTGTATCATAAGAACATCTGAAGAGTTTAATAATGAAGAAACATCATGGTTTAGGTGAATATTTAGTATTTTATGAGCTTTAAATGGAGTACAAAATTTTGAATTCCCTATCAGCTATGTTCTTGCTTTTGCGAGCTTGCTTTTGGGATTGTCTATCATGCATATGAGAGGATCCTGCACTTTTATGTGCTGGAATGATGATGCAAAACTTGTCAGAAACAAGGCAAAAGGAGTGTAATGTGATCGTCTGTACTGACTGTACCTGTTAGAGTACTGTTGAGATTAAACATAAACAGTATGCTTGAGAAGACAACTATTGGAAACTGGGAAAAGTGTTACAGCAGGAACTGAGACTCCAAAAAGGAAATGTCATTTTACATGGAATTTGGTCCCTCCTTCTGGAGATGAATAGCCTAGTGGAAAATACTTCTAAAATACTAGATGGTACTGACACATGTTTAAAGTTTTAAATGGTATCCAGTCATTAATCTGAAGCATCAATAGGTTTCTGTGCAGAAGTCAGGAAAGGACTGGAGGCTGCCCTGAATTGTGGTCTAGTGGATGTGCTCTAATCCTGCCTGTGGTGGGTAGTTAATTATTATATAAAATAGAGTGGCATCAGCAAGAGAGACTGCAAGAATCCCAGTCCAAAACTCCACACAACACTATTGTCAGGGCACTCCTGTCTGAGTAGTCAGGAAAAATGACCTTTTACACATTCCAGGCCTTATGAACTAACTGGGAGGCAGGTCTGGAGTGGCTGAGACACTGTGCTTTGGGTGGATATTTTGCTTCCCAGCTTCAAAAGAAATCTGGGGGTTGCAGCTTTTTTTTTTGGGGGGGTGTAATTTTTTTAAAATCCTAATATAGTTAATAAATGTTTTTGGTATTTAAAATAAAGTTTAATAGATGATGGAGAAGTTTCCTAACACATGCTGATCATAACATCAGTGAGCAAGAAATGGCAGTCAAGTCATGGTGACTATTGGAACACGAGAAATCTTAATGAAAAAGATGCCTGATTTGTTCTGGACCAGCATGAGCGGTATTTTTAATACTGAAATATCCAAAAGTAAAAACTGCTGGAGGGAAAGGTAAAGAATAAAGGGCAAGTAAAATGTGAAGTACCTGGAGCTACCAATTGTTAACATGAGTTTGATGCTATGCTATCTGAGCAGAATGTACCTCTAAATACTGGCTTTCATTTGACTTGCTGAGCAGCTCATTTTGTGACAGATTGGTAATTGACTGGATCATTCAGTTTATTCTCCATAAGAATGTGAGTTAATATGAGACTAACCCACCATTAAGCATTTGCTTGTCAGCTCAAACAGGCTTTTATTTAGTACCTCTACTCAAAAGAGGGAATAAGTAAATAATGACAACCAAAAAAAGCCCTCCTATGTTAAAAACAAAAGAATCAAAACTCCAGTGGATGCTAAGGGATTTATTTTTCATGGTATTAAGATTCAATGGGCATATCCATTATTGTTCTTTTAGCATTGTAAATTCATCTATGTCTGAACACAAAAGTAAAATGCTTAACACCTGTATTTAATAACTTTGTCCTCTTGTTTATTTTAAACCTATAAAATTTCTAAAGAGATCTGTCCTGGCAGCCTGTGGGGGTGGGAAAGGAGATGCTAAAACCATTCTGTTTATGAACAGAAAATATTCTTAATTGAAAACATAAAGTGTCATAATTGTTCTAAAGCAAGAGCTGCACTCAGTCTGTCATTAATGCCAAAGCTGGTTTTGTAGCCATTATTGGAGGGAGAAGACATCTTAATTAAACTCTGCCTTTGTTGAGGACATTAGAAAAGCTACTGACAGAGTGTGCATGCTAACTGCAGTCATGCATCCTACGTTACCACTGACAAGGGAAAAAAGCAATAAAAGCAGGCTGCAAGTGGCGGCTGTCATGTAGGTTGCTGTGGAAGAAAGACTTGAGAAGCTGTTGCTTTGCCCATTGAGTACAACGTCTGAATTTTTAGCTTCAACCCCTAATAACAAGTCAGAATAATTCTTTCCATGGTGGGGCATTACAGACTTGTCATGCTCAGCTGTTCAACATCAGAAGTCAAGTTGCAGAATAAGATCATTTAGAAGATTTTGAACTGTCCTTTAATTTTGATCCATGGTGAAGTTTGATGTTTTCTTTTCCACTGAAGTCAAGGTGTTTAAAATGAAATACAAATGGTATTTTTCACATAATCATGTTGTTGTGGTGGCTAGGACTTTAAGAGAACTAGTAGGAAAATACCTATAATAAAATCTTGAGAGCTGGGAACTCTTTGGTGAGGTTGTCTGCTCTCATCCTGTTCATTTGTATTTTATTATTTTGCTGTATTCTCTTGCCATTCCCTCTCTCTTTCATGAGGGAAGAAAAAGGTGTGCATGGGGTGTAAAGGGTAAGAATAATTGCTGGTCTGTCTACTTGTATCACTGTGGTGGGAATTATGAAACATAACTTATCCAGTGCACCTGTGCACAGGCACCATCAGTCTTCTACTGGTGTTTCTGGGCATTGCTGGTCACTCTTGCCTTCTAGCAGACAGTTTAAAAAAAAAAAAAAAAAAAGTGTTATCAAGAAGGATTTGAGAAACTTTTCTATAAAGCTTCTAATGCTGAGACTGTTCCTGTAATATTATTAAGTGACAATGGGTAGACAAAATGCTATAGAAATGCAGGGACTAGCAGATTTCTTTTCTCTGCTTGCTGCCCAGGTGTCTCAAAAAGGACATGAAAGAGTCATTTATCTTTCTGCAAGGAAAAGAGATTAATTCTTTGCCCGGCAGGATGGTCTGCTTCATCCTGGAGATATTTACCTTGAGGCTATATGGAGTAGTTTTTTTGACTGTTTCTTATTATGACTTGCATTGAAATTAATGAGTCATTTCATAGAACTCCATCACTAAATCTGGGTTGCTTTTTGGCTAAGGTTAAAGAAATACCATGTCTCATTGTCAAGATCCCCCAGTTTTTTGATCACTGTTCAGCTAAAACGTTTAATTGTTATTTACTTTGATTTGTAGATCCAAAGTGCTGTGATATATATTAACTAAATGTTATGACCAAGAACTATCAAAAAATGCGTGATTAAATTACTTGTCAGGAATAAAAGTTTTAATCTTGCTGAGGACAGGTAGGAATTTAAGGTCGAAAAGGTGTTCTTAGGATACTGGTTTGAAAAGTTTCTAATGATCCACAGTAAAAAAGTAAAAAGAAAGTTTAATTTACTACATTTCATGGGGATAAAAAACCTTTTTTTTTTTTTTTCCCCATTTATTAGTCTACAGAGGGCTACTTTGCACAATGAAAATCACATTATTAGTAATAAATTCCAGTTGTCAATGAAACATTCAAGTGAAGAGCCATGTTTTGGGACAGTGTTGTTCAGTTCTCTGATAAATGAAGCTGTTAAAACTGTATACAAGTGATATATATATATATATATATATACATACAGTGGGGATCCTCTGGTCTCGTGTTATAAGAGTTATTATTTTGCTGTGTTTGAGTTTGAGTGAACAAATAAATGGAGGATTCGTACCCTGTCTCATCACACATAGTCTGAACTGCCACTTGAATTGCATAGCTATCCATAAAATTATTTTAATTCAGATATAATTTTGGATAGCTGGTAAAGCACGGTTAACTTTAATGCTTTTGGTGAAAACATAGACAAATGAGTGTGCAATTTCTTGTTAGAAAGTATATTTTATCTGTGAAATTAGAAAAATTAATAGAATGAGTATAAAGAACAACTTTGAAAGTAATTTTGAAGTTTCACATTTTTCCCTTGAAGCAGTAGGTGTAAACAGCTGGTGATAGTGAGTTGACTGTATTTGCCTTCCTATGATACTTTGAGCTAAAAGTACTGTTTTTCAAAATACTGATACTTTTCCTGTAAATACTTTTTAAAACTCTATTTTTAACAGTATTTTAAAAATATTTTGCTTTAGTCCTTTAAGATGCCATTTTAGTATGTGTAAAGCAAGTATGTTTAAATTTGTCAGTTTGGAAGTGCACATCAAAAGCATGCATTGATAGGAATAGTGCCTGTTGAAGAGGAACTCATTTTTCATTTTTAAATTATGGAAATATATTTCTGTTGCCTGATGAAGTTGATTGAGACAATACATTCAAATAAAACACAGTTTATTCTGTTTATAAATTTTAAAAATATCTGTTACTGAGTATTCTTATATAAAGACAGAGAAATGTTTGCTAAACGTAAAAATACACGGAAAGCAAAATTTGCAGTTAGAAGAAAAAAAAGTTGTAGTGTGCTTATATGTTGATCACCAAATGTTTCTATTATTTATTTCCATGCCTCAAAAGTCTTACACTGTTAATATTTATAGTAACAGTTTTTATTATATTTACAGTTTAATCATATTTTAAATTTAGATGGGTTTATTGTTTAATATGACTTCGTAATTTGGATACTCAAGAAAAACTTGACATTTTTGTAATCATTCATGGAACTGAGCCTCTATAGAAAACTTCAGAGCATTCCAGTCAGAGCAGTTTTGTTTATTAGTGTTTACTTTCACCTCCCCGTAGGATACTGTAAGCAACCCAGCATGATTGATTGTGAGAGCAATTAAACACAGATTCAAGGAGGATTTTATATTCTGGCCACAGGTTTGCATGGAAATCACTTCTGACTTCCTTAGAAGTTCACCTATTCATATTATTATGTACATGCCTCAAAGCCTTTATGATTTTATTTCATTATTGCAAATGTAAGCATGATACAGCATAGATGCTTTTCATGCCAATGTTCCCACAATTTTATGTGCTCTCTGCCTGGAGTTGGGCTTAATAGTTTATGCTTAACAATATTAATACCAGTATCACACAGAGGTAGTGCTGTTGATTTTTTTAAGATGCAATGTCCTCTTTCTCAGCACTGAACCAGTTCTGCAGCATCTTAATTTGTGATTTGGTAAGGCACCATCCTTGAGATGAATCATAAAAATGTGGCTTGGCAGCCCCTGCCCAGTTCTTGGCATTTTTCAAAATGCAGAGTATTAAACAGGGTAGCTTAACTGTTTATCTACCTGAATTTCCCATATACTTTTAGCTTACTAAGGATTTTCTCAGGTTTTTTCCTCTGTTGAAGGAGAGTTATGTCTTGCTTTGACTGTGGATGTTATTCCCTGGGAGGTGGGAGAGGGCAGGTGAGTTGTATCCACTTCTAGACTGGTAAAATATTTTGGGAACTCTTCAGATGGGACCATTTAAAAATATGCCAGATAAGTTTGTCACTTTTGGTAGAGAGGGAAAGGAGACAGACCTTTTCCTCCAAGTGTTCTTAAAACTTATGTGAAGTAATTGTAAGTTACTAAGATGTATGACACGAGTAGGGTTTTTTAAATGTTTTCTTAGTTTCTCTAAGGTTCTATACTTGTTGCTGAAGTCTAAACTTTTTTGCAGGGCTTAATCTGGTTTAAGTCTTCTGACTATGGGTGTTTGGAGTGTTCTTTTTCTTTCTGTTTTACCTATGTTAATTATAATGAAGGATGTTGGAGGCAGAGAACAGGACACACAACTGGCCTAATAACAATCTGTGGTGAGATTTTTCTCCATCTCCATCAGGACCCATCCTGTTGTAGTACTTACTTTTAAGACGGCAATGCTGCTTCACCAAACTTCCTCCTACAGTGAGAGAAGTAGGGATAACTCTTGGAAAAAGTTTTGAGGCTAGTGACAAAATATGTTTGTCTTTCAGATCCCCAGCTCAAGGGTATAGTGACCAGGTTATATTGCAGGCAAGGCTACTACTTGCAAATGCACCCCGATGGAAGTCTCGATGGAACCAAGGATGACAGCAGTAATTCTAGTAAGTGACTGCCCCAGGGGAATGTCTTAATCTCACACGCAGATTGCATCGCTCGAGTGTGTGTGCGCAGACACAGTGTTAATGCCTTTGGAGGGTTTCTGAATGTGTTTTGTCAAAAGGAGGAGGGTTCTGTCCATTTGAAGCCTGCAGGGTCATGCAGGACATTGGCCTAAATGTATTCCCTCTGAAGGCGAAAGCATGTCAGTGGACCTCAGGGGTGAGATATTTAGGCCAATGGTTGTGCTCTGATAATTTTATAAAAATAGTAAAGTTACATTAAAAATGATTTTTGTAAAAGCTATATATTTAACAAAAAATTCTTATCTTAAAATAAATAACAAATACTAAAAAAAGAGAGATTGAAGCAAAAATTCCTTGAAAAATCTGGTCACGTAGGCCCTGATTCAGCAAAGCAAATAAATGTATGTCTAACTGTCAAAAGTTCTGCTCAAAACACATGCTGAAGTACCTTGCTGAACTGGGGCTAAAGATCCTACAGTCCCTATACCAGCAAGAGTTCCAGTGATTTTAAGAGAACTTCTGCCAGTGTAGGGACTGTGACAGTGGCATTTTTCAAAAATATTCCAAACAAACATGGCCTTGAAAGGCTGCGTGGGTCACTGCTTTGGTGCTCTTTTCCTATGATACCGCCACATATTTTCATTCAATGAGCATATATACATTTGATAACTTCCGTTGCAAATGTTAATTAAGCAAACCTATTCTGACTCTGGAAACAGATGATCTTTAATTTACTGTTTAGCAGAGAACATTTGTATTTTGTTTATTTTAATGATAATGGCATATTTAAGTAACATATTTCTGTGTGATCTTGAGGTCTATTTTAAGCATTTTTAATACAAAAGTTTTACCTTATTATGCATATATAAATAAGCCTCTACTTTCATCTAAAATGTTGAAATTAGGCTATAGAAATAAAGGGATTTCAGGTTTCTGCTGTACTTTGGTTAGGTCCCTATTTTATCTGTTAACACACAGTTGTAATTTTTAACACATTTAATCAACAGATAGGATGGTCATCTTTTATTATTCTATTTTTTTTGTAGAATTCAGATAAATAATTGATTCATCTATTTTGATATGTATTTCTCTGCTTGTTTTACAAGTGGGTTTTTCCCCCCTCCTTGTTCCTTGTTTCTTTTCTTCCCTCAGTGTGTCCATCCCTTATGTCCACTTCTGTACTGGACTACATATTAAGACATTGTACAGACAAGATGATTACTGCTTTTTATAGAAGCTTTGCCTATATGAGGTCGAAGAAATGTGTCTTAGAGTGTGAGCATGTCTCTCTCTCCCTCTCCTCCCTCTGCCCATCTCTATTTTCAGTTTCAGTAAGGAGCTGTGTATGACTGCAACAATTTTGGAATGTTTTAATGATATTTCTGTTTTAATGAGATTTTCTTTTTTTAA
Source organism: Athene noctua (assembly GCF_965140245.1). Taxonomy (NCBI): domain Eukaryota; kingdom Metazoa; phylum Chordata; class Aves; order Strigiformes; family Strigidae; genus Athene; species Athene noctua. The sequence goes on from NC_134037.1 coordinate 204,786,422, forward strand.
AATCTTAGAACTCCATGGATTTTGAATCTTTGCAAAACTAGACCATAGTGCCTTACTTTCCTCTTTTCGCTGCTGTCAGCTTTACAAATATTTTCTTTTTTTTTTCTTTCTCTGTCATTTTCCCTTTATCTCTCCTCTTCTATGCCTTTCTGGATTTCTAGAACAGTATGATCTAGATCTCTCTTATTCTTGTTCCAAAATGCAGAATGAATATTCTATATTATAAATGTTCTGAAATATAGAACTTGTCCAAACTCAACCAAATACCAGATAGCAGTATTATGTATTTTGGATAAATACTATTAGACAATATTGTGTTTTGCTTCAGCATGATTTTTAGGCTGAAAGGAATTTTTTTCCATAAAGGGATTTTCTTCTGTCTTCAACTGGTGTAATTCTCTATTCTCTAGTCAAATTTTACAGTATTGTTTAGTAAAGACAGGTTAGACCATAAGGATGTAAAATTAATATGTTTGCCAGGAAAGCATACAATCTCCACCTTAAATTTGGCTAGTCTAAATAAATCAACATTATATTAATAGCTCAAAAGATTAATTCATTTTGTATATTCATGGATATATTAATATATTTCTTTTGTGCTGTCAGTCTTTCTCCTAATTTCTTTTCCCTTTCCACTCTTGTTCCCTTCCATTTACTGCTGAACTTTGTTTCCTATTGCTTTTCTTTATTTCAGCATATTTTGTTTTTCCATTTCTGTCTTGCTTTAAAACAATAATTTTCTCATGGATAGAATTCCTAGTATTTTGATCTTTTATTTTTGACCTTCTTACCATGATAATTTCTGGCTGAGGCTTACGGGCAAAAAAGTTTTGGCAACTGCCAGTGGGGGAAACTACTGCTTCTGACCATGGAGCTTGAAGGTTGCCTCTTTAATGCACCCAGTGCGCAAAGGGATAGACATATATTATCTGTCAATAGGACAGATTGTATTCTTGATAGTGAGGATGACACCCATTCAAGGTGTGTTTCATAAAAATGGAGGAAATACAGACTGCCGAAGGGTGTGCATCTCTGCCGGCCTTCAACCCATCTTCTGAACTGTTCACTGTCCCTGAAGGCTCTGAAAGACTCCACCTCACGCACTGACCATCTGAGTAGCTGGGTGTCAGAGCAGACAGAGCAAGTGAGTAGTGAGGGACAGAGAAGAGAAATGATTTCTTTTTTTTCTTCATCAAGGAAACTCTTTGAAGCTTAGTCATGCAGCTACTTTTTGTGCTGTTGCAATTTATTCTGTGTCAAGCAGTTTTAAAGAAGTGCTTGAACTTAAAATTCCATCAAGTGCATATATCATCATTTTGTGCTCATTTTATAGGTATGTCAGTAAACATAAATTACACTATTAGAGTCACAGTGTTATAGAGAGGTAGATTAAGATGTAGTCCATACAAATTGAGTGGTTCACTTCACACCCATTTTTGTTTAAAGCTTCTTGGTAGTCTCTTTAATGTAACTTTTTGCTTCTATCTGAAGTTGAAATGAGTTTTACTAGTGGTTTTGGTCAGCTGCTATAGTGCCAGCCATTGTCCCAGCTTGCCTTAAGTTTGAGCAAAGGCTAGAGTCTGCAGAGATAGATGGCAAGATTTTTATTGTATCGCTGCGCACAAACCCTTGCATGAAAAAGGAAGAAAGATGTGACTGCTTGTAATAGCATCCCTGAATGTACTTTCGTCTGCTCATGTTGGTGGTCATGCTATTAGAACCCAACCTAAATAGACTGATGGGTTTCAGTTCATTATTGTAATTTCTTTTTATACCCTTTCCTAGTTAGCGATGCTTTGTGACAGAGTATGAATTAGTGCACCTAGTGGTTAGTGGTGCTGTTTCCTTAAATCACATCATCAGACCAAGGCTGTTAGCTTAAATCCTCTTGTATGTGTAGTCTGGGTTTTTTTGCCAAACTCTCAGTCATCTGTGGAAAGAGACTTTATTACACTGCTTTTCTTCTTTAGGTGGTGTTCTCTTTTTCCTTCCTCTAATGCCTTACAGTTCTGGTTTGTTTTGTGGCTTGCTTCTAGTGAAAGCAGGAATGGCTGTGGCTAAACCTGTAGGCTTGGTTACAAGGTCCTACTCAGTGTAGCTGTCCCTCTCTAGCTCTAATTTTCTTGGATTTTACAGCAGTTCTCAGCATTACTTGGTGTCAATGGAACTTGCTTTAGTGTTGTCCACGGACTTCACCATTACTAATTAGGAAACTATAAAGAAATAGAAGAGCTTTCCATGTTGTGCTTGTGGTAAGAAGTGTTACATTCCCCTCTTGACCTCCTCCCCACCCAAACCAGCTCATTTTCAGGCTTTGGTCTATATTCAAATTTTGTTTCATGAACGAAGGGTAGTTTTAGTAGGACGACTAATTAATTTGGGAAATGGCCAATTTTGATTCTTTAATTTCTGAGAGTGAAACCCTGAATCTCTTAGCACTATAGTTTGATTCATCTGAAGAGTGTATCTCAGCCAACAACCACTGAAAAAATTAATCATAAAGTATGATGCTTTGATGGGTGATAAAACTGACTTTAAGGCTTTAACATGGCTATATGTGCCCCTTATGAAATTACTGTCATATTTAAAACAGATTAAAAGACCATTACTCATTTATATCCTTATTGCATAAACTGATAAATGCCAAAGTTAACATTACCCAAGCAACTTTGATTTGGCTGTGCTGTGCACATCTCGCTTAATTATGCAGCAACATGCTTTGCTTCCTTCATGGCACTTGGTACCTGGTAGAGTTGCTGTTCAAGAAGTCCTGAAACCATTTAACATTCCTTTATTTTCATATTTTAATGCATGTTCCTAATGTTCTATTTATATCTTCCAAATTGAATATGGAAGTATTAACTTTTTAATGTCTTTCTAACCATACTTTGGTTTGAAGATATTAATAATATAATCTTCACAGCACCCTTGTAAGGTAAAGGAGATAATTAGACACAAATAAAGCACATGAAGATTAAAAAACAACACCTGCAATGCTGTTAAATTTGGATTATTGAATGTTAAATTTACATTACTGAACTGAAATATTTGCAGTCTGATTTTTGCAATGTTTTTATTGCAGTTTTTCTTCAAAGAATTACACAGGCATTTAGTCATCTATTTCTATCACCTTTGGGAGTTAGGTAAGCCTGTTTCTCCCATCAGTATAAACTTAGTGACAGGATCAATGGAAGCCATGTTCAGACATGCTAAAAAGTACATTTTAATTACGTCTTTTATTCATCAGGCAGGTAGAATGGGTTTGCTCCATAAGAAATGAATGGATGGATTTCTGAATATCAACCTCCCTGCACTCATTGCCCATCTGAAAGATGTTCTGATGGAGTTGTCATTTTTGCCTGTAGGCCTGCAGATGGATATAAATTGAAGAAATAGTTGCCTTGATCTGATTGCAGATTTGGTGCTGAGGGAAATTTTGTTAACTGACACCAGGGCAGTGCACATGCAGAACAGATAGCAAGTTTATAAGCTTTAAGCAATTGGTCTCTAGCAAGCTTCTTCAGAAAAACAATGATCTGTAATGACAATTTTCTTGTAGCTACAAGTCAGTTGTACCTATTCACAAGGATACAGAAATACCTGATTTCAGGCATTTCAGATTTCAAGTTAATACATTGTGATGATATTACATAAAAAAAAAAGGAAAGAGAAATGCAGTGGGTTTGTGTTTTGCTCAAGGAAAGAGTTACTGCTTATCAAAGAGGGGACTTGAACTTTGGCTAAAACTTTTTGAGAATTAGAATCCAAATCAAATTTGTTTCTGCAAATCCCCTCTACGACACCTAAACCAATAATTTTTTTATGACAGCTGTTCCTGTTAACTGCCCCATCCCCATTTTCTTACCTTGTGTGTGGCAGGAGTAGGTTTACAGATTTAGGAAAAGAAAGAACAGTGATTTGCTTTACAGTCATGGTTAAGATGGAATACAAAGCAGAGCTAAGGATTTCCCTGATGTTCCCACATCTTATTTACAGTTGCATTTGCCAGGCTTTATACTCAAGTGGGCAGCATGGGAGCACTGAGCACCAGGCAGAATTATATTTCCTGGGCTGTTGCAGGGTGCTCCCTCTTTCAACTCATCTGTAGACTCACTGGGCTGGGTTTAGGTACTTATAGATGCTCAGGGACCTCACTTAGTTTTGGATCATTGTCTTAAAGACAGGGGGAAGCTGGCAACATGGTTCTTTTTCATATGCCCCTCAGGCAAGAGCATAGCTTTGGCTGTGCAGACCTGAAATGCAAACAAACTGGAAGGATTTCTGCTTTTCTCAAGGCAGGTTCTTATTAGAGTGCGGATAGCACAGGTGAATCCTAGGAAGGTTTGAAACGTGTAACTGGGCACGTAAGTCCTGCTCAGTAAAGAGTACTGCACAGCCACATTCTGGAGGAAATCAAATTTCCTTTGGCCAGCTTCAGAGCATGTAAAAACCACATGCTGTGCCTTACTGGTGCATGTTTTGCTGACCTCAGTGTGAAGCACATCATTGCTGCGCGTTTATCAATCAATAATTGAATGTAGACTGTCCTGCCTCATTTCACCCAAGTCTGAAAGATTTTTGTGGAAGTTACTGAATATTCTGTATGTGCAGAATCACAGCGTTTCAGACCACACTCTAAAATTTTACGGTCTTAGACTAATTACAGGAACTCTTATATACAATCTCCAATTAAAACTCAGTGGCAGTAAAAGATACATTATGTGCCCTCCTCAGTGCTTTCTAAATTCACCAGCAACTGTAAACTGCTCTAGTAATTTTATAGGTTGCATTCACCACTGCCACGTTACAGGCCTTCAATTCTCTTTCAATGGTGTGGGGTTTTTTTCCTAGCTTTGCTGCTTTATTTTTATTGGTAATACAGCAAATTATATATATGTTCCAGAAGTTTTGACTGAACCACTATGATTTGGAGTTATTTTTCATTAGCAGTTTTCCATGGCTGACTTGTCTTTTGTGTTCACCTCTTTTCTTTATACGAGTATTTATTTTTCCTTCCTGATGTCCCCTCAGTTGTTGCTGCCCTGCCTCTAACATGGTGTTTATATCCAGGTTTCCTCCTGGAATTTATTTTCTTCTCAAAAAACCCAAACTTAACTGCCATCTGAAACCCAGTTTTGCTGTGACAGACTCCCCCTCCATCACCCACAATAGTGTTTTTTCTGGTTTTGACATTGTTTCATTTGAGGGTAATGGCTGATTGTTTTTTTAACTTCCAAATTATATTGAACATTTGAAAACCCACAAGTCATGCAGTGTTTAGCCTATATACTCTTAGGATATCTTGTCTGTGAGTGCCATATTTCACTGGGTTATGTTTATCTTGTATAGATCAGAGAGGGAACCTTGCCTGTACCCAGTATTTTTCCAGTTAAAAACCCAGTAAGATCCTAGCATGATAGAGACTTTTGGAAACTACAGAAATGAAAATGCTGTATATTTGGGCTAATTCTTGCTTGATGTCATCTTTTCTATTCTTCTTTGTAAACCCATAAAGTATTTTTTGTTCTTCCAGAGCTCTTTTGAATGTATTTTTCTTTCTACAGCTGTGGGAAATGCCCTGCTCCAACAATTCCTAGCTTTATACTGGCTTTATGCTTTCCTAAAATGAACTTAAACTACATATTCTTTTTCTTTGTAACAATGTTGAAGGAAAAGTTGTTAGTTGGGGTTTTTTCCCATCCGCTTATACCTTAAATTCTAGTAGTCAACCTACATTTTTTCTCAGTTTTAAAGATTTGATCATCTTCATCATATAAGATCTGTGGCTTTGTGTCCTTTGACCAACCAGGAGTTTTCACACCTTGAGAAAATGTACTTATCCTCTGCACTTACATGACCCTTTTTCTCTTGATTTGGGCTTTACTCCTGGCATTCTGATTACAGATAGCCTCATAGGGTACACTTTCTGATCACACCTATGGATGTCCTTCCTAAATTTGGAGGAACTCACTGCAAGTGTTACTGTGTTCCTGAGACCTGGCTTGGTGGAACCATGGTCCTCGCTGCATGTGTTGCATGCACAAGTTGTGCTTTTGGTACTGATCCAAGGACTTGTGAATCCTTGAGTCATCCACAGTGGAAAAATGCTTAACGTGGACTCTAGCTCATCCAGATCTTTTCTTCCAAGACTGTCTGATGTGTGCTTTGCATCTGATTTCCTAGTATCAGTCAGTAAACTTAGTTTGTTAGGCGTGTGCTGGCAAGTTTTAAAAGAAGAATTGGTCTGTGTCTCCTACTTACATCATTTTTTCTTTTGTTGTTTTGTGGTGAGGCTAGTAAACTCCCACTCTTCACCCTGCTCTTTTTTAGACACTAATCAAAGCTGTGGCGGGTTTTGTCATTACAGAGTTATATACCATTGCTAGGGTATCTGCTTTTAGCTGTTTCTTTAATTTATTAGAATTTCATTCTTTGAGCATGTTCTATATTCAGCTCAACAGCATTTATGCACATTTAGAGGCAAACACATATTTCAGTGCTTTTCTGACCTAGGATAAGACTCTGCTATTATCTGAGATCTGTGTACTACTGCTTGTATCAAATATATCATTAACAAAAGCAAACTCATTTTGAGTTGAAGTAACAGACCCCCTTAAAGGAATCTTTAATGAGAGCATATCTTAGTCTAAGACCATAAAAATGCCTAAGAAAATAAAAAGATACTTGCCAGAATCAGAGATATAAATTTTCTGCAGCATATCTCACAAGTATTACCCTTATGCTCAGTCTACATTGATGAAGGAACTGTTGGGCTCTATGATACTTTTCAGACTGCCTGAGATACTCGTGTCAGCAGTGCTGCATAAATTATTGCAGTCCAGTCTGCTGTGCTTTGTATTTGCTAGTTACCACTTCTGCCAAACACTGAACTATTGCAAGACTTATTGCTAGATAAATACTTAGGCTTTAATTTTAAGGATTAGCTTTACTAAAAGCAAGATTTTCTGAATTAGTTTAATTTTAAAATCAGAAAAAATTATACAAGGAGTAGTTTTCTTTCTTTTTACTAATGATGTTACTGGAATATTTTAATAACCATAGTATATTCATATCTGGTCATGTTTTTTCTTCACAGCGTTATTCAACCTTATACCAGTGGGACTTCGAGTTGTTGCTATCCAGGGTGTAAAGACTGGGTTGTATATTGCCCTAAATGGTGAAGGTTTCCTCTACACATCAGTAAGTACCTTTCTGAACTCTGTTTAAGAGGCACAGATGAAGTTGAAATCTACACAGGGATGAGACACATATTCACTTTTAAGAAGTTCTATCACGTCTATATATGTGTGTATATATAGTACACACACCTGTGTACCCCTATATGTATGCAGCATATCTATAAATGGGATACAGCAGAAATTACTGTGTACTATTTATGAAAGTCTGCATGATAGCGGTCCTTAAAAAATGTTCTATAGAGCTCTTTTTCTGGTAGGCTATACTGGTAGTGTGCAGTACACCACAGAGATTATTATTTTCAATTATTTTCTCCAAAATTTTTAAATAAAGACCTGCAGTTATTTTATTAATGACTTGTTGATCAGAGTCCAAAAGCTGTTCTAACAGTTACTTTTATTGACAAGACTTACAAGTGTAACTTCCATCTAAAACGTCATGAACAGCCTTAGAGTTTATCACCTTAATCTTGTAACTGTGTGCTTAGCATCATTCATGTTTTTGTTTCAGTTATCAGGAAAGTAAAGAGTTCTGTGGGGGACTACATCTTTGTAAAATGATCAAAATTTGAGAAAAAATCTTTCGAGTCACAAACAAGACTGCTGATAAAATGATGGGAAAGTCATCAGATTGTTTAAAATATTCCAAATTATTTGATGGTAATCAGTGTGTTGTTGTGAATATAAAAATCCTCATTTTTGTGTAAATTTAGTGTCTTAACCTCCTTTGAAAGGCAAACGGACTTTAATATGAACAGGCAGTTCTGTCAGGTATTAACAAGGTGGCTTAAAGGATTTTTCATTACTATGTTTTTATTGCTATGTTGAATTTATTTACATAGAGCTTTTTCCATTTTTTATGCCACATAGTTCTTAATTCCCCACTGAGCTACAATATACTACTTTGTTTTCAGTGTCCATTGAAAGGAAATTGGATAGATTAAGTTTCTGGTGCCCCGAGGGAAAGTATTCTGTTTGTTTCAAATATACAATTGTCTTGGAAAAGCTAATTAGGAAGAAAAAAATGGAACTAATCTTGAATGTCAATGTCAGGACAAAGAGAAAATTCCTCTTCATAAAATGGTTGCTGGAAACTCCATCAGTATGATGATAAGAAATACTTTTTTTTTCCATTTAAAATAAAAAATTCTGTCACAGGAAAGCATGCAATATTTGCTGTCAGAAGGAAAAAAACTAGAGGAAAACACCTAGAGCTATTAGACAAAATGCACTGCTGGCTTCCCAGTTCCATCACTTTATGTGGGGAGTTCATTTCAGTATGATGGCATGAACAGTACTGTTTTAATGTGTTGGTACAGTTAAGAGTACATTCTTGCCCAGCACTGTTTCTGAAGTGAGTTCTCAGTCCTTCAGAAAGAAATATAAACTTCAGAAAATGTACCAGTTTCTTGATGGGTAATTCTGCACAGGGAGAGACGCTATATGAACAAATTCTGGCAGATGCTGTGTTTATGTATTATTCTGGTAATGGTTCAAGTTAAATGAATGATGTCATCTGGGTAACAGAAAGGAGTGGAAAGTACAAGGCAAAATAAGAAGAGATGCCTAGATCCAAACTTTGAATAGAAGTGAATCCAACCCTTAAAACATCCTCAAGCCTAATATATTTCTGTAATGCCAGTGGGAATCTGAATTGCTTTCTTTCTCTATCTTTTGAGCAATGCAGATTACTTAGGTTGTGATCAGTCTCATGGATATAAATAACAGATTATGTATAAGGAAAACATAATGCATGTGTTTAACTTTTGTAAGATTGCTTATTCTCCATTGCCACAAATGGCAAGATTTTTGGACTTGATATACTTGATATACATTACTTCATATATGTCTCTAGTTATTGGCAACTTGTTAAGTACTTCTGAATTTTGTTCTGTGAATGTTGTTGTTAGTGTACTTCACTTAAAAATTTCTTGGGAGAGTGTCTCAATCTGACACTTTACCTTGCACAATGTAAGGAAACGAGTGTTTTGGAAGGTACTGCTTACTCTTCATGTGGAGAATGAAGTAGCCCCATTAAGTGACAAAGATGGGACACGTTAGAAAGCTCAGCAGAAGCCTTTAGTTTTGGTATGTCTCCAAAATTATTTTCAACTTACACTTTTGTCAAGTTGAAAAGTAGTAACATTTGGTAATCTAATGCAAATTTAAAGGTAGTGATTTCAAAACATCAGTGCTGTAATACAGGCTTGATTATTTCATATTAATGTGTTGAAAACATTGACAATACATTTTTGTCTTAGTAATTGCCTGCTTTCGGCTTAGCAACTGATGCATTTGGAAATAAGAAGACAAAGCATCAGAGAGAAGTCTATCTTCTCCCTGAGGATCAAGATGAAGAAATACTGCATGCAGAAGATTTTAAACACTGTCATTTGTAGAAAAATAATTTTAACCAATCACTTTCTATTACTGTCTTGTTCGTGGATTTTTTTGACTCTTTGTCACAGTTGTGTACCTGTTGCACCTAAATGCAAAAGTTGCATATTGCATATCTTATATGGCTTTCTCTTGGCTATTCAGGGGAGCATGGGAGAAAAAAGTTTTCTGTTTCATATGCCAACTGTCATCACTGAAAAAAGTGCCACATAATGGCAATGCTAGTTAAAATTTACATATATTTAGATATATTACCAATTTCTGATACACATTTTTAAAAAATGGAAGCTTGCACAATAGAGTAAGCAGCATTTATAGTCTAAGCGAAGACCAAATTCCTGTATAGTCCTTCTCTGCAGAATGCTTCAGCGTCCCTTTTTCCATTCAGTATATGAAACCCATAGCTTGTGAGAATATCCTGTGTGTTGATGTCTCTCAGAGACTGAAGGCCCCAACTCAATTATTTTTATCATAAGCTTCACCTGATGTTGACTAATTAAGAAACAGCACTGACAGGAAGGGTATTATGTGTGATCCTGCTTTTTCTGATATGAAGTGTTTGGTAAGAGGAAAATGAAGATACAGTGACAGACCAGTTTTACATATAGATTATCAAATGCAGATTTGACAAGAGCCTTTTCACGTTCAGGTTTTTTTTCTAATGCTTCTAAGGGTTAGCCCACTTAGAGACTATCCACTGAGCTCACATTTTTAAAGTTTTGGCTTATTGCATCCAACTTTATTTCTGTGTGTGTATGTATACATATACTTATATATGTATATATACATCTCCAGTCATAGTTAGGATATATTTCTTTAGTGACAGCTTCCCAATTCTAGGTGTATGTTAGTGAGCAGTGAGAATTATAAAACTGAGTTGAAATTTATTTTAGATGGATGAATGAACTGTGAATAATTCAGTATTTATAACTGACTTCATCACTGTGTGTTGGAGAAGCTGGATTTTTCCACAAAGAGCCATCTCAGTTACTAGCAAGATTGTTGGTGTAATAGTTATGGACTTAATATGTTAAAATCCAAAAATATGTCTTACTCCTATCTAATCTTTGTGAAGGACGTACAAGAAGAGGTTTTCTTTCCAGGGTTCCTGTCAAAACCAAAAGGAGTAGAACTGGCTCCATGCACTGAAAAAAAGAACACAGCCACAGGGATTCTCTGTGGGGAACAGGTATTGCCTGCAGCAGGAGGATGGCAGTGCAGTAGACGGCAGAGGCTTTTTTTGGATTTGATGCTAATGATTTTGGTCAACTCACTTTGCAAAAGGTTCATTGGTTCAACTTTCAGGGGGACTGCAGCTTCATGTTCTGCTTCTAGGATTTTCTGCTCTCATAACAGGATGAACTCAGAGGTAAAACTTATATTATTAGTCCATTTTATTATTCCTATTTTTCTAAGGTGAGAATATGAGAGTCTTCTTGGATTATATCAATTAATTTCTCTCGCGAATTACTTGATGTATCTGGGAGGGTTTGGAAGGGCTGTTGATTTATTTTTTTTTTTCATCTTAGGAGCAGTTTAGCTGGGTGTTACCAAAATTTGGTGGCTACCAGAATAAGAGAAAAGGGAAAAACTAAAACGTAGAAAGGAAAAAAAATTCTAAATCTAAAATACCTTTACCTGCTTATGCTTTCTTCTTCATGTTTCCTTTTTAACCATTTTTTCTGCCAGTTTTCACTGTGACCTAAGATTTGGACAAAACCAGAAAAGGAAGAGTATGCCTGTGATATTGTCAGCAGCAGATATTAAAGTCATAACAATCCTCTGCATGGTTTCTGAGGAAGGCTGATGAACTACAGAGTTGCTTTAAAAGATGACTGAACCTTCAGGGCCAGGTCTGAACTGCCTGGTCACCTCTTTCAGCATGGTACCTGGCTGGAGTTGTGAGCTGTGCCTCCAGAGTTCCTCTTCTGGGTATGGGGCAGTGACAACCTCACTTGGAGGGTGTAGAGAGTAATGGAGAGACATAGTGGCATTTCTGAGATGTCTTACCAGTTTTTTATAAATTATTTCAGATTCAGGAATGGCACACTACTCACTTTACAGAATAATCTTCTTGTAAGATGAGAGTTTACGTTTGATCTGCCATGGTATGTAGTATTGAGGGTGTTGGAAAGGTGTTGGTTGGGTAGTGTTTCTGCGACAGTAAGATGTCAGTCTGTGTTCCAGCCTTCATGAATGAGAGAAAACATCAATATCTGTTACTGGGAAGTGTATTTGTTATATTACTCTGGCAACTCTCACCTAAAAGAAAAGCCTTTGAGGGTTTCTCCTGACATTCCAGCAGCTTCCCAGTGCTGGTGTTTCCACCACTTCTTTAAGCCCACGTAATTGACCTGTCAGAGGGGAACAAAATTCAGCCTCAAGGAATAAGATAGGAGCCCAGGCAGTACAGCCTGCAAAGGAGTGAGAACTGAAGTAATCCGTATTTCTAGTATCTAAATCAAAATCAAACAAAATATAAGTTTCTGGTAGCTTTTCATAGAGCCTCTCTTTGAGCTTTGGAATAATAACGCTTAGCATGTGCAGTACTTTGAAGGTTCAAAGGTGCATAAAACCTCATAATAAACAGAACAGAAGGAAGTTTAAATTAGGCAAAAGCAAAGAGCAAATGCAACGTTTTAAAATTCATATTTTTTACAAGAATAATCAAAAAGAGGTTAATGTGACACTGAGACAATATTTTTCTGTTGATTTTGTGTTATCACAGTGCAACAATGGTTGCCCTAGCTTTTGGCAGAGATTTTTCCCCATTTTTCAAGATACTGTAGAAATAGAAATATATCTGTTTAAAGAGATGTGGACAAATATGAGCTTGCTCTATAATTTTAAAGAGGTAGGCTTTTGTTCTAGTAGTTAGAATTATACCGAATAATAGAATAGTGTAAATCTTGTTGCTCTTGAAGTATCTGTGGGTTTGTGAATGTAAGCACATCAGAGTGGAGTGGCTCCTTTAATAATATTGTGATCAATAGGAAACATGATTTTCTTATGTCATGATTTTCTTTCTTATGCTTTAGGGTCTCAACCTGCTCCCACGCTCTTATCTCCCAGCATACACTTTACTAAGACAGGGATAGGAACTGAGTTCACTTGTCATTATCTGTGTCTTTGAACTGCTCTGACACACTTTGGAGAGAGGAAAATGGGTGAATTTAATTATTTGAAAACCACAGCTTCTAATAAAGACTTTTGAAAAATAGTTATGTTAACAGTGATATTTTTAAGAATGTAAATGCCTAGACCTTATGCAAGCTCCATCATCTAATTTTAAGGGCTTACTACTAAAGTGCTTTCTTATGTATGAATACCTTCTTTGCATAGCCCGTTATCTTTTATTCTATTTGGTATCAGTTGGAAGGTGACCTATATTTGCTTTATATAACAAAAGTTTGTTTGAGAAGGGAGCAAATAGCACATTTCAGGGCTGTGTTTCTCTCTAAGTTCAACTGCGTTGCTCAAAAGGTAAACAAGTTTGGCATGTTCCAGAAGTAGTTGAAATACACTGACAGGGAGGAAAACATCTGCATAGTTTATGCTTATTTATATCTGTGTTTGGAGGTAGATAATTTGTCTTTCAAATTACCTGCCAAAAATAAATACAGAAAATTGCTAATGTATTTATTTATTCTATGGTGGCACTTAAGGAACAACTGGTAACATAGCCCTGCTGTATTGTACAAAACAGTGCCAGATGTCCCTGCTACAGAGTATAGTAGAAAAAGAGTATAAAAGACATCCTATCTCCATGACTTTTTTTCAGTGTGTTAGGTTTTCAGTACATTTTTTGATTGAATGTTTTTTCACACACAAGATAAGGGAAAAAGGAGGCATGCACAGATACATGAGAGTTTTATGGGGCGGGAGAGAAGTGAGAAGGAAAGAGGTGAATGGAATGAGGCTGACATGAGGAGGCTGTGATAAGCAGGGATTTAAGAAAGTGGAGAAGTAGCACAGCTGAGCAGAACAGAAGAAAACCCTATGATGATATCATCATTGTAGACATGTTTATGATGATATCACAATTGGTCGAGTCTGATGCTTGATTTTGTTACTACCTCTCTGAGTCTTTCACATGCAGAATTGGCTACTATTTGAACTACAGTTCATAAATAATACTAGTTAAAGAAATATACTACTTTGAATATACAAAAAGATAATTAGTACTATAAAGATACACTATTTTAGTGTGGCTTCTTAATCTGTGGCAGCTCTTTTACCCTCCTGCCATTTAAATGCTGTATTGGGGGTAATAACGGAATTGACGCAAAACTTGCAGTGGTGTTTCTTGCCACTTAAACCAAATAAATGTGTCCTGTTTTGTTCATTAATGTCCACGGCATCCTAGACAGGACTTAGCTGAAATTTTTTATCTATAAGAAACACTTTGATATTTACATAAAATATTTATTTCCTTTCCTGCATTTATCTCGCATATGCACGTGCAAAAAAAAAATATCTCTTGATATATGTGTTCTCTTTCTCTAAGATTACAGAAATGTACATAAATGCATCAAGGTTAAAAAGCTGCTCTTCCAAACTTCCTGTCAAAGCGTGGAAGATCACAGAGTTTAGCAGTGGCAGTTGGGTATTTTTCAACTAATAATTGTATGACAAGGAATAGTAACTGTAGGTAGGTAAGCCAAAACGAGGTAATCTAATCTCATGCTTCAGGAAGTAAAATGATTGCCACAGGCATCAAGAGGAATGCTTTCCTCAATATATGGCATTGTTTACTGTAGCTGCACTGAAGGAGGTTTGCCTCTGAACTATTGTGCACTGGTCACAGCCAAAGTCTCAGCACAGGCTTCATGGACCAGCAGATTAATCTACTCTGTCAAATTTCTACTCCGTCTCTCCTGGTAACCTCCTTGTATTTTTGGCCAATGTTTGTTTTGTTGTATAAATATAACTACATTTTTCTGGATGTTTCTTTATTCTCAACTTCGCTGTTCTCAGATATTTGGGGTTGTCTGTAATCCTAAATGTTGAATTCTGTCTCAGTGTGTATTGTAGAGTCTTCCAACGCCCCTCTTGTCTTCTATTCTTTTCCTTCCCTCATAATTGTCACTGCACAAGCAAAAAGATCATGTTTGAAATTTCTAATTTTCTGGTTATTACTGTTTAATCTTATTCATTGCATTGAAGTGTGAAAAGTAGCTACCAAAGATTTAAAACCTCTCAAATTTTAGACAATTATCAAAAACTTCTCCAAAACAAAACTCTACTACTTCTTTCCATTATTGGCTAATGAATATTCAAAATATAGAAGACAGTTGTAGATGGATTTTATGGTAAGTTTAAATCCCTATCATAATAAGTTTGATTCTTATGAAGTAAAGAACACTTCTCACTGCATCTTCAAAATTTCTAGGTAAGAAACAAAAATTAACTCTGTGTGAAGTAGAGCAACTATTAGACACATGTGGTGCTGTCTGTCACTGCTGTAGCTGCATAATTAATGGACCTTCTGTTATTCACAGGGCTATTTCCAAAATATATATGGCTAGATACCACGATAGATGAACAGAGATTAACTTCGAACTTTTTCTAAAAGAAAAGTAGCTCTGGTGGGCTGAAGAATGGCTTTAGTCAGGCAAAAATGTGCTTTCGTTATGCAAGAAAAGTTTAGTATTATCTTGCAGAAATTAAACAGTTAAATGCAGATTTTGTTAATTTTATCTAACTGGAATATTCAATTTAAATTCCATAATATGAACATAAAAGAGGAAAATGTTTTATTTACCTATGTAATTAAAGAAGATTGTGCAAGCATCCTATAACTTCAGGGAGCTTGGTTAAAGCACCCTACATATCCTATAAGATGATGACATGGGCTCAAGTAGTGAGAATTTATCATTGTACTTTTGCAACACAATTCTGTATGATGTGTGGTCCTTAAGACTGAGCTGCAAAAGAAGGACGGTACATTTAACATGTTATTGTAGTGTGCAACCCTACATAATAGGGCTTTGTATAAAAGATATGTTTCTATAAATACCAAATGTTGAAAAAAGCCACAGCAGTCTTCACCACATATTTGCAACACAATAGCCATAGATGTCTTCCGTATTAGTGTTATATATGTTAATGACTGATTTATACATCATATGCATTACATTTTTGGAACAAACCAGTTTTCATATTATACTTGATTTTTTTTTTTTTTTGGTCTTGTTTTACCCTGCTGTCGTACACATTTATTCTCTTATTGCAGCATTTTCTTTTTTTTTCACTTGAATAGGCAAGTGTGTATCTACGATCGGTGAATGATGGTTAGTGATAAATTTGTATCCCCTGTAATCTTCCCATATGCCAAGTGCCCCTGTGGAAAAATTTGGGATGTTTTAGTTTCTTCCTCCTTGGTGAAGCAGCTTTAGCTGTGGGCTGGATCCTGCATGGAAACTTGACCATCTGGGCAGGCCTATAGAAATGCTGATTCTGCGTGTCCTGACTAATGACCCCTTACCCTGGCCTCTGGCTTGTTGGCAGAGTCTATTAATCTCGGAGCAGCCCTAGGGTGTTCATGGTCCCCTGTCTTATGTGTGTGTGTTTTGGGGGGCGCTGCTTCCACCAGCTTTTCCCTGTTGGATTTTCTGTGGCCAGGGACTAGATATGTGTGACAGTCTATGGGTGAGTGTGTCCATATAAGCAACTGCATTCATCTCTGAAGCCTTCTCATTCCCATGGGACTAAACCTCTCTGAAAGGATAACAAGACTACTTTCTTTTTTCCTTTTAGCTAAATTGGCAGTTAACTATTTGCCAATTATAGTTCATTTACATTGTAAATGACTGTGTTAGGACTGATTTTTAGGTTTCTATACCAAACTGGCTAGGAAAGCAAGCATCCAGTAACTTCTTGTACATAGCTGTAGCAAACATCAAGTCTTCATCTAGCTCTTGGTTTCTCATATGAAATCCCTCAATCCTTCACTTTCTCTGCTGACAATTTTCCCTAACAGTGATGCTTGGCATATTTCCATGGGTAGTCATATATGCTCATTAAGACAAGTATCACAGACATTGCAACCTGCTTTTGGCATTTTTCTTCGCAGAGTGTGACTCTTTCCTGCCTTCTCAACTTTCCCCCATTTGGGACACTATGCAGTAACAGTAACCAGAGAAGCAGTTTTAGCTGGAGACAGGTGGATACAGACCTCCAGGAGGAACGTATGAGGTTCATATGTCTTGTTACTCGACCAAGCACTAGATGTGGTGTGGCATCAGAACAACACCTAGCAATGGTGGGGCCTTTTCTACCCATAGCTTAGTGTAATCGTATGCATCTTTAATGAATTAAAAGTTCCAGTTTCAAATTTGTGAAATACTGTCTGGATATTGGAGGGGTCCAAAATTCTCAGAAGTACTGAGTATTGGCCTAATTCTGATGCTAATTACAATCGCTGATCTCATAGGTAACAGGGTTGGCATAACTGAGCACTTTCAAAAATCCTTCATGCAAGGGTTAAACTGGTAAGGTTTATTGTGCAATGTTTATTCAACATATTCTATTCACTGTCAGATGAGAAGCTCTTTTGACTGATTCCTGTTGACTTGACAAGGATTCTTGTTTTTTCGCAGACTACAAATACAGCCTTGGGGACATACTGTCTCTCCTCGAGGGTGTCACGAAAGGAATCATTAAATCTGTAGAAAATCAGCAGACAAACCTGAATCTTGCACTAAAAACGTTGGAGTAGGAGTGAGTAGACAACTCACCCCATCCTGTTTGAATTTAGTTGTGATTGTTCTCTACATTTTGTTCTCCTGACATATTTGTCACTAAACATTTTGTAATGAAAAGTGACATGATGCCACTACCTGACAAAACATGAATGCCTGGACTTAATATGAAGGATCTGCAGGAAAACCCTGTACTTTCAGTAAGTGAAACAAAAAGCTGAAGACTTAATTCCTTCTGTGCACCTGTGGATTTCTTTTTCCAATAGTACATCATGTTGTGGATAGCTTTGGCTTATTAACAGGATGATAAAATTTTTTAGCATTGCCAGACGTTTACATTATATTACTTAATCTTTAGTATGATTGTGGCTGCAAAGCTGAAAACAGAGTGTTGCAACATGAAAATGAAATACCAGTGCTTTGTGGCTCCGCAGATGTACATAGCTAAAGACCTGGAGTTTTCCACAAAAGAGATGTGATTGCCTAATTCACCATGGAATTATTTACTTATTGCAGAATTGCCTGATGGCTGGTGAATTTTAGAAAGATAGGGAAAGGGTTTTATACCACAGGCACAAAACAAAATATAGCCAACATTTCAAAAGCATAATATGTTTTCTTTTTATATCCCTCTTGGCCAGCATCTGACTTCCGTGTTGTGACTGATGTCCCCTAAGCAGTTACACCCTGTCACATTGCCATTCAGGCTACAGGCCAAAACAGCACAGTCCAGATCATCAGGAAAGAGAAAAATATTATGAAAAGATCTACCCCTAAAAGTATCTTAAACAATCTTAAGAATAGTTAATATATAAGATATTTTTAAGCTGTTTTCCAAGTATTGTTACTATTTCTCCCAGCAGTGTTTGACACTGTTGTCTGAGTATGGCTTTATTTTAAAAAAATAAGGGTTTAACTTCATAAAATTTTAATTAAAAAGTATACCTGCCTGTGATTAACCACATTCTACAATCCTGTTGGTATTTTTTTCTTTATCCTAGAATGGATGTTCCCTGCCAAGGGAAGAGCAAGGGGTGTGTTACTGCAATAATGTGAGAATAGACTGGTCAAAAATAAAGCAAAGTATAATTAATCAAGAATAATCTGGAAACACTATCTCTGTAAATTATGGATGTTCTCAGGGAGATATGAACTGAAAAATGTATTCTCAAAGAACTCAGAGTTGTAATTTCATACTTTCACAAGAATTACTTTTGTTTTTATAATGGCATAGAATAATTTTTGTATTTGGTAGGAATTTTTCCATTCATTCCAGTGGGACCTGGAGCTATTGAGCTACACTTCAGTACGTACCAGAAGGTTTTGGATAAGTGTAAGCATCATTCTCATTCAGCTTCTTCTTGAGCAAAGTATAGCAGGGAGAATCCTTCTGTTTAATTCAACATGTGAATAATGTTAGTAAAAAAGTATGTTTGATTTCAACTTGCATACCTTGTGGTTTTTTTTCCCCCTTCTCTTTTCTGGAGAACCACTGTTAAGGTTTAGGGTAAGATAACAAGATAACATTCCTTTTTCAACACTTGCATTGCTCATGAGGAGGACTGAGCTCACTATTTTCTTCTTGACATTTGGAGATCAGGAGTGTGCCCTTTTCTCTTCATTTTCAAGTATCTATTGGCACTAGCAGCAAAGGAGATGAAGGAATCGACCCTTCAGGCATTGGAAGTGACAATTTCAGAAGCATCAGCTGAGGCAATTCTATCACCCATTTAGCATTCATTTGAGCATTGAAGGTGGCTGAAGAATAGCGGTTGAAAACAGAATAAGAGATAAAATTGATATTTCCCCTTAATACTTACAGAAATTTCACTGCATCTTTGACAGCTGACAGCATCCTGCCCTGTGCTACACTACTCAGAACTGTGAAAGCCACTTTTCTTCAATTGACATGATTAGAGTAGAAGATAGATCAGCTGATTTTTGATTTTAAAAGATTATTGTATGGAGGTGAACGCTCTATAGATGGCATGTGAGGAATACAGAGATAGTGTCTAACTACGGTGTCCAACTCACAGCTTTGGATGTATGACACTGAGAAAGAAGGATGCAGAAGAAAGGATTAGGACTTGGATTCCATGATTGACAGGTAGATCATAGTAGGTTCACTTTAAACTTTGCCAATCATATGAAAACAGTCTCATTAGTAAATTTTGCCTGAAACTACTCAAGGTAAAAATAGCCTTACTTGAAATTATTGGAATTCCCTGGTAGGAAATGTGGAGACACTGGTCATGTCAGATGCAGACAAAATGCAAAGTTAACACAAAAGTCCTTTTATTCTGTCAGATCACAGATTTTGTTAGCTGTTCAGTTTCATTCATCTGTAGATACACTGAACTCAGAAATATAGCATGGAGTTCTGCAGCCCTGGTCTTAAAAATAAATACACTATATCCTTATGATTTCAGCAGACATATTTTAGTGTGAGCCTACAGTGATAGAAAATTCTTGTACAGATTTCTGGAATGAAACATTAGTCATGAAAATGTGAATAAAAGATTGATAGATTGTTTAACTCAAAAGACACAAAAGGAGTCCATGGGTGTAACTGTTAACTTAGGGTATTACTGAATAAAGGAATGATGAATAACAGTTGTGGTACTGTAGCTGTTCACAACACTGATTCCTGAGTGTTAATGGGAGCAGAGGAAAGTTGACTGTGCTCAAATGTCACCTGAGTCAGCAAAATAAGTGTTTTTTCAAAACGTTTAATTGTACTTAATACAAGGTAAAGTGAAAGACACTACTTATCCTAATAAATATTGTCGTCTACATTAATGGAATTTAACCAGACTATTGCAAAATTAGTAGTAAATACTAGAAAATTTTGTTGCTTGGTTAATGGTTTTGCAGGGCAAAAATTAAAAATGAAACCTCGTGAAAATTAAAATACTTTTATTTAAGATATTAATGAAAAAATAAAAATATTTTGAAATACATATTTTAAAATTATCCAAGTAAAAACTTTACTTAATTTCCAGAAATAATGTCTCAAAAATTTTTTTCAAGACCTTGAAATTTGTTTTTATTTAGGCTTGGGCAGAATTCTGAGATCTTTCTGGAATTTTTAGTCAAAATTCTAGAAAATCACAAGAAAATAACAATATAAATACAAACTCATTTAATAGCACTCCTGTTGCTTATATGTATTATGGGCTGTGTTAGTATAT
This sequence comes from Athene noctua, assembly GCF_965140245.1. Taxonomy (NCBI): domain Eukaryota; kingdom Metazoa; phylum Chordata; class Aves; order Strigiformes; family Strigidae; genus Athene; species Athene noctua. The sequence continues at coordinate 204,806,909 of NC_134037.1, forward strand.
ACGTCCTACACACAAATAAAAGTAATGTAACATACATAAAGATGTCATTTAATCACAAGCATTAAAGTAAAAAAAAAAAAAAAAAGAAACAACAAACCCACAAAACTATTTTGGGAGTGAAGCTATTGTCAATTAACACAGCTTGAATAATCCAAATTATTATCCAGTTTTGAAGTGGTGTATTTTGCAGATTTAGAGTATTACTTTCGTGCTTCTATCAATAAAAGGGAAGTGATAAACAAATCAGTAAGTATTGCATTTAAAAGTATGTAACAGTTACTTTATAAAAAATCAGAGAAAATTAGACAATTGTTTTGCCCTCTTAGTTATTACCATCTGTTGGTAATGTCTAATCAGGCTGGGTGGTATTTTTGTAAAAGAAAAGGGCTTCAGAAGTTCAGTAAATATGTTTGTGCATATGTGATATTTTTTTCTTCAAAAAGATGAAACATCCTTTTTTCTTCACATTTTTCCATTCAGCAAAGCAACAAATGTTGAAAAATGTCCGCATCTATTTTCTCTCTGTTTTGTCAAGTCCTGTTTGTTAAAGTAGTGTTGTACTCTTTTCCTTTATCTCTGGATGGAAGAAGGAATTTTATTTGCCATTTCATGGCCTGCTGCTTTTTCTAAAGGTTTCCAACTCAATTCCCCTCACTGGTAGACAGCAGGGGTTCTCCAGCTCGTGCTTAAGATTGTTAGTAGTATCTTTCTGTTAATGTCAAATTGATATCGCTCTGTGATTGGAATGACCTGGAAAGCAAGTTCTGCTGGATAAGCCCTTATTAAGGTGACATATTGTTCCTTTATTCTGAAGTAAATATCTACTTCCAACTGTAAAAACCTCATCAAATATATAAATAGACTCATTTGTTTATTCTACAGTATGAATAGGTAAAACAGGTAAACATAAAAATAAGCAAATCTTTTCATTAACAGATTTTTCTTTGCCATATGCATTCTAAACATCAGCGTTAAACCATTGACAGGAAGGCAGGTTTTTCTAGGACAGGTTATTAAAACTATAATCTTATATTATGCTAATAAAAGAATATGCCAAGAATTTCTCACACACATCAGCAATTTCATACTTTTGGGTAGCCTCAGTGAGGGGGGACCTCTGCTGCTTGCATCAAAAAAGCTTTGTGAAACCAGAGCCTAAGCAGTGCTAACAAATACCCGTAATACCATGACAGAAAATCTTACTTTATTAATGGCTTCCACCTGAGGACCTGACATGCAGGAATGAAGGTAGCTTTGTAACTCCCGTATATGTTGTGTAAGAAGGCCAGTAAGCTTTCTTGTCTTTCTTTTAAAAAAAATATCTAAATAAAAAAGAGTTTAATTGACCATGGTAGCAGAAGTATATATCAAGTGTTAAGTATATAGCAAAGATTTGAGATATGTGAAAATGTAACAGTAGAAGCTAGGCTGCACAGAGCCCCTAGTTCATACTCCGTGCTGTTTTTAAACTGGGCTCTGACAGCATTAGAAAGCAGGTACCTGAATTTCTCATTGGTTTTTTGAATTTAAAAGTCATACTAAATTAATCATATCACCATAGTATGTGGCTTGAATGTAGTCACAAAGCCTTCTGTCACCTGGAAAACCTCTACTAAAATGATTGACATAGATTCAAATGGTTTGAGATAACTTTACAGTAGAATGAATTTAACAAAACTGAAATTCCTTTTACAGCAAGCCTGTGTGTAGATTGCAGTGTGAAATATCCTAATTCCTGCCACCAAACCGTGGCAAAATTGCATTGTTCATCCACATCCTGTCTCCAGAAATGTCTCTTAAGTAGATTCGGTAAAAGTCCCATCTTTTTATCATTTTAACAAAATGATGAACACAGTGGCAGAATAGTGAGAAAACAAGTATGTTTTTTTCATACAGTTTGTTTGTCATGGGCTAAAACCTCATGTTCAAAGTAGCTGTCTAAAATGATCTTTTTTGCTTCTCTTTTTTTTTTTTTTTTTCTATTTCTGGTGACTGTTTCTTACCTCAAGACTGTTTTGTTAGCTAACTGGATTACCTGAATAATGGTATTAAGATGTAATTTCTCCCAGAATTTTATATAGAGCCACTTTATCACTGTACAGAGAAAACATTCACAACCTGATCTGGCTCATTTCGTTCTGACCATGGGAATCTCCTAGCTGTGCTACAGAGTAAGACAAAGCAGCAGTACTAGGAACCAAGCTACAGCTTTTAGTATGTTTTACTGCCTCTTGGAAAAGTTTTGCTAAGTATGATTCTATTATCTTCTATATTTCACATCTGCAGTGGAGAATAGTAAAAGAAAAGTATTATTGAACAGATCAAACATAACCGATCATTTCGGATGTCAGATTAAGCATACAAATTGAACAATCCATAAATATTTCATAATCCCATAGTTTAAAAATATGAACCCCATGTTTTATGGGTAGCAATTAAGTGAAATTTGGTGAAATGATGAGCACTCCAGGCCACAATCCTGTTAATGCTGCTATTAGATTAGGCCCCTACTTTTTAAGAGCATCAAAGGTGATATAAATATAAATATCACTTAGAAAAATAGCTATGCTTTTATACGGCACTCTCAACTAAATTATATCACTTGGAAAGTTTTTATGCTTGAAAGGCATGATGTCAATAAAATTGGACAAGGTTCTTCTTTTTGATGAGATGTACTTAGTAGTTTCTTTTTTGTCTTAAAAGTACCGTAAAAATGAAAGATATTAGGTTGAAACTGAAGGTACTCCTTTGTTTCCGGTTTTTAATATAAAAATGGCTTTATACCCATTTTGTACAAAAAAGCTAATATGACACCAAAACATTATATTAGCATTAAACTACTATTTTTTTAAGATGCTGACAAATAAAATTAAGTAACATCTAAAGATAGTTTGTGACATCTAAAGAGACCTGTCTTCTCACTTGTCAGAACAACTGATCCTGGGGAGCTTAATACAGGTCCTTGAATGCTTTGCCTAAGTGTAGCTCACCCGTGTGGATAGTGTATTACATGACTGCATTTACTTTCGGCTTCAAAAATGCTTCTCAACATTATTCACTTGAATCCCTGCATAATCTCTTTGGGTCATTTTTCCCACTTTCTGTATTTGCAAATGCTGCATGCCTGGCAATACAATACATGAAAATATTTCATTTTGCATCTGTCATCCCTTTCACTTTGAAAACCAGCTTCAGATGTTTTGTGGATTGTATGTTAAAAATTAGTGGTCTAGAAGACAGGATGAACATTCTTCCTAAAAATGGCCTGCTAGTCATGCTAGTATTAAGAAATTCAAAGCAAAAAAACATTGGACTATAGAGGAGCAAAGGGGAGTATAGGACCTGGCTTATATGTGTTTCCTTCTTTTGTCCCTACTTTGCTTAACAAATTGCTAAAAAGGTAATGAAAACAGAAACATCACCTACATTAGTCAGAAAAAAATGTCAACTTTAGAGCCTAATTAACAGCCCTTTATTTTGAAGAAAATGTGGGGATGAATCCATCCTGCAGTATTACTGCAGTTAAAATTACAGGTGCTTAGTGCAATGGAGTATTAGACTGCATCAGTATGCCTGAGCGGGTCAAAAATCAGTATTATGCAAGTAGCTTATGCAAAACCCAGCAACAAATGATTTTCCAAGAAAAGTGCATGTGTAACAGATTCTGGCATCCAATTTTCTATTTTTGTTCATTAATACTACTGCTTCCTTTTCTGAAGGATATGGAGGGTACATGAAAGGTCACTATACATTTCATTCTGTGTAATCCTAAGAATGGCAGAGCCAAAGGTAACACATCCTTCTGTAACAGAATTAGCTAAATGTATATATGGAGCTAGCAAACTGTTAAGCAAAGGCATTTTGGTAAGTTTTTCCCCTTTTCCATTATGTATAATCATTTGCATTGCTGTTCAAAGGAGGACTTTTGTACCAGTTTTCAGGGAAAAGAAAAAGACTTTTCAAAGGAATGCATCAGGACATACTGTACCACTCAGCCAGTAGTGCATAGTATCATGCTGACTACTTTAATAAAGTTTTTGTAGTAAAAATTTCCAGTTAACTTGGAAATGTAAGACGGTAATATGAATGAATGCAGTTTTCTAATGCCCATCTCTGAGTGTCTCAACAGGACGATTACCAGGAGGAGGTAGAAAGCAGACAAGTGCACCTGAAACCCCACATATACAGAATAGAAATTGCTGCAGAGATTGTTTTGAAATGAGAAAGACCCGCATGAGTAAAAGGATACTGAATCAAATCTGTTACTGGAGGTAAATTATGTGAAAACCTGTGAATAATTATGTATCATACTCTCTACTGTTGAGATCTGAAAAGTAATTCGTGACTTCAAACTAGAGTAGAGGTTTATTATGTAAACATGAATGCTATCCATAGCATAAATAGAAGCCTTATTAATATGTAATGCAGCTTTTCCTTTGTTTCTCCCTCCCTCTTTACATACTGATTTACTACATTCAGGGGGCTGTGTTACTTGGTCCTTAGCTAAGAATTAAGTGTTACATTGCCACAATATTCATCATTTACATTATTCACCTGTGTTTCCTGTCTGCTTTCAGTTCTTCTAATGTGGTTAGAACATGCTTTTTTGTCTTGAAAACGTATGTATAACTTACCTTATATCCTCCAACAATAATTCTCTTGCATTAATTAAAAAGATGATGAGTAATCCTTAAAGATTAATATAAATACATTAGTTTTGAAGACTTGAAACTCATCTTCTCCATTGTATTTCTTTCTTAAGTGTGCTTCCAGCTTAAACTTTTTTTTATGTAGAAATTAAATCAGTCAAAATATTTTTTTAAGGTAAAACCTTAGAAAAAAGTTTCCTTATATATTAATGGTGTTTGAAGGTCTGCTTCAGAGATTGAAAAAACCTAGTAGACTATTTTTAGAATTTCTGATAGCATAAACTTTGGGTTCATTTATTTTAGTACTTCCATTTTAATGTGACACATGCTAATAAGGTAAGTAAGGCATTTTAGTAGTTTTTAACTGTGGCATAGGGTGAGAAAGGAAAACTCCAAAGAACAGGATTTTTTCTTTTTTTTTCATCACAAGCACTTCTTAACAAAGACGTAAGTATTAACTACATACTATATTTTTCATTTAAAAGTGCAGTTAATTACAAGATAGAAATTGTATGTTGAACAGAAAGAAGCAAGTGTTTTCAAAAAACATAAGAGAATTTTTTAGGAGGGAGTAACATTTACTATACAAGTTAATCTTACACATGTTTTGTTTATTGATCATGATGCATGTGATAGAGCATATTATTTTCCTCTGGAATGAAAGCTGCAAGTGCTGATAGTAATACTCTGTGCCTGTCATTGGTACTGTAGTCCTCTGGCTTTCCTTTCTTCCTTCTCTCCTCCTTTGCCCAAACCAATTGTCTGTCAATTTTTTAAACAGACCTGTAAATGGATGTCCCACTGCACCTCAAGAAGAGCCACATTAATTTCAGTGGAGCTCAGTTTGGAACCATGCATCAGCCACATCAATGTGCAAAGGGGTGAACAAACAAATCGGTATCCCTAATATCTTTCAAGCCCATTCTTTCAGTGCATGAATTGGAGTTGTAGGTTGATGGAGTTGGGGAAAACCTCAGTTTGGAGGCTGCTATCAGGGAAAGGTGGTCACAAAAGATGGAGTGAAAACAAATGAGGTGTTGGATTCAGGAGAGCTGACAGTATTAAAAGATTAAGGACAAAACAGCCAAAACAGGACAGACCCAAAATCCCAAAGCAAGACAATTACTGTGTCTAGCCTTGAGGGATGGGATGGAATAGGAGGAGGAATTAGAACCTAGGAAACAGTATTTTTCTAGATATCATAGATAAATTATTAAAAAATATTCAATTTATAAATATAAAAATATTAATATAGTAAGAAACAGCCCATATAAATTTTTCAGGAGGTTGTGCTGTGAAATCAGTCTCGTTGCTCTCTGATAGCGTAGCTCACCTAGTGGTAAGAAGAAGGCTTTGTGTATGTTATATCTTGAATTTAATAGGGTTTTTGATGTTGAGAGAGCTGGTTTACATTAATCTGTACTGTAGAGGGTCAGGGAAAGCAATCAATTATTTTATATTCATCTAGGATTGGACAAGAGGTAATTAGTTTAATTGTCAGTGAAGACAATGTCAGCAAAAATTCTTTACCTGAGGTACTGGGAAAAGCTAAAAACCTATGAATCATCTCACTGGAGGTTTCTGTGAGTTAGACAAACTCTTGTCAGCATGATCTAGACAGACTTGCTTCTGACTCACAGCAGGCAACTTCAGCAGGGTCTATAACCTTTCCAACCAAAACTTGTTTTCTAGTTCAACACTTGCATGATTACTCTGATTTATGTTAGTCTATGACTCTTGGCCATTGAGAGATAACGCAATGAAATAACTACTAACTTCAGTCTTCTTTGCTTTGGATGTATTGTCATTCGGACTGCAACACTTAATCAAGCTGTCAGAACTGAAAAAGAAGTAGTTAGGGAACTGCCCATTTCAGCAAGTCTGATAAGATTTGAAGTTGGGCTTTTTCCTTCTAGTAAACTTCTTAATTCTAAATGTAAGAAGTATATTGTCATTTAGGAAAGGTAGGAGCCTGAATTTGAAAAAGCAGTGTCTGCTTTTATTTCTACTCAGAGCTGCACTGTTCTGAATTTTAGGTCTAATTTCACAAGCTTGATGAATTTCAGTTAGTATTTGGTTTATTTTCCATAGATTTCTTCAGGTGGCATGCATGCGCAGGCTAGTTGAATTGGTTGATATAAGTTCTGAATCATTTTGGAGTCCCTTGGATACTTCCCACTTAAATATATATGAAAAGGCAATCTAAAATGATGCTTTGATTGCTTACTTTACAGTAAATTCAGCCCAATTAACCGAAGACTGTTGAAATCCTTGTGGAATTCAAACTGAGAAGACAAATCGAGAATTGCTTGGGGTTTTTTTGTGAAGAATACTTTTCCAGGGTCAGTAACATCTTGCAGTGCCATGGGAGTTTGTTTTTGTTTGAGAATTTCCCACAGATATCTCATTTGTTCTAGGGGGCTTAAAGGATACCAGCGAACTTAGTAACTGGGGATGTTTCAGAAGCTGATGTGATTTCTGAGACTGCTCAGTTCCATGTGTGTGACTCAGTAGAGTTTTCAGAGAAAAATTGTGTCCGCTTTTGAAGAAGTAATGCTGTCATTACATAGCACGGGCTTGTACAGGGTAATAGCATACTGTCAATTTTGTGTATAATACAATTTTCTCTCTTATTTTTACATGTAGCTAGTGATGGACTGATCTGTTAGAAAGGAAAGTTAACTCATGCTCCCAAAAGTAGTGCAACCCGCTGCTGCACTCTTCTTGGCCTCCTGGTCTGCAAGGCTCATCTTCCACCCTCCTTCCATCCCTCCCTCTCTCTCCCTCAGTTTTAGCATCCTAAAATATTGCCATCACAATCCAAGATATTCTGGTTTTGTTTCATCTTGTGTCCCTAAGTTTTCGTAACCGTGTCCTACATATAAGTGGTGTGTTTTATTCCATTTGGAAATTTCTATACTGAGGGAATCACAGCTAGTTGTTAGAGAAAGGACTGCACTGCATCTAGTCTCCCTTGAGAGGATATCTGTAATGACCCTACAGCAATTAGCAAAAAAATAAGGTACACAACAATCTTGTTGTTTATTGTGGAGGTAAGGCAGTCTTCCTGTAAGTCACCAGGTATACTCTCTTTTGCATGTGTTTTTCATGTTTAACATGCATAACAAAGTTTTATACTACTCAATGGACTATGAGAAGGAACAGTGTTTTTCCTGAATTCTGAAAGCTGTGGATCAAAATCCGCTCTACTTCATTTGAGTTTTAGACTAACTTTAGGGAATACTGTGCATATATGAATATATGGGAGACTAAATTTACTCTAAGATAGTAAGGTGTAGTTGTCTGATTTGTGTGATATTATTTCAGAAAAAAAATCAGTCATGTAATTGGTAGCTGTCATCATATCATACAATATGGACTTAACATATATAATTCAAAGGCAATATTTATACAGTCCTTTTTAAAAGGAGTTATTTGTTACATGACAGGGAAGCTGTTGAATTCAGTGAGTCAGTAAACAAAACCTAGTGCTCTGGAGATCTGCAATGAGATACTTACAGCACTCATATCAATCCCCAAATTTCTTATCCTGATCCTTCCTTACAAAATACAGCTAGATCTTTATTTTGAATGGTAACACAGAGAAAGAATATAGGAAGTGAACTAGGAAGGATTCAAAATAGAAATTAAATCCAGTTAGCAGCAGAGAGCATAGAAAATCCTTCCATAAATATTTTGTCCACTTCCTTTCTTTTTTTATTTGCTTTTTTCAATGGTTCCTACTGGTTGTTTTGCTAGTTTCTGACCAGTTTAGTATTGTAGCAGAGGTTCATTTTTATTTGAGCATGAAAAGCTAAAAATAAGCCCAGAAAAATCTTTACTTGCAAATGTTTTGAGATTGAATACACTGTTCTTCAGTGCTGTTCTTTTTTACATTGAAGTCTATACCTTCGTTTTTATCTTTGAGGGAACAGAATGAAACAAAAATATCTAGTTGAAATTATTTGTCAGAAACCAATGCATGCAGTGGTCTCCGTTTGATCTCCAACAGAGCTCAAAGAAGAAGTAATGTGTGGCCTCTGTCCCTAGCTGAAATCTAATGGAACAGCAGCACAGCTTTGTAGATACAATGTAGGTAGCACCTAACCTTCAGCAGCTCCAATGGCCTAAGCATAAAAATGTACCTTTTAGCATAAAACTTGCACTAAAGTCAGCTGGAGCAAAACCCAGATAAGAGTGAGTAATTTTGAAAACTCCCTTTTTCAATAAGCAGAATGTTGAAACAACTGCCTGTTTTCTGGTGCAATGATGTTATCACAGAAGATGAGATACCATGTAAAAGGGCTCACAAGCAGCTGAACTGCTAACACTTTGAAAAAAATGCATTTTTTACTGTGATTTACACTGTCCTTTTCCTGGCATTAGTTTCTTTGTGAGGTCTGAGCAGCTTTGATGTATTCTCAAGAGGTGATATTTTTATGAAGTGAGAGAAAATAATAACAACTCTTAATTGGTTTTGCAAATTGCTTAAGAATAAGGTTATATTTTTATTTACTGTTTTATTTACCCTTTTATTTACCTAGTGATAGTTCATATTTTTTTCAAGATTGTCAGTAGCTTTGCTCTGTGTTGTGCTGTGTGCATTTTAGTTTGAGTTGCTTTCCCCTGTAAGGAGCAAATAATGTTCAGGAAGGGAATGGCATGATGACCAGATGACAGTTCAGAAATGGCATAATAATCCTATTAATAATACAATATTTCATGCTATTGAGAGGGGAGAAAAGTTAGAAAACTACAGGAAAACAATTTAGATAAACTGTGTTAAGCATAGAGAAATATTTCACTTGAGTCGTGGATGAAATTTAAATGACCCTTTCATTTGTCCCCTTCTTCAAAAAACAGACGTAACCGTTAATTATCAATAAATGAAATTTTATCACAAGTAAGAAGTAAGCTGAGTTCCAGGAGGTTCTGTTAGTATAGTCTGTAACAATAATAACTGAAGTTTATATTCTTTGAGGAACTTATCCTGTAAACATGACTTTTTATTACATTCTGAAATGTACCTTCATATAAGAAGCTTCAATTTAAGCTTGTAGTGTGCACCACTTCTTTATCCTCCTCTTACTTACTTTCCAGCAAAAACTAGAAATAGTTTTAAGGCCTATAAATTCTTCTTGAAGGCAGTTTAATATGAAATGGATGTGTAGTAGGGCACAACCTTTGAGCTTGCTGTGAAGGTAGAGTATACTTTAGAAATATTACAGAGATTAGGAAGCAATCTGACAGATGCTTATGGCTACAAGACTTAAAAAGCCTCCACAATACAAAAAATAAAAAACTTGAGTGTTTGACCTTTTTTTAAGTTGACCAAAATGTTTCAGATCAAAATAGTATCATGTCAGGGAGCTACCTGAATTTTGGATGTATGCACTAAAATATAAATAACAGAAGTTGGCGTTCAGTCAAAAGTTTTGGAGCAACATAAACCTACTGCACCAATCTGTTAATTTTCTTCAGCTACCATAAGTGGTCAGGAAATACTTGGGATAATCCAATATACTACTATGATTTATCTAAATTTTTTAGATTGCTTAGGTAGTAGGTAGATATAAAAGATTTAAGAAGTAAAATTATGTAGGCATTGGGCATGGAATATAGCTACTGCCATTGTGAAGAAGAGTCTCCAACCTCCTTTGGTTCAATAAGCTAATAGATAGTGATGATGAAGGCATCCATCTGACCTTACTTCCTTCAAAATACACGAATATTATTCAATAGTTTTCACAGACCAGGTCCAACAAGTAATGACTGAAGGAGTGTGGTGGCTTCCCTGCAGCTTAATTATAGAGCACAAGGTTACCTTGATTTGGTTTGCTTAAGGAAAAATTCTAAACCCCTGCATTTTTGGGGTGCAGAATGACTACTGACCTGATTGTTCTCTGATACATATATAGATTAGGAGATATGTTACTGAAAATAAATAAACTGAATTAGTGGTGGATTAATCAGATGGCTATTACCCAGATAATCAAGCTCTCTTTGAAATATGCTAAGTTTGAATGAAGTCTTCTAGGACAGCTATTTCTTCCTACATTATAATTGAGTCCTTCATTGAGAGATTCACCTGGTGTCATTTTTGTTTTTATTTAGAATACAAATTCTCCTTATATGATAGAGTTTGTTTCTTGGTGCCCAAAATTACTGAGTGTCATGGTGGCATTGTTTTCTTGATTGGCTTGTAAAGTCAGTTCATGAGAGCTGCATGCTCAGTGTATTAAGTGATAAACATAAGGTTTTAATTAAGCCATATAGTACAGCATTAGCTAAATGTTTTGAAGACTTTTTTTTTTTTTAATCAGAAAACTATAGTGTAAATGGAGTCATCGCGAAAGAAACAAATTATATAGAGATTATAGCTGTCTGTGTGTAGTTCAGCATGCTAGATTCCCAACCCTCCTTCTCCGTTGGTGTATGGCAAATTGATTTAAATGTTTAATTGAAAATGTGAAAATTCCACAATTAAAAGTCCAAAGCCAAATTATAATATCACTGTATCCTTTATCCAGAACTAATCTAGATTATGCAAGTCACAAATAAACATGGTGCCCAGTGTCTTCTAAGACATCTGTAAAGAAACGTGTTCATGTTCGAACAGTGGTCATCTTCACTGAACGAGGTCTGCCTCCATCCTACTCCATCTCCCTTGTACTACATACAGATGTTCTTGCTATACCTCTTAGAAGTTGGGAGGCAATGCAGTATGCATAAGCAGCTTTCATTTTATATAGGCCACCAGCATGCTAGGAACATACCTGAATATGACTTAGAGGTTTGGGCTTTTTTTTCCCCCCTTTTTTAAAGAAAGTAGTCACTCTGATTCTCCATGTACCATACACTTTCTATGTTGTTGTTGGTTTTTTTTTTCTATTTTTGGCCACTGCCTTGTGTTACAGGGCTAAATTACTTTGTTCCAGTGTGGCTCTTGCTCTGGAGCCTTATATTCAATGGGATTGCAGTCAGGTTTACAGTGCTGCAATTCTGCTGTGTGCTGTGCTGTTACTAACTACACAGCATGAAGCAGGTAGAGTAAAGGCATTATTTAAAGATTTTTGGAGGCTGCATCTAAACCTGCTGTACCTCTCTATGTTCCCTTTGACTTGTGTCAAAGAGCGTATTTTTTTCCTATTTTTATGTTCCCCTAAATCATATCATTGTTATTCTAAGCAACAGCAATATTCCCCCAGATTTTTGTGATGGTAAATCTTTGGTAGCAATCAGCAACTGGCATCATGCTACATATTACTCCTTGATGGTGAAAAGATATTTATCATATTTTATAGGTACAGAATTCAATATGAAGGCTTAAATTGTAGCTTCAAGAGGCAGGTTTTTAAAAATTCACCTTTTCAACTGAGTAACAGCCACCTGTGCTTTTTGCTCTCTGAAGGAAATATCACTGCTGTTATTTATTTATTTTACAATAATTAGCTTAGAGCTCTATTGGTGTATAATTTAAGAGCGCCTGTGTCAAGGTGATGCTGTCTTGGCTGTTTCCTGAGATTTCTGAACCTGGCATCGTTCCTGGTCAGAGAGGTCCCAGGAGACAGGCCTGGGTGCCTGGGAGATTTCTGGCTCTTATTAGGATCTATGAATACTTATTATTCTTGCAAAATGGAGTCGGCATGTGGGGGCCTAGCTGTGGGCACAAGGGGTAATGTAATCATCCCACAAAGAAGCTGTGCTCACTTCTGCAGAGCATTTATTCTGCTGAGACCAAGACAGGAAGGTAATGCAAGAAAGGAGACACAGGGTGATGTGTGGAAAGCTTACTGCCGCCTCCCCACTGTTCTGGGGAGTACCTGGGGGGTACCTGTGGAGTGCTGTGGTTCATTTCTAGGCAAGGATTGCCCAGCTGCACCTTGAGGTCACAGGTGTGCGTGTCCCTGTTACAAAACCTCTTTCTGGGAGGACGGGTGTGCAAGTCACCGCTTTCTATAACCAACCACAGATGGCTGCAAACAGCTCATTTTGCTTTTTAGTCCTCCTTTGGAGGAGTCAATATACCACTGCCAGGCCTGATGGTGCTACATTAAGACAGATGAAGCATTTCGGATACTTAGTTATTCTTCTCTGCACTAGGTCTAGGAAATTCTATTACTATTATCAAATTTTGTGTGTACGTTTTGATTAGCACGATTTTAAGAGTGAAATACCTGGTTTTGTACACACAGTTATGCAACGGAAACACAGTTTAGTTCTAAGAGTGTTGTGATTTTAGGTCAAAAATGTGACTGAAGAGTGCTACTGATGTAGCACTGACAGTGGCTGTGATTTTATTTTTATTTCTTTCTAACTAGAGCTACTTGTTAAAACTCAGACCGTAAAGGAGGCTAGACACATGTGAAGTATGTATTGTTAAGCTTTGTTCAGTTCTTGATCACTGATTCATATAATTCTTTCTGACACAGATTTTTGGTTAAAAACATAAAACAGGGATAAAAGAATTGAGGTGAAACTTTGGTTATAATTTCTTTTCTTTTTTTTTTTCCACATACAGAAATAGAAACAATTGCTGTGCAGTGAAATATATAATCCTAAAATATATTCTCTTTCATTAATATGAAATATTCTATCTTAAACTGGCAAACACAATTGGAATAACTGTAGGTGTATATAACATATAACAATTGTGAGGATGTGACTTAAGCAATAAAAACCCGAAGTCATTAGCTCACAGAAGAAGCAACAGCACAGTTAGTATTATGGAACAAATAAAAATCAATGTTTGCCTTTTGTACATATGATAAATCAATTTTTGCTTTTTGTATGTACAGAAATCCATGTACTATAGTGAGTCCTTTGGATAAGGAAAAGTCCCTCTGACTCTCAGTTTGGGATTTTCAGATGCAGCTAACTTTGCTGGGGATCAGGAATACTTTATTTCTGATAAAAGGACAGATTTATTTTATAGAATCTGGAACAGTTTTCTGATTTTCTTGTGGTTTAATGAGGGTACTGTGTTGGTGAAGGAAACCATTATTACTTGTAGTGATCAGATTAATTTCAAATGGCTGAAGCAATGCAATTCAGTGAGCAAAATTTGCAAATCAATGCTATAAAAATGATTTGTTGTGCTTGAGTTGAACGTCTGATATGTCTGTTGCCTATAAAACTGAGATACAGCACATAGTGCAATGATGTGTAAGTGGATATATAGTAAGTACAGATAGTAGTTATTACTCTTTTCTATTCTTTTCAGCACCTATCGAGGATGCATCTGTGTTTTCTGTAAGACAGTGCTTTCAAGGATATGTTTTAATTAATGATTTAATATTTCAGACAGATTTAACTCAAGCTAATGCAACAGATTAATGTGACATTTCAATAACAGTCATTATTAGACATAGTGACATAACTGATTTTATATGTTTTAGAAGTGAACATAGGTGTAAAATTGATGTCCTGAATTATTCTGTGTACTTGCAGACACTGAACTCAATTGTTTTGCATTATGTTCATACCTTGCCTTGGCTTTTGATTTAAATTACCTGTTTTCACGTATGGTAAAGTTAGATACCCTTGCAATTTCCTTTTTTCTCTTGAGTTTTCACTGCAATTAATAACTAATGGCCTTTTCAGAAGGAAGACTGGCTATTTTGATAAAATTATAGCTTTTGTTGTTTCAGACTCTGTGATGGTTCATATTTGGCTTTTTTAAGCTGCTTGATCTTTACACTTCTATATAGGAGAAAGTTTCACTATTTGCTTTTGTTCTTGAAAAGCATCTGTTCATCTCATGACTGAAGTTTAAATCAAATTCCATTTGTAATGGATTATTTATTTATTTTACAAACTATGAAATTTGAAGATTTGAAGAAGCAAGAAGAAACACTTTTTTTAAAATTAAGAAAAAAAAAATAAAATTCAAAGCAGTTCTTTGATTTCCATTTGGCTTATTATTCAGACCTCTATAACTCTATGGATTTGTGGGTTTCCAAAGAGTCTGGTTTTGTCATCAGCTCTGGCTTTTAGTGACCTGGATATCCTTCAGAATTCAAAACTAAACTAATACTTTCCTTCTCCACTGTGTTTAGTGAACATGAACTGGTCAGTTCTAGTAGTGGTATTACCACCTTCATCATTTAGCAAGTACTGTAAATATTATCCTTACATTTTGAGACTCCAGACCTGGTGAGACTTGAGATTACAGACCTGTCACACTGGATCTTCGGTCTCCACACAGCCCCTGATGCTGTGCTATAGAGTGCACTCTGCTCTTCTGTACTGCACAGCTCTACAAGCTTCCAAAAATTGAGTTTTGCCAAAATATTACATTACTCCTTGTGAACAGACTGCAAACGAAATTAATTTGGGAGATGGTTTTAGTCTGGAGGGAAAAAGATATTAGTTCTCATTCATGTGGTCAAAGTGGATCCAAATGTAATTTGTAATACTGCTGACATCATGGCATTTGATCTCCACATGTCTCGCCCTGTGTGGTGTTAACAGTTTTCACCTCTGACTTCCTATTTGATCTTAATCCACTCCTTGGCAAACTAGAACAGATATGATTTATCTTAGTTTTTATTGCTTCTGTATTCCAAAATATAATTCTGGCCCAGCCTTACTTCCCAGGTTTAATATAATACTAAAAAGGGTTGTATTTTTTAATTAAGAATTATAAATAGATGAAACAAAGAGTGGTTGCACCAGTATGTTTCTTAATAGTTCATGTAGTTTTGGTCATAGATACAGTGAAGTTTCCTATGTATCTTTCTTTGTAGGGCTCTTCAATAAGAAGAGTAATATGTTTGTAATAGTTCTGATTCCACATGCCACACCTTCAATAAGTAAACAAATCAGAATTTTATTGACATAATGGTGTTCAAATCTCTGTAGTGTACTTAAGTTTATAATTTATAAGCAATTTTTAGGAATTCTGTGCACAAATGTTGAAACAAAAAAAATACCACATTTAGCATTTTTCATGTGAAGTTGCACATTCTGTTTTACAAACCCTTTGTAAAAAGGTCTAAACATCTGTTAATCTTTTTATCAAGAAAGGCATTATAGAGAATTTATGTGTTTGGTAGGGGATCTGATATGCTGACACTTCATAGCAAAGTTGTATTCTGGAGATGTCTGTAGAAGCATACAATGAATTGCACAGCTGCTCTTTCATGCATTGTAGGTATTTCAAACCTAGTTTCAACAGTCTTCTTCAGAGCTTCTAGGGAGACATGCTGCCTCAGGTAGCTGGATTCAGCACCAGAATATTTTTAGTCACCAAATCCGTGACCTAGTGGTCATCCTTAGAACTTCAACTGAGTCACATGTTCAGGGCTGTACCTAAACCTGGATAATGGATAAGCTTAGTCTCTTTGCTCATGGATTTAAGCCCATTGCATAGTTTGTGAAAGGATTGAATGTGAATAGAGAAATGTGAATAGTAGATCTGTTTCCAGTGATCACTTAAACTACAATTTTGTGACTTGAATTTCTGTTTAGTTAGTAATATGCACTTAACAGCATTTCAGCTACAATGAGTGGATTTAACTTCTGAAGGCTAAACCAGTTGGTCTTCTCTAGTCGCTGCTCTGATGTACCAAACATCAGTTTGTATCAGGGCCATGCCTGACTGGGAAAATTCGTTCCCCAGGTCACACTTACCATACCCTCACTGTGTCCTTTGCTCCTGTTTCATGTTCAGTTCACTCTACATTTTCTGTATTCTCTTCAGATGTATTCAAACCCGGTCCTTAAGTCATGTTTTATGTCTTTCCTGTAAAATGAAAAGTTTAAAACTGTAACAATTTCAAACAATGGGAATAAGGAGAGACCAAATAATTTTCTGTCAAGAACTTGATGCAACTATATATTTTTGCCATGTGTTTAGTTAAAATCTCCCATGCCATACAGTATTGTACATGTCACAACACACCTTGCTTCAGTAGATGTAGTTGACTGCTAAAAATCAATAAATCTTTTGACATTTTGCCACTAGGGAACATTATACGATGTTTATTAGCTGGCATTTTTACCCTTCAGAGGTAAGAAATAACAGATCTGTTGAGTTTTAGCCTATCAGACTACTTCTCTGCTGGTTGACTGTGTAACACTGCTGTGAAATGTCAGCATGGCTAAGATGAGCAGCAGCAGTCTAGCCGCAGTGGTGAGGCGGCTGCAGTAGTCTAGGTGTGGCATGGGACCTCTTTTCACAAAACTTTCTTTCGTAGACCTTTTTTTTTGATTTTCACGCTTCCTCAGCTGAAACCTCAGTGATTTGGTGCTAAAACCAGCCATTGCAGAAGAGGAAAGCTGGCATTTAGGGCTTGAGGTGGATCATCAGGCACGTTTACTGCACGCAGCTGCGAGGGCTGCTTTCATCTTCCTCTCTCTTGTGTGTGGGAGTGTGAGGAGCCCCCAGACCTGTTTTAATCTTAGCATTTCTCAGCTGTCCCCTCGTTACCAAGGTGCTGCCCCCTACATCTAGATCTGATGATCAATGCACACAGTTCAAGCCCATATGTCTGATTATATAATTTTTATACCACCACATAGGTTAATGAAAACCATCACCATCAGAAATTCTGAAATACAGAAAGCTTAAAGTGCTTTTCTCATACATTTTTTTTCCTTTTTTAATACTTCCCTAAGGTTTCATCTTTGGTTTTGGCATTTGTTTTAAAACTCTAGTTTTACAAACCATTGGTAAGTGACGTGGATTAAAGAAATCGTATTTGGATATTTTATGAACAGTGAAAACTGACAACTTCTTAGTTTAAAATAGCAGTCACTAAAAAGTGTTTTACTTAGAAATTCATGCAAATGATATAAATGTGAAGGAGATACAACATTTTATTCATGCTGGCAAAAAGGGAGGTAATTTTATTGTTTTCCTGTTCTTTAATCCCTGAGCCTGGGGGAGTCCAACACACATTTTGTCCTAACATGTATCACAAAGGAAAACTGGTTACATGTCTGTCTTCTTAAATGACAGTTTAAAAGTTCTTTTACATTTGTAATAATTTCAAGTGCTGGTCTTTTTATAGGTTTGGGAAGTGGTGGGCTGGAAGCTGCTATCAAAAACCAGTAGTGAAGACTGGAGGCAAAAATCTGAGTCAAAGTAGGCAAGTGAGCAAAATTAAAACAGAAGTTAAAAATGGTCCTTGTTTCAACTATTCCCTGCATACTGAAGAAGCTTCAAATAGATTTTTCTGTTGAGATCTAGGCCAAAATAGACAATCTGAAGTTGAGATTGTCACCACTAACCTACACTTTTCCTGCTTATTGCAGGTGATGTTTACAGTCTTAAAGTGGTTTAAACACATCCGTCTTCTGTACAGATTTTTAAATGTGCAGGAGAAATTGGTATAGAAGACAAAGCTATGATAGTATCTCATTATCCACAAAAGTAACTGTGCTTTCAGATAAACCTCTCTTTAAAGAAATGTGATTTTGCCTTTGCTTTGTGATTGTATTAAAGCTTAATATCTTTCATTCCTGTAATATGTTGTGTCAAGCTTCGGAAACATTAGGTTGCCTGACATGTTGTTGCTACTTTCTTTTTGACATATTATCCCATGAGGCAAATGAGCAATCTGCACTGGCATATTCTCTTGTGGCTTCGTATCAGCATAATTAACTCATAACTTAATTCCCTCTGCATGCTGTTTTGTATAGAAGTAGTTAGATGGAGCAGGTGTGCTAAAGGGCTGAGGGAAGTCTCGAAGGCAAGGTGATGAGTGAAAAGGTTAAGGTACAAGAAGTAGCTTTGTTTCTAATTGCAGTCAACTGCAAGCACTGCTATCAGAAACAGGACGTGCCCTGTAGTAATGGGCAGTCAAGCAGAACCAGCAAGTCCCTGAACCCTGCGGTAACCAACCTGTACACCAAACTGGAAAAATCCTGTGAGCAGGATCCTTAATCCTTAGCAGTCACCTGCACAGGTGACAGGATCCCAGGGGTAAGAAGGAAGATTTCCCAGGGTGTGCTGTGTCATCCTAGTCCAGATTAGAGACCCCTTTTAACATCTCCTATGCACTGAAGCCCATCCTGTTTTCTCCACTATTTTATAGATGCAATACAGGAAAAAATCTAGTCTGTTCACTTGTCTGTCAATACAAAAGGGGAAAAAAAAAGGTTAATGGTTCAACATATTTATTACCTGAAACATTCCACACCATCTTCTGCTTTTTATCTTTATTCCTCAACCTGCCTGCACATGTTTTTTGCTATCATGCACCCACTGCATTATTTCAGCACTGCCTGTCAGTGGTGTTGGAGGCCAGGCAGTGAATCTCCTTACCTCCTGGTTCTGCTCACCCTGAACAGGGCTGAATCTGTTTGGTGGCAGTTTACACACAGACACTGGCTATGGCAACGCTTTCTGCAAACACCTATCGGAATTCTCAAATGTGGGGTTTCATCCAAACAATTCTTTGTTGGTTCCTTGATGCCCATCTTTTAATAATTAAGCCATCACATTCTGTAATGTATTGTCTCCAACACAGCAGTACAGAAATATTTCTTTTAGGAAGCCAGTTTGAGCTGATAAAATAGTTAAAATTTTAAGGTCAGTTTGGGGAGGAATTATTTTAACACACATAAATATATCCAGATTTGGGTGTGGTTGTCTAGTCTTGATGAATTTTTGTTACATAACTTTCCTCAGACACAGATCTCCAGCATGAAAGCCTTCTGAAATGAGCTCTCTAAGATGGCATATGTACTAAAGCTATATAGAGAATGGCAATTGCTAGATCTCTCCTCCTCTCTTTCCTCCCTCCATCCATGTGAAACAAAACTGTAGCAGGCTAGAGAGATACACATTACTCATTTTATGTCATTATGATCATTCAGAATCCCTGAGAGGCTGCAGAACAACCACATTTTGATTTTGCTTTTTTGATTCTGTGAGAGAAGCATTTTCTGCTCATATCCCAAAATACGGATTTAGGTTTGCCTGTGCCCTAGGGCAAGCAGCAATCACTTTAGGGTCAACAGCAGCTTTTCTGTGTGTTAAAATGTCATCCGTTCGAAGTGTTGCATCTTACTACCTTCGAGGAGGGGTTTCCAGATTCTCACTGGATCACAAGCACTGAATTTAGCCCTTAAAGGCATTCAATGTCATGATGTTTTTAAAAGCAAAAGAGTGTTGGGGTTCCTGCTTAGAAACCTTTTACTGCTGATAATTTAGATGTCTTTGAGAAGGATGAGAAGCACACTTCTAATACTTTTACAATCCCTAGTACATTCTTTACATATTTTTCCTCACAACAAGATTTATGCATGTCAGCTCACACAATTGCAAAGTATCAATGTTTTTATTAATACTTGTGTAAAATGACATATATAACTGACATTGGCCCATCAGTCCTGAATTTGATATGGGTATATGACTAAATTGTAGTGATCATTGAGTTTCATTGTTTTATCTCACATTTTTCTAACCCTTCATCTTTCAAGGAGTAGAGTTGGCTTATGCCCAAGGCAATGAGAAGGCTGATGAAACACAAAAGGAGTGTATTTTCCATCATTAAACTATCTGTGAACCATGAAGCGATAAGTCAAATATTGTACTACAGCTTAATATAGTGTTATTTATTATGTACATTCTTATAACAGGAATCTTGTAACCCTAGTGAGTTCCATGTACATGAAGTAACTGGGTAAAATCTGTAATCCAGAATTATTTCTCAATGACCCTAAATTTGGGGATTGTACAGTCCCTTGAGTGACAATTAGAAACTGACATTGCAAATCTAGGATTTACCTTCATATCTTAGGACACTCAGTAGAATATATCATAGTATTCCCTAGTAATTATGCTATATTAAAGTCTTGATTCATATTCCTGAGCAGCCAGTAAGTAAATAGACTTTGAAATCAGTAGGAGCCAAACATGCTAATGTACCTTTTTAAAGTATTTTATTTTGTGATAAGCATTTTTTATGCTACTTCAGGTTATATAATGCATCTTGTTACATAATAACTGGATACCTCACATTTATTCTTCTAGGATTTCAAAAGATACAGCCTGCATTATTTATTTTTAATCCCTTGTGTGGATGCAAAGTCCAAGCACTGCCACCTGCAAGTACTCATCAGTGCACTAAAATGTACTAGTAAAATTTCTGAGAGTGCACAACTTCTAACTTTGTTATGATGCTGGATTTCTTTCATATTTTAATCTTTTTCTAAGGCAAGCCTTCCTCACAAAGGTGTAGCAGTATGCAGGCACCCTACTCTCCTAATAATCCCTTCAGGTATACAGCATTGTGGCATGCTGTAACAGCTGCTTTCAGGTTATGGTAGGTAATGAGGATCAAACTCCCTAAAATTTTTCTATCTTCTCCTTTACATGTTTTGTTTAAGCATCCAGCCACTATCTCCAACTTGTTTCCTAACCACTGTTTCTCAAACTGACTTTCAGTCTTTTGACTACTTCCTCAGCAGAAGCTTTTATTTTGGAAAAATGAGCTGAGATAGTTTGTTTTAGAGTATTTGTGACCAATCCCTTTATATTCCTCTATTCAAAGTAACTACTAGAGCAGCCAAGGATGCTACATTGGAAATGAGATCATTCAAAGGATGCATGATGAAGACAGTAAATACAAGTCATCAGAGGGTAGGGACATTTATGCACTACTTGCTTACAGTGGAGTAGTAGTTGTGAGCCCATTAAATACCCAGTGGCAGATGTGGGAATGTGCAGCTACTTGTTGACTGTTGCAGAACTTTTATATGGGGGAATATCGTTCCTGTAGTGGTCCATCATGCTCTTCCTATCCCTGCAATGCAGTCAGCTGTGAGACCAGCAAGTTCTGGTTTGATAATGGAAATAGAGCTTGCTGTCCTGCCTAGGATTAGACAACAGTAATTAGTTTGGCATCAGAAAATCCAGAGTAATTATCGTCCACTGACAAGTTGTAAGGCTGAGCAGGAGGATTCAGTGCCATTACTATCCCAATAGCAGCTCTTGTGGGCCCAGACTGATCTTTGCCTCATAAAATTGAAAAAGAGATGATAAAGAATTACTTACTATTTGAGGAGGCACAGGTTGGTTTGGAGACACTAAATAAAATGATATAGGCAGCAGAAATATCACAAAACTAAGCCAGATCATAACTCATAAAATATTACTGCTATTGTTGCAAGCTACCTCACGGCTACCAATGTTCACATGTGCCACCTGCTTCTTCACAGCAGTGACCTGCTGGAGCACAGCAGCCAAGAAAGGCCAATACATAAGGACTGTAGCACATGTCTTTCCTCATTAGAGCATGAGCACTTCGCATGGCACAAAAGTTTGGGCCAGCACCTACTCTACTGCCATCTGAACAAGAGGAGAGTCTTTGCTTTGCTTCCTCCCCATGTTAAGAAAAAACTTACTTTCTTTTTTTAAAAAAGGTGAGAGAACAAAACTGTCATTACTCCAGGAAAATTTAAATAGAAGTGTACTGACATCCAAAGCTAAACTGAATCTCAGTACCTACAGAGACGAACTGCTGCTGTTGTTTAGTACTTACAATATTCAGTAATTTCTAACAGATTATTGAACTGAGGTGCAGCATGCAAGCAGTTTCCTTTGTACTTGAATTTTTGATCTTGAATAAAAAAAAAAAAAAAATTTAGTGAGTAGAACTACTACTTTTGATGAATCCTTATTAGTATGTTTGCAGTGTGGCATAGTCCAAGTATCCAGTTGCTGAATTCTTTCCAGATATGCTTTGATATCTTCACCACACTTAAATTAACTTGAATCAGTACTGTCCGTATGCATTTTTGTTTCCTCTGTTTGTAAGCATTTTTACTTTTGACTACATTAGAAGCCTCTGATAAAGTGTTTTCTTTGGGAATCCAAAGTTTTTGGCTGACTACTGCTTTTTTAAAAAAAACAACCTACAACACCACCACACACTAGATCTCAGGGACAGATTTCCTGGGGTCACAATGTTTTTGGCATGCTCCTCTTCACAGGTTGTGATTGATTAACAATTTGTCACCCTGCGTACCATCTTTTACCACGTACATGCCCCAGAAACAAACTGGCTACCTTGAATTAGAGTGTCTTTTTTCCTTAGCATTTACAGGGGGGGAGAGAAGTGTTTGGACATTGTGATGGGACATTGGGAATGAAATGCTGAGGCAATAAAGACTGATGATTTTTCTTCTTTTATTTTTTAATGCTTGTGCTGTGGAGAGTTGTAAATCACTGGTTTCCTTTTCCATCTTTCTCTGGGGTTTTGTTGAGTCTGAAAGATCTCCTGGGTCTCTCTGGGCTCTGCATCTTGTTTCTTTTCCCTATGAACTCTTCCTTGCCTTTCCTTGCCTTGCAGGGAACCTTTCTCTGGACATTGCAAGAACCTTCTGCATTCTTGGGATGGTACTGAGTCCCTGTGCAAAATGGCATTAAGCTCTACATGGTATCCGAATGTGGCAGCACTGCCTTTTGTTTATGTACTTTGTCTTCTTGCTTCAGAACTCTGCTTTCCCCATGTGGTGAAAAGCATCTTCCGTTAGATTCTGTGTCTTTTTTTAAATATCCAAAGGGACATTTAAAAATATCTGTATTCCCTCTGATTTCTGGTAGTTGGACTTCTGTGCTGTTTTATTTTACTCGCAAGGCTGAAAAAAATCCAGGATCCCTTTCCTTATCTAGGGCACTAACATACACTTGTGCCGAGAACTTAGGCAAAGAACAGACTTTTCCAAGACTTGGTGACATCTTAAAGCTTATGAATGTATCGTCACGTAATTCTTGGGCAGCAGAGGTAGAAAATCTGGCCAGCAGAGACAGTGTTGCAGAGACAATGTCACTGTCATATTGACATCAGAGCTGTTTGTGCTGACAGACACCTACACAGACTGCCACAGTGGAGAAGTGTCAATCAAAGGCTCACATAACTCCAAGGATTGATATTACTTTACTTCAGAAGGTCAGGGTTCGACTGTTGGGACTAAAACTAGACAAGAATACATGTATGCCCTGGACCGCACTGGTAGAAGATTCTTTATAGTGTAAACCATGTCTGATATATTTTCTGGAAGAAATCTCTCTCAAGATAATTCCTCAAATAGTTCTCAGCCTAGATTTCTCTCTTTAGATGTCCTTGGTTGCTTCACAATCTTTCTTTTGGGGGACTGTTTGATACCAGCCCCCAGGCTGCTTGTGTTCCTATCTCACTGATGGCAGCACTTGTTCAAAGGACATTTGTAGCAGCTATTTAATTCTGTGTGGGGAGCAGAAGCCTTTGAAATGGATGCAGTTGTGGTGAACTGTTAGAAAGGAGCATTAAAGAAACAGTTTTCCTGTATTTAGAATATTGTTAGCATTTTACATAATTTAAACAGTTGGGAAGTCATGTTTTACTTATTTGAATGCTTCTTACTGTGACGGGTCTTGCAACAGAACTGTGAAGGGAGTGGAAATATTTCAAAGTAACCCAGCTTACTTGGGCAATACTGAATTCTGAAAAAAAAGAGGTGATCTGAAGGGATTAGGCTGTGCTCATACATTCCTAAAATTATTAGAGAACAGCAGCAAGCAAAAATATTAATTTAAGAAAGATCTGGTTTTTTCCCCTCCTTCTTTCTTTGCTATTTCTGGTAGACAGGTCTGCCCTCACACCACTGCGGGGGAAGCAAAGGTTGTCATGGTTTGGAGGGTATTCAGTGGTTTTGAAAACTGCAGGTGAAATTAGGAAGAAGGAAGGAGTCACAGGAATTTCAGTGGTGGATGTTTTTGCTAGAATTAGGAGTAAACATAAGTGATCATAAAACGAATGGACAGTTTCATAAATGTAGCTGCATATTCTGTGGAGCCTGTTCAAGGTTATTCAGAGTCTGACATCCTAGGGTCCTCAGTTGTTTTTCATTATTCAGTATGCTAAAGGTATTTATATATGGATGGATAGGGAAACTCTTGCCATTTCACTGTTTAAAATAATTTTCTAATATTTACCCCTCCAAAATGCCAAACAAGCCACCCTATCATCTTGTTGAGTCATTACTAATCGTGCATATAAAATTAGGGAATCTTTTCCTTGGTTTCTGGTTGTCTGGTTTTGTGCTTCTCGGAGAACTTGGGCTCCCTGAGGAAAACAGTGACTGCTTTTGTTGTTCTTTTGGAAAAAGTTGGTTTAAAGAGAAAACCTGAAAAATTTCTACAAGCCTGTGAATTGTGGAAGGACCAGCAGTTGTATTTACCAACACAGTATAAAAGTATAGAGGGCCAGTGACAATCGTCTATGTCTCTTCATCTGTTAATCTGCTTGGATGTTAAAGCTGTGCACAGAATTTACTGTGCAAGAGTAAAACAGGAAAAGCTTATGTGTGGGAACTGGAGAAAAGGACAGGGAGGGATTAGTTATGTGATAATACCCTGTAGAGCATCACCTGAACTCAAATCTGTCATCCCAGATTTCTTGGTTACCATCACGTCTGATTTCAGATAAAAGCCAATAGTGAGCAAAGTGTGTTGCTTTTTTCCTCTGATTATGCAAAGCATGGTTGTCATGTCTTGACACCAAGAAACAGCTGGGATAATTCCCAGGTTTGCCCCAGCCTTCAGGTATCTAATTGGCATGCTTAACTCATTAGTTCAGTCCTCCTATCACCCTCTGTAGACAGGGGAATAGAGGACAGGGGAGTCACCAGAAAGTCAATTAAATAGGCTAAATTTGTTTCTGGAGGTCCTCGTTTCTATTGACAAGCCTTTAAACTACAGCTCCATTACTGGACATCATTGGTACGATGAATTCTGGAATAATCAAGCTTTTTACTAGGTCAGGACATCAGTGCTGAGATGTTGAGGCACACACACTCAACCAGCTTGCCTTTTTCACTATCCATTTGGATAATAATGCTCTTGAAATGGTAAACTAAAACTGTGATTTATTTAATTAAAATTAAAAATTTGAATTCTGACAGGAAAAAATCCATTTCTTCTACCAAAGATTTAGCATTGATTATATTTCATTTCCAAAAATAATTTAAAAAATCATGTTAAGTTCATTTATTCAAATATATTCAAGTATTCAAATATGTATTTTTGCTTTTCTTCAGTCATCAGTTTCAGTAAGTTACACATAAAAAACAGATATACTCTTGGCTTCTAGTGCTTCATCTTAGAAATTCTTGTTCCTCTTTGTGTACTAGAAAAAATTGCAGTCAATCCATTGCTGTGCCATTTGGTTTGACAGGGTCAAAAGCTTCCAAATAGCTGAAGTCATGGGTTGCCACACCTCCACTACCTCCCTTTGTGGTGGCATCCACCAGGTGACTGTGCAAGCCCCTCAGGAGTGCTGCTCAATTACTCATATATTGATGCTCATTCTTTCTCCACTTGTTCAGAGAGCTTCAGTATGAGGATTTACAAATAAAAGTTTGGTTGTCAAGAAGTGAGTTGTCTTAGTAAAATACTACATCCCTTACTGCAGAGAGCTGAGTTACCTGGCAAGGATGTGTGCTTATTCACTGCACTTTGTGCTGGTTTTAGCATGGGCCAGATTACATCATGGCACACAGTTTAGCACAGGAGAGGAATCAAGTCAAGACCCTGCTGTCCTTAGCAGTGAGCTAGGTCTAGCTGTGTTTGTCTGCACCTGACCAGTGGTGGGTATAAATGACGCTAGTTTCTTCCCCACTTTCCTCAGGTGATATCCCCCAAGTGATCATAGCAACAGATGCTACACATTTATAGCTGGAGTGGACCCACTCACATTAGAGGTGCTTTATATTGTTCTACTATGGTCAAGCGTTGTTCTATGTTGAAGTGAAACATCAGACTATTATATTGATTTTTTTAATTTATTTTGAATACATCTTAGTATCATCACTGGAGTTTTAACAAAAGCATGAGATTAAAGTTATAACAAGGTATCAAGTCAATGCAAAGCTATCTGCACGTCATCAGGCAAAATACATGAAGTCATTTTAAAAAATAAAAGCAAAATTAATAAATAGCATAACAATTCATACTTCTGAGAAACTACTAAAAATTTTACAAGAAAATTTATGTTAAAATAACAAGACCTACATTGTCTTCTAGCTGGTTGTCATAGTCCCATTTCAAAATATCACCTTATAATAACAACTCAGTCTTGCATCATTGCAACAACACTTCCTTGATATAAACATTTAATCATCTAGTGGAATATAGGGCACATTTTAAACTTTATCCTTTAAAGCCCTTTAAAGTATAAAATGGATTTGACATAATCTCAGTTTGATAGATATTTATGATATAAAAGGTCTATCCCACCTGCTCTTCTCCTTTGTTGAAGTAGGATTATTCTTTGTTATTTGATAATACTTTATTAAATGGATTGTGTTCATTTAGATATTTAAACTCAGTTTTCTTCCCCAGAGTTCTTTGCTTTTGTTAGTGTTTGGCAGCAGTGAACAGAATAAATATATTTAGTATACAAAATTTAAATAAAATAGGAATGGCAGCTGTCCAATACAGCAGTGTATCTTAGCATAATCAGCACTAATAAAGAAGATAACAAGTCTATTAGCTAATATTAATTCTTAGACAATGGGTGCAATTAAATGTAGCACAATACAGAGGAATTCAATGCTTGGAAAGACATCAGTCTGGCTAGTTTATCATATCTAGTTTTATTTTTAGAAATGTGAATACTGTTATTTTTAATTATGCCTGATTCTTTCTCATTGAGTACCCCCTTTTCTACATGCACATTTGGATGTGGAATTTTGGATTTTTTCCTCTCCTCATCAACCTTTCTAGTGTTTTTTTTAAATAAATGAATGAATGAATAAACCTTTTCAACCAGTTCTATGCATTTCCTCCCATTATGTGCATTGCTCCCATCCAGCAACAGGAAGAAGCTTCAAACTGCATATGTTATTCCAAGTGTAGTATCAGCGAAGTCATATGGATTAAGAAATCAGTTCGGTGAATACAGCTGCATATAACCAAAATCTCAGATTCCTAATACAAAGTTGTACTAGACATACCTCTCTGAACATAGCTTTCAATATGTCAAGTCTCTTTGGTAGGTACATTGGGAAAAGTGTCATTAAAATCCCCTACTCCGTGTGTTCCAAGTTGCTTTCTCCAAATATTTTTATTTCACATTTAGTGTATGTAAGGCAGACTCTCTTTCTGTGTCTGTGTATTATCATTATTAGTGCTTTTTACATCAGAGTGGGCACACTTTAATAAAATATAGTGGGTGATGTTGAGAACTTAAAATTTTAACTTTGATTAGCTGTTAATAGAGCATACCAATATAGGATGATCCTCAGGTCTGGGGAGGAGTTCCTCTTAATAAGATACCATCCCTTTGTGTTATATCCCTAATCCCACTAGCCCTTACAACAACTTTCAATTTAGTATCTGTGAATTTAATTAATGTTGTTATCCCATCAGATTACTTATGAAATTGTTAATTAAAATTGGAATTAGCACTGTGTTCTATACTTCCCTACTGAAAAATGAATGCTAACTAGGAACGTGTGAAATCACTGAGCACTAAACACAAATATATTGTTATATTTTTATTATCTTGAATGACCTATATGAATTACCTAGACTACGACTTTTTATTTTAAAACTTTTTGAGCAAAGACATGAAAACTATTTTTTACACTTTTTCATTGAATAATTTCTTCTGGCTTTCTCTGTGATGATACAGTAGACACCTTGGAGGACATCTTCAGTGGAAAACTAGAGTTATGATGATACAAATCCTGAAATACTATAAAATTCATTTAAAAAGTTATAGAAAAATGTAAAGGAGATAAATCCAAATGATAAGGACACTGTAAAATTTAGTGAGGTTGATGGTTGCTTTAGGATGCAAACAGATTGGGGAGGCTGAGTTTTTTGCTTTATGAAGTTTGAGTTGTTTTTTCCCCTGAATTCAGAATGTTTTAGAAATGATCTGTGATAGTGTTCCTTCTTTTCACCCTTCAGACTTCTGTACCCTCTGGAGCATAAAATTTATCTTGAAAAGCTTCTCTCTGTTAGACAGAATTCTGTATCCCGGTTGTGGTTTGCTCTTTCCTCTCATAAGATAACCAGAAATAAGAACCCATTTCTGGTGGGTTTACACCCTTTCAGGATTTAGTAAAATTAAAGTGTTTTGTTGAATTTTTGCAGTGGTATATTTTCATAGCATACTCTGTCATATCACGTTATTTCTTGTAAAGCTATGATGTGCACTGTCTTCCTGCTTGAGTTGCTACTGCATGCCTGCTTGAACAGAGTTTTATTCAGAGGGTGTACCTCAGTGGACATGCAGTCAATTGTAGAAACATTTCCTGATTTCATGGTATAATGTATAATGATAAGTCATGTTACTATTAAGTTGGAAAGAATATTTTTCCACATCCAAATGCTTTACAGTCTTACACTGGAAGCCAAGGGTTAGCATTCATGCCTTCAAAACTATATATTAGAGATTTAGCAATGATGGAATAGATCATATATTTTTTATTATTATTATGATATTGTATAAAATAATAAGAAATAAGGAAGAATTTATTTTAGAGTTGTTCAGTGGTTTTGCTAGGAATACTTCTTTACCTATCCACATACAGCAAGTTGCTTTTTATATAGATTTCTTTGATTTTTTTTTTTTTTCTAAGATATGCTCACCAAAAGGTGCAATAAATGAATTCTAAGCTCTTCTGTACAATTAGTATTAGTTTTATATTGGTATGGACTACCAAATAATGGACATGTGTTACCACCAGCATGTTGTGCATTTGCCTATATGGTGGATGATCACTAGTCAAACTTGACCTGTATTTCGACAAAGTAGATTATGAGCTATATCTAATTCAGAATTCATATATCTGCATAAATACTGTGATATGTACAGTAAATATACTCTGTTTCTCAGAAAACCTTTGAGCCTGACCTCAGAACTGTGTTATCACAGAGCTTATGGACTGGAGCTGTCTTGTGCCCCAGAGCACAAGGCAAAACTTGCTCAAAATGATTCAGTCTGTTGTGTAGGCACCCCCTTAATGTAAACCTGTAATCTAATTTAATTTTGTATTAGTTCATCCTTTTTATAATATGGTGATCACAGTCCTGTAATCACCATGGATACTGAGGGAGGGTGAAGGGAAAATCAGTAACATTTCCTCTAAGGGTAGGGCACAGCCTGTGACACATAATACAAAACCATTCAGGCAGCCAAGCTCGATGCAAAGGATCTGGCTCTAGCACAGCTAGCATCGTTGTAGCTTCATCATTTTAGCACTATGCCCATTCTAATTAATTTCTCATGAGAGTAATTAGTATGGGTACAAAAGTATGCTCATGATGCTAGAAGTTACCTTGGTTGACTCTTTACATGGCATTGCATTAGAGGATGTTCCCAAGTGGCCCAAAGAAAGGAGTCTTTGTATAATTATCTTGAATATAGATTGTGGTGGTATATTATTCATGCAAACTACATTTTGATGCACCTAAATTTTCATTTCAGTCCCCCTTGTAAACCTTCCTGTAAATTTAAATGATGGAC
Organism: Athene noctua; assembly: GCF_965140245.1. Taxonomy (NCBI): domain Eukaryota; kingdom Metazoa; phylum Chordata; class Aves; order Strigiformes; family Strigidae; genus Athene; species Athene noctua. The sequence goes on from NC_134037.1 coordinate 204,837,030, forward strand.
AGCATACACTAGGAGATACTTCAGAAGGAGCTTTTTTGCAAAGACAGTCCTGTAGACACTAGGATACAAAAGAAGCCAGTTTAGGATGACTAGTTTATTTACCAACTTTCAAAGTTTCTACATTTTAAGACTAGACATCCCACCATTTTTAAGTCAACCTTGCATGAGTCCTCAAAAATATTTAATATACATCTTCCAAAAAGAACTCTGATGAAATAACTGATAAATGCAACTCCAGCCAACTTCACGGCTGTTTATTCACATGCCTTCAAATTTAAAAGAATGGGTATCAGAAGTGTAAACACTATTCCATCACTGACCCATCTGTGCTGTATTGAGAAGTAAAGCTGCCTTCTCTGAGTATTAGCTGGTCTTTGGTTCATCAAGTACAGGCTACTGTAAGCCCTTTTGACAAAGCACTGGGCACTGAGAATTCATGCTGTTTGTCTCTTGTGACTTTCTGCCCTTCTTGAAGTTAGTATTTTCCATAATTCTTCCTCCTTGTTTTAGAAGTATTACTTGCATCTTGACCCTAAATGCCTGAATCTCCATGTGGCTGTATTAATATGTATTTTGTCTGGGTTTGCCCCTCTTACCAAGCAGTCCACCTAGTAACTGCCTTTCTCATCAGCTAACACTTCATGGAATCATTGACAAATATGGCGGAGCACCAATCTAGGATGATTTCTTAAAGGAGTGTGGTTGAGACATGTCTTAATTTTTTTCAGTCAGAATGCTGTAAAGTGTCAAGTAATATGCTTTACCCAGTTGAAATATGGTGTATATAAATGTATTTTCCTTTCTTAGCTACCAAATTTGAAGTAATCTTAGGGAATGAAACAATATTTCTCTGCTAAAATACATTTTCCATAGTATCATGTTGAATTGCCTAATTAAATTCCTCATTTTTAGTTCTCTACTAATTAAATACAATATAATCTTCTTTTTTTTTTTTTTTTTTTTTTCATGTTTGCTTGTTTTGTTACCTGGGATTGATGCTTTATTAACTGATATGCAGTCAGAACATTTGCCCTCTTCAAATATTGGCACAGCATTAGAACCAGAATTTCCCCACTAATTCCCATTTGTTTTGAAAATTAACATGGTTGTTAGAGATTCTGCTTAGGCAGCTCTTTCACTTTTGAGAAAAGGAATACATGTTCAGTTCTCTTCTGCAATACCAAAATATTGTCAGCTATTTGTAGAGATTTTTGTGATGATTACTGTTACCTACAGAACTTTGATACTGTAAAATAGTGCAAAACAAAGAAGATGTAGTACTTGCCTCAAAGACTTTACAATGTACATTACCTGTCAGTCAAGCCTATTCACGCATACCATGTATGTCATACCTACAAAGACAATTTTTCTCATCTATGGGCAGAAATTGTGAAGTAACATTATCTCTCTCACAAGAGATAAAAAGGGGACTGATAATAGATGTCATCTGCTCCTAAAGTAAATGGCACGGTGAGCAGTATTTCAGCAAACCTGGAATGATCCCTGCATTTTAGTAGCCTGAGAAAATGGTCTGGTTTTTTAGTATTTTTTACTCTACCATATAACTTAGTTTCCAGAGTTGTTAGCTGGTTTCTGTGCCACTGGAGTCGGGACTTGGGCCCACACCTTCTCCCTAGCTCCACGTCAACAGAGACTAGCAACTCAGCAGCCCATTGGGAGCATGTATATTTTATGCCTAGATGAAAGCAGACTTATGCATTTATTATGTGCTTAATTTGGTGTGACAAGTTGCATTCATTTTGCAGTTGTGAGTTTTGAGAAAATGAGTTCTTTCAGCAATTGCCAGTAAGCTTTACGTTTACACTGTACCATGCAGAACTTGGTACAGTTAGTCCATTCAAGGATTGGTCTCGCATACAGTGCAGAAACCAGCAGAAAAATTGGATCCAAAGTGAATGCAATATCAGCTTTAAAAGGAACCAATATATTGTGTCTAATGTAAGAGCAGAATTAAATATCCAACAAGCAGTAGACATGGTTATTAGCTATCCAGGTGGTGAACTATTACTAGATCCAATTTTGCATACAATCTTGAAAGTAGTTCTAATTTAATTGATCAAATGAAAATTTTTTAAAATAAATTTATACAAACCCCTTAACCAAATACAGCATCCATAATAATTTCTGTTGCAATTAATCAGCACAGTGTCATATGGTCAATTTTAAGGGATTCTTTAGTGATGAAACTGATTCTTAGAAACTGTGTTTGAGGTCATCTTTACTTGCATTTCTTCTAGGAACTCCAAAAACAGTGAGATTAGATCTTGCACCTTACCATCTCCCTGAGCTTTTGTGTGTTTAGTTACTTTGAAACTTCTGCAAGCTTTATGTAAACTTTGAAAGAGGAGGAAAGATAGAGGAAGGGCAGGGGCATGTGTACAAAACAGTGTCATGCTGAGTCACCAGTATGAATTTTGTGGTCTTTAGCCCTTGGATCCATGGTATCTGTGTAAAGTGGAAGCTGGGGAACAATTATTTGGTAAGAGTAACCATGAATTCATCTAAAAGACTCTGCAGATTCCAAACAAAAAGCAGAAAAATCTTTACAAAATTAAATATTATTTGCATATTGTAGTTGAGGATTTTATGACCATATAAAAGTAGAGGTTTCTTATGGTCACAAAAAATTTTCTGGAAAGTGACTGGAAGGTATCCACATTTCTGTCAAACTTAATCAATTATATTTTGGCACATACATTGTAACTTTATGCCAGTTTCTCCTCATCTATCTGAATAAGAAGCAAATAATTTCTTGTTGAAGTTCAAAGAAATTATCTGGTATGTTATTCCACAAACTGCATCTCTAATCTTTAAAAAAAGAACAGCGTGGGCAGATGATTTCACCTAAATAGAGGTTTTTTTGGAAAGTCAGGGGACTCCATGTGGGTGTAATGATCTACATTTATGCACCTGTAGACCTCAAGACTCAGGCAATTTAAGGCATTAAAAGCTTTATTTGCTTGAGTACTTCCATTAATTTTGGTAATGGTATTCATGGTAATAAGCACCAAGCTCAGAAGCATTTGCAAGATCAAGCCCTGTAGTACTTAAATGACTGTGCATTTCTGGCACCTTCACTACTGAACTTTCCTCTTCTTTTTCTCACGTAAACAAATGATGCAGCTGCAAGTGTGTCTGAAAACAGTGGTCATCTCTGCAGTAGGAACATCTGTGGAACTTACTAGTCCTTATATTCTGTATGTGATTCTGTCATTCTGCAGTTTTCTCCTCTGCTTTGGGAAAAGCCCAACAACAGTGACAGCGATACCTGTTGGTAAACAGATGATCTCTGAATGCTGACAGCTGTACTGTAAAATCCCTATTACGGATAACCTTGCCGTGCTGTTTGACTTTGCCAGAAACGTCTGTCCTTTTCTAAATTGAATGATTGGATGGAAATTGTCATTCTTAATATGTTTACCTCCCATTTAATGAGCAATCCCATTATGAAGGCTGAAGACAATGCAGCCTCACACTCGGGTTTCGTTACAGTTCATCAAAGAAAGTACCCTTGCAATGTCAGAGCTCCTCTGTGGCACGCGGCACCAGGAGCTGCTTAACAACCCGCCGTGAAAGAGCAAATTGTTTAAAGTCAGTACAAAAAGATTAAAGAGAAAGAATTTCAAACTAAGACTTATCTAAGGCCAGGAAATGCCTCAAGGTACCATCAGCAGAATTTCAGTATTTTGTACTATCTGGTAATATACTGTACGAGGTCTTCTAGTAATCAGGGCTTGTCCTCCCCCGGTGCCCTTGCCCCCCTGCTCCTATCACCAAGGCTTCATTGTTGTAGCAGTCTAAAGACAACAGAAAGACATTTGCAGAGGTGTTGGTTTTTTTTTCATGAAAATTCTTTGACCCGTTTCTGCCTTTCTATTGAAGTTAAAAGTGCTGGCAGTGGCAGGATTTGTATTGCTGACTGCAGTTTTGAGTGACACACATTTTATTTGGCTAGTCAATAAGTGCAAAGATAAGTCAAACAAATGTAAACTATAGACAAAAATCTAATATAAAACAGCTGGCATATGTGTGATATGCCATATCGTTGCCTGTCTTTTACTATCTGTTACTCCAGTGGATGATTTGAATTGATACAAATGCTTCCACCAACTTCAAATTCATTAGTAAACGAACAGTAGACCGTAACATGGCCATAAAAATGGGCTGGCAGAGTTTGTGGCGTAGTGTGTTAGGCTCCACGTACGTCTTGTGAAATGCTGGTTCTATCTGTCCTGTCAGTTTCAAGGGCCAGCCAGGTTTGATGAGCCATTCAGCAAAGGTCAACTCTGTGATTATTTTTCATCTCCTCTCATCTGGCATTAGCAAGATGGTTAAAAAGCCATGCTTGGTTTAAATGTTTTCACACTGGCTATTTACTTCCTGTGTCTCTGACTTTCAAAGAATTTCCATGTCTGTTCAATATCGTTTAATTCCTGACCCATACCTTTTTTTTTTTTTTTTCTGTCATGTAAAAATATAAAATCAGTGCTGCATTTTATAGTGAAAAAGATGTATGGAGTGTGCTTTTTTAGTTCTCTGGAAATCCCTCAATGTGTATTATTACAATAGCACTTTCCACGGCATATTAATAAATGGGCAGATCATTTTTAAACGCATTCTATATGCTTTTTCTATCTCATTTTCTATACATTTTCTGTGTCCCAGGCATTCTCATCTTCCTGATTATACAGATTATGTTTCTAAGCTTTTCTACAGCTTTAAGTTTAATTAGAAGCATAAGATAGTACATGAGCAGCAACACCGTAAAATCATATAGCATCTAACTATAGTAGCCAATTCACATATTGACTGGAAATACCAGCACAGTGCTAAATTTGAAGCTGTATCTCAGTAGAGTCATAGTTTCCCCATAGTTAATGTTGGTAATATAGAGATTCTATTTTAACAAGGGTAATCAAATTCAGTAATATTGTATAAATTTAGCTGCAAAGAAAAACTGAAAAAAGTGTAGATGACTTAAAAATTCTTTTCTGCTGAGTTATCACATACACAAGGTGAAATTAGGCACTATAATTAAGAATACTTTGGGACAGAATTTTGTTATTTATGTTTGCATATTTTAGACACCTTTCAAACTCTCATTATGAACAACTGATTTTATTTTCATTCCTAACCCTTTTAATTTGAAAGAAATAAGAGTCTCAGAAACAATCAAAGTTTGAAATGGAAGTTGAAATGATTGTAAAGAAGTAGGATGAATCTACTGAGAGCAAATAATAACCATTTACAAATTACTACTTTTGTTTTTAAAGTACAGATTTAACGTTTACTAGGAGCATACTTTTTGGTTAAGCACAACTAATTATATGTTAAGTTGAAATAGTATCTTTTTTTCAGACTAAGAAAATATGTTGCTTTCTTGGAGGTGATATTGGAAATAGCAAGTACTTTCTGTATTTGTTAGGGCTACTGGAAATAGTAGAGACAGACAGGTGAGGATATTAAAATAAGGATAAAACAATTGCTTGGTGAATCATGATACACACACAGAAAAAGAAATAGGTTTTTGCTTTATCCAGTAGATCAAAGCAGCTTCATGTTCAAGGCTGGCACAGAGAAAATCACTTAGGGTCAAGAAGGTTTTTTGCATTCTAGGGAGAAGATCAACATTTAAATTTTTTTCCAGTTTACTCGTGGGAAAACTAATAGAACTGAAACCCTTCACTTTTAGGATACCCAACTGAAGTCTGATGGGCATTATCTGAGCATGTGCATGTGTGTCTTTGTGGTGCTACCTAAATAAGTCATGTCAGTCAGTCTTCTTCCAACTGGAAAAGTAGATGCACAACAATGGCTATACGTAATGGTCATCAGTTGGAAACAGCCTGCAGCCCCAGAGCTCAGAAATGTAAAGGGCTTGAAGAAGGACCTGTTCTCCCATTCTCCCATTTGGAAGGAAAAGCCAACTTTTCCTACAGTTTCTTTCAAAGACAAAATTTGGCCTAGTAACATAAGCCACTGTTGACCACCCTTTGCACTCTGGACTCCCTAAGATTTTGTTTTCCAAGTGTGGTTTTCCCTTGCACTCCTCCTGAATTCTAAATTCACTGTACTTTTCAAAGTTTCCTTTTTTTTCTGAGGGAGTTAGCAGTAGACAGCTACTCTATGGTGGTGGTGGTCTTATGGCTGTATTTGCTTACTTCACTGTGTGGAGTAACAGTGACATCCAGTGGTTGGATATTTCAGCCAGATGTATAAATCACTGTACCAAGAAGTATTTCAGTGAATGTTCTCCTGCCAGTGCTTCGGTTAAAACCCTTTCCATGGTTCCCATGGGTGGGAGGTGAGGGGAAACACAAACCTTACTGCAAAAGAGATTTGCTCTGGGACTTTGAGCAAGTGTTGTGCTGAAGTGGAAGAAAATTCTTTATGATTTTAAATCCAAAAAGCATTTTTCTTTGTGTTCATTTCTGTGGTTTAAAATCTGTTCGTGCAGAAGTGGAAGGTTGTTACGCATCATGACTTTTTGAGTTTTACTCTGTATCTGAAGTTCACCAAGTAACTGTGCAGCTGTGCACATAAAAGAAGACATTTTCCTTTGCCATCTGCGATTAATATTCTTGCAGTTGAATAGGGGAGAGAGAGAAGATAATGGGAAGAATTTTTCATTGCTTTTCTTTGTGGTATGACATATGTTTATTCCAGTGACTTGTTAAACTAAAGGGTCTGTTATTACGATAAAACCCCCCATCCCAGTAAATGCATTCATTCTATACTGTGCAACTTGTTGGGTAATTTTTTGGTTGTCAAAGCTTGAATGAAGATCTTAGACATGAAAAGAAACTTTTATTATTGTTCATCTGAACTAGTCACATTGGAAAGCATCTCAAACACAAATACTTTCCAGGGTGTTACTGTGCAATTTTTCTTGTAGGCTTATTGGCTTTCATTCTCAACAGATGATCTGTCAGCTAGCAATGTAAACCTAAATAGCTTTTATTATATTAAAAATGTAATTTATTTTCTTATCTCAAGTTCTGTAATAGTCTCTCCATAAGATTTCAATAGTAATGATTTCCCTGGTCAGTAAGAAGAAAGAACAGTGGAAGTACCCTTCTGCACCTTCATTACTGAATGGTAAAGGTTTTGTGGTCCACCCAGTAGAATCTTTGTTCTGAAATGCAGAGCTTTGAAAAGGTCGAAGTGCTGGTGCATTACTTCTGAGTTATGGTAGTGGACAGTCCTGAAATAGTGCTCGGACTGATTAAGATAAGATAGATAGCAATGCCTACAGACTAATAAAGAAGAAGTGTTGCTTTATGGTCCCCCTTGGTGATGTAACTGAAGAAGTCAACACATTGCAAATCAAAACAGGCAATGTCCCCATAATTTCCAGCCAAATACTGGAAAGCCTATGAATTTTATCACCAGTTAAGGAAGTAAGAAACTGATTTTATTTTGAGAAAGCAGCAGTATGTTTCTGTTCTCTCATTTTTGTGTATTTTCCTGCTTCTCCATGTACCCTGCTGCTAGTAGTTCTTGAGGAAATTTCTTGTTATAGGTTAGGGAGAAAAGCTTTGAACACAGAAAGCTCTTGTTGACCTTTCAAAATATGGTGATTTGTCACCAATATGTTCCAGAGTTAATATGAATGATACCTTTCAGTTAAAGGCTGAGAAGTAAGATTTACTTTGAAGTCCCCCTAGGCTGGAAATAGTGGTTTCAGCTGTGTGTGCAGTGAAGCCTTTACTGTGGAAGTGTCTGAGAAGACATGTCAGCAGTTATTTTGGGGCAAACTCGTGATATCCCAGCCTTTGTACGTGTGCAAGTAGATTTTTTTTAAAAAAAAAAAGTTTAATTTAGCATTCAGATTTGAGAAGTTTGGTGCTCAGTTTAATTTTATAGCTATCTTTCAATTCAAAATTTCAGAAAAAAAACGTTATTTGTTGTCCTTCGCTTCAGTTGTCATCAGGATATAAAACATTCAGTGAAGTCAGGTAGGTGAGCTTCTGGGGAGACACACTTTAGGACTGATTTCTGACATGTGAAAAAGAAGAGAGCTGATTGGCTTGCTCCAGTACTTTGGCTGTAGATGAAGACATCTGTCTAATGAAATTCTTTTGAAGTAGATTTCTACAAAAACTAATTCAGAGCATATAATGCATTGGGGGTATATTCTGGAAAAACAATTTTCTCCATTCCAGTTAAAATAATACTTTGTATAAAAGGGGTTTTCCACTTGCATTTCAGGTATGGCTAGTTAAGATTATCTTCTGTTCATAATACTATCATTACTTTTCTTCTGATTTGAAAATCAAGTATGCAAGTATTTCCTTCAAAGCAATTTAATTTAGGTTATGTAGAAAGAAAACTCCTCTTGATAACTGAAAAACAAATTATGCCAAGTGTACAAGACAAAAAATGACTGAAGATGATCTAGCTTCTGACAGCTTTACTATAGCAGCTACAGTCACACATTTTCTTCAGATCTGTAAAATAAATCCTCTGTATTTTGAAGCACAGGAGTCAGGTAAAGTTCTTGTGTGAACAACTTCTTAACAAAAGGCTAGAATGTTTCTAGCCTTGCCAGGCTAGAAAGATGATATACAAATGGGGAACAGTACCACAAATTACTGTTCGGGCAAATCATCCATCATTCTTGGATGATGATATCATTTTAGGGGTGCTGTATGAAGTGGCTTATTGTATTGCTTGCTCTTGAAACAGCAACAAAACACACTGAGCAGCCCAACATCTATTGTAACAATTCTGAAATGTATAACCTTAGCACCTCTAAAAGCTGTTCTCCTCTGATCCACATAATCCTGTCCGTAATCCCTCCTTCAGGGACTGGGGAGTCATTGGCTTCCCTGGTGGAGTGAGGACAGCACCCTGACTGTCAGAGATGTTCTGGGCTACCGTGGGCAGAGTAGAGACTGCAGGGCTTCAGGTGGCCTAACCTTGGAATTGCGTCTTTTTTTTTACACATCTGGACATTTCAACCAGTTCTTTCCTCTATTTACACTGCAAAAAGTGAAGGCAGTGAAATGTAAAAGGCTGTTGATGCACCAAGAAATTATCCTGTCCTTAGTTAACAATGATTGTGAAAACAGTCACTGGATTTCAGTATATTTATAGAATTCTGATTTGGCAAGCAAGAGCTCTTGCTAACCTTTTTCATACAAAAACTGTCTCATCCAAATCTACAGGAGATTCATTAAGCATTCCTAGCACAAGTCATAATTTAATAAACGTGTTTGGTGATAAGGGCCTTTTTCAGGGCTTTTTAGGTTACCTCAGTCTATTTAACTGGGTTTTCCAGACTTCTTTGCATCTCTGTAGAGTACAGCCTGTTATTGATTCAATCTGTTTCAAAGTTAGCGTAGCTAAAACAAAGTTCTGCATTAATGTTTTCGGGGTTTTTTGTCATGTGAAAAACTTCAGATATCTGTTTCTTTCTTATTTTTAACCTTGAGGTTTGATCTTTAGTGACAGTTTAGATTTAAAATCACTTCCTACTGTATCACATCAATAGAGTGATTGAAGGGAACTGGAATCCAAGCTGTTTACTCACTTAGCTGTCAGAAAGTTTCCCTTCAAGGGAAGCATTTCAATTAATGTTATACAAACCACAACAGCAGTGGAGACCAGCCTGAAGCCATATGTATGGGTGTCAGTTAAATTCAGATGTCGAACATGGCTTTTAATTACAGACCTACAACTGCAAGTCAGTGATGTTTGAAGACTGCTGGAGATTTTGTCTTCACTTCAGTAACCCATGATGTCTGAAAGTGAAGCAAGAATCTACAGGTCAAGGTACACACATGGGCTCTGTGTGCTATGAACTGTGGCTACGAAAAGCCAAATAAAAACATGGGATATACGTGTTCATTTGCTCAACAACTAGGAAGTCTAACAAGTAAACAGACTTTAGTTCCCTTCACCATGTCTTCAAATGATGGAAATGGCATTCTGGAGAGGCTAAATGTGGGACAAAGGTATTGAAGAGGTCTTCCAGCTCTTCCAGCTGTAATCTCCATATATCCTGCCTGAGACCAAAAGTTCGCTTTTTGGGCGGTCGTTTGGAGAGCATGTTAATGTTTGCGTGTACCTCTTTTCATTATTTTTGTAATTCACCTCCTGGCTATTCACATATTTCAGTTTCATCTGCAGATGCCCTCAATTCATCAAGACAAATGTTTCTCATATATAATATTTTTGAGGCACTTCTGAGTCAGTGTTGAAAGAAAGGAGGACCATCATAATTTCCAGACAATGGTGAAAAAATTGTCAAGTTGGCATTAATACGGTGCTGCAGAATCCTCTAAAAATAATTATTTGAATAGTTTGAATAAAATAAAAGAATTGAAGTTCACCATTCAATTCAGTTGGAGATAATATTATTCCATGTATAAAAAAGTATCTTTCTCTCTTATTGAGTGTTGTGCTCACTCTTTCAGATAGCAACCATCGTAGTAGCACACCACTTGGTTAGCTTAGTGATACACACTTTCTTTAACAGTATTCTCAGAACTTGTGAGTTTGACTTTGGAAAGCAGAAGAAAAGTTATTGTTCAACAGCATAAATTTACAGATAGAAATCTGTAATTTCCAATTACAGGCAATTTTCAATTTTTGTGTTCACAGCCAGGAGGCACTTAGATGTCTTACATTTTCCAGATTTGTCCCCTTCACTTGTCCAAGACAAAACCAATTTCTCCCTTGAATTCTTCCTGCAGTTCTAGGATCACAACAGCAATGCACCTTAAATATTTAAAACCCACCATTGCTGAAGCAAAGCTGTGGCTGAAAGCACAGAGCAAAATCAGCCTGACATGCTGCCCTGAAAATGCACCTTTGGAAACAGGGATACCTGGGAAACGTTATTGCAAAGCATGAGGTGAGTTAGCAAAGACTTTAAAGCGAAGGGTGCTTAGCCACATAACATCTAGTATGCACAAAACAGTACTGGGAAGTAGCTGCTGTAGATTTCATTTATGGTGATAAAAAGATTTCTAAGGACAAAATTTATAGTTTTGTTAAAATTTTGGTGGTCTTATTCCCCTGCAGTGCATGCTTCATTCATTTCTATGGATTACCACAGCAGAAATTTGGATAGTAGTGGTCGACTTTATCCCAAAGGCCCCATTTCTGGACAACATACATAGAGCTAATTTTTTTTTTTTTTTTTTCTGGGTGCATTCTTTGGAGCACCTATAAATTAAAAGAAGAGCATTACACTTAGAATTAAAAACACAGTATATAATGCTGAGTAGCCCGTGAAAACCATTCTACTATTTGTGTAGCGTCGGACATACATATGTTTACACAAATGTTTCTCATCAGTGAACTTACCTGCATTTATCTGGGGAGAAATAATCTTTTAAAACTATCAATTATTTCCAACTAATAATAGAAAAATACTCTGTACTATTTAACTTCCTCATTATGCACAGCTGAACATGTTTTCTTATTTCCTTTTCAGAACTCATTTGAAGAAGGTGCTGATAAGGGTTAGATACAGTGTTAATTGGGTTACATTGTATTTGTGAGACAGCTGAAGAAGGAAGACAAAGTCCTTGCTCTGATAAAAAGAGTGGAAGTGACTGCATGTCCCAGACTTTCTCACTGCTATGATAATGTCATTTATTCCAAGTAGTTACAGGACATTTCACTTATAGGAGATTATTGGCTCCTACTCAAGCTCTTTTGCCCTGCTCTGATGACAGTGTCCGCAAATGAAGTTTATGCATATTGAACTGGGTGTTTCTCAACTTAAGAGCAATCCCTACTGGCATCATGCTGGGATTCAGCTGCCTGCCACTCATTTTTGCTACTCGGCCATAGTGGCTTTGGAAGAAACTACCATGAGGTACAGAGAAAGCTGCTGGACAACACTTAGGTTAGTTTAAGCTAAACTGTTCTTTAGAAAGTCTCCAAATTCAGGCACTTGAAGTCCTCATTTGGGTCTTCATTTGGTTGAGTGAGGGGTTTATAGCAGCACAAGAGCTGTAAGGTCCTGTCTTCTAAATTGCCACTGAGCTGTTGGAATTTATTTATTTTATTTATTTTAAGTAGGGATGTTAAATTATTGAACTATTTTAAATAAGTATCTTACTTTGACAGCACTATACTGAAAAGAGAATTACTGCAAGGAAAACATTACTTCTTTTTCGTACATAGGTATATCTATTAGGGAAGCATTTCTGAGAGATATGCAAAGTGGAAAGGCTCATAATTCGTAAACAAAAATTACTTTCTTCCTCATGTTTCCATTTAGTTAAACTGGTTTCCATTTGCTGATTATATTCTAAAGCCCCTTCCTGCTTTCCACAGGCAGCTCTCAAATGATCTAAGTGAAAAAGCCAGTTTTAACTCTGACTGCTATTAATGCAGAGGCCTGCAGCTGGAAATCTGAACTAAGGAGGGAGAAGAGAGCTCTGTCCATGTGTCTTTTAAAATGTGTGCCAATGTTTATGTATCACAATTATGCTATATTCGGCTCTGGCAGGTGAAACAGTGCTCCACAGAAAAGCAGAAATAACCCACTCCTGCCACAATAGTCTCTGCTGGCAAAAACGACATGCCCTTATCAGCAGAAAGTGTAATTGGTCCTCACTGATTGCATGTTTAGATTAATGTACACGCTCCCGTTGCTGTAGGCTGGAGATGGATACCAAACCTGTTGTGTTATCTAAAACAGTCTTCACAGTGATTAATACAGACAGGGGGCCAGGGCTTAGGTCCCTCTATGAACTGCTCACCGTAGGTGCCAAGACACATTAGAGCCTACGTTGTGTCTAAATTTAAGGAGAATAATGAAGAGTGTTTACTACTGTAGACCACCACACCTTGTCTGCTGCTGCAGCCAAAGGTGAGCATGATGGGCAGCATTCAGACTGCCAGTTACAGATGGTTCATTGAAACATCACACCTGAGTCTAGATGTTTGAATTTCTAGTCACTGGTGGGAATCTTGACCCTATTTTATTCTCACCCTCATTTGCAGTATTGTCAGTAAACTGTATACTTTTACACTATTTCCTAAAATGCTATTGCTCCCATTTTTTTCTGTTTTGTTTTTGAAAATATGGACTATTTTTACACAATTAGCTATCAGATGAATTCTAATGTGTAATACAGAAACAACATTATTGGAAAATAATAATTAAATATTTTAAATCCTGTGTGTCTTGGCTACTCATAAAATACTTCACTATAATGGCACTAAATAAATAATTCTGTTACTCGCCAGGATTTTTAATAACCCTTATTACAATTCATGCCTTCAAGAGGTACCTGCTCAATCTGCTTTAAACAGTGTTTTTCAGCTCCATCACAGGAAATTCCTTTGATGACCAGCTCTATCACCAGAAAGAGGCTTCCCTCCGTGATAAAGGAGTTTTTTGGCACTGTAACTTGGAAATCTGATGGTTTACTTCTCCATCAAGGGAAGTCCAAGTTGGTTTTGTTTGATATGGATTAATCTTTGTTAGACAGTTAAATTGGGTGTTGTCTGAGGGTCAGTTAAATGAGAGAATTATGAAGCCTGTCATCTGGAAATGGATGGCATTAACACAGCCTGCCTTCTGTAACTATTACTGTTCACTCTGTTTTAGAGATTGAGAGATCTCTTCAACAAAAAAGGCATTGGTTCACATTTGGACTTGCTAGAAATTGCATGATCGAACTAGAATAAACATTTACAAACAAGGCATTAGATCAAGGGGTACTTAAGAGCTTTATGTAGGAAAATGAAGCAACAGCCTCACAGACATAGCTGATCTAACTCATGGACTTCCTAGCCCAAGTGGCATCCAAAATAAGAAAAAAGCATGGACAAACACACATGTGAAATTTTGTATGTGCTTAGGAACAACTTGCACATTGTGTGAAGTTTTACTCGGTACATTTAGTTAGGCTGCAACTGACTAAAAATTAAGTAGATTATTTACTCCCTAGTTCCAAAAAATGTTTGGGTTTGCAGTGTAAGCAAGCAGAGGGTCATTGTGGTTTTTTGTGTGTAACTGCAAATGTTGCCAGTCTTCCATGTGTAACCCACAGATGAAAGGAGTTGCTTTAGTTCCTCTCCCCCTTGTGTGCGGTTCCCTAGGTTTTGCTTTAAAACACATGAATAAGCTGAAAGTGAATGGGATCTCAAGTTCCCCTTTGTCTCCATTCTTCAGCCAGCTGGAGGTCACTTGGTTTATGTGGCCTGGGTGTGTTTCCCCAGCATGCCCACTCTGAAGTAGCAAAGCTCTTGGCTGTAGAAAATACAATATGCCAAATCTGTAAATTATTTAAATCGAGATAAATGGCTTTGTAATTTGATGTTGTACCACTGTATGAAGATACTATTCTCCCCCAATTGTCAGTATGCATGGACAGTATATGGGGGGGGCACCCAAATCAGAAATGATTTGCCTAATATCAATGTAAAGTGCACCCTATGCGTTGATGCTGGGTCACTGAGGCGTTCTCAGCTCCCGTGCAAATCTCTTAAAATGAATTAATCAAGGACGCACTCCTCAAATTTTCAGAGGGGGAGATGCAGTTTCCAGCTAAATCCACACTGAGATTAGCTGGAATTTGTCAGGTGAAGCTCTGACAGTTTTGCACCTTTACCAGGAGTGCTTTTGCGTCTGGGCTGCCCTGACCTGCGATCTGAGAAGCTGGCTCGGGAATCAGATGCTTTTCTATAGGCTCAGGTTCAAAAACTTTATCCAACCTCATCCCTCCTTAATGAAAGGCTGAGCTGAACAGGAATATTTTTCAATGTAAATAATCAATTGAAGTGGGCTTCTTGATTGCTGCTTCAGTGTAGTCCCACTAGTCTGCTTGTTATGCTTGCTATTACTGTAACCTTTCCAATATTTCCACATTTATAAATAACATTTAAGAAAATGTTAGCAATGGTGGTAAAGTAGTAAGTATGTGGTGAAAACTGCCTGCTGGATGAAATTAAAAGGATAAATGAATACCAACTGAGGGACTAGCATTAGCAAAACACTGTGGTAAATTTAGGACCATATTACCAGGGTCTGTGAAGAGGAAATGATAATAATCACAAGTTCCTCAAGTGGTTACCTCTGAAAACTGCAAGAGAGGAAGGGAGAAGGAGTTTCTAGCAATGAAGTAAGGTTACTAATGATGATGAGATGTCAGGTGAAATAGAGCTTGCAGGAAGACTGCAGTCAGATCAAGGATGATGAGAAACAGTTTGAGGAAAAAAGCAGTAGTTTTCTGTTGATGCCAGCTCAGAGGTTACCAGGACTAGTCAGTGTCACAGATTTTAGAAGCTGCCCTTCTTACAGAACATGCATGAATTGGTTTTATGTACATTGCCATTTCTCTCTGCATTTTACTGCAGGAAATGAATGCTTAAGAGGTGCAGTGCTCTGCCTAAAGTTTCACCAGTAGCACTGGTTTCCAAGTTAGGTGGCTGCGAGCCAGGAACAAGTTAGAGATGAAGAGTGTGCATTTTTTGATAAAATGCATAAGCACCCAGGTGCAGCATGGAGAGCACCAATAGTGAAGGGGGACCGATGAGGAGGAGGGAGTTTCCACTGCAATTGGATTTTCATGTGATATTTATATTGGTCACTAAATCTCAGTCTCTAGAAAACCACATGTACTTTATAATGTACTTACTAAAATTAGTTTATGACCATTGTGTTATTCACCCTTCTATCTAGAAAAAAAAACCTGTCCAGATGAAACTGTCTTCCAATAAAATCACTTGCTCGTGTGTGTTGGTTTCCAAAATACTGTGCAATGTGAGGGGATGATTAATAGGATGTTTTGTCCCATTAATATGATTTTTTTACAGGGACAGACTTGTTATTAAAGCCAGTGACACATTAGAGTGGTCTTCAGCTCCCAGAGCAGAAATACTGTTGTTAATTCCGCTTTGGTTGCTGCGGGTAAGCAAAAGCATTAGTGATGCCATACAACTGTGGAGCAAGCTTTTTGTTGATTAATGGTTTCTTTAGATAGCCTGTGGTTGGGAGGGTGAGGAGAGACCTGTCACTTCGGGTTGTTCTAGCCCATGTGCTGCTGCCTGTCCTGCTGGAAGCAGACACTGTCTGGTTTCCCCATCACCCACAAGCAGTGACCAGGCTGCTGTTCAGACCTTCTTATTTGCCTTGGACCAGCTCAGAGGTTTCCAGTCCCCATGCACTGAGCACATTCTTCTATGCCTTCCTAAAATTTACCATTGCAGGCATGTAACGTGTCACTGAATAACAATCTTAACCATGAGTGAGGGATCCTGGGAAATAACTCATGTTAACAATTGTATTTGGGCTCTTGGGGTACTTGGTGCGCTCCATCGAACTCCTTTACGGAAGAATAGGGATACTGTTTTGCATCTCCTGGAAAATTAATTGCTCTTAGAGTCTTAAAAACACCTCCCAGGCTGCAGTTGCTATAGTGATAGATGTAGTATAGAGATGTAGATAGATTGCCTCAGCAATCCTAGCCAATTGTCTTTTAAACTTCAATTTTTACAAACCAAACAACTGTTGTTTGTTGGATTGTTTGGTTTTGGGGGTTTGTTTTTCTCTTCTCATCTATAAAGTGTAGTAGCCTTGATCCTATAACTGAAGCTGGGTGGGCTGTATCCATGAGGTTTGAGTGCAAACCCTATGGTTATGGACCCTACAGTCCCTCTGTATGAACACAATTTAGAGAACAAGCCAATGATTGTTAGTTAAATATACTTTTTAAAAATAATTAATTAATTCCAGTGTATAAGAATTGTTCTCGAACGTACATGCCATTTTGATAAGTCATACTAGCTTACAAAAAATGTCCTTGACAGTTATGATAAAAGAATCAGATTTTAGTATTCTTTATGTACACATCACTGAAGAATCCTGAACAGAAAGTAATTAAAACACAATTTTCCGGAGATACTTTCCTCAGCCTGTTCAGACAAGTGGGAACGTGTAGGATTTTCAGTTTGCTGGTTTTTAGTTGCTTTGTTTTGTAAATAAAGAGAACTCACCCTTCCTGTTCCCCTAGTCCACATAATTAAGCTTCTGAGAGGTCAGAGAGGTCAGGGCAGAACTATCTTCTAATCACCTGTGCAGGCTTTTTTCTGTAAGATGAGAAACAAAGCAACTCAGGTATGAAACAGTGTTGTGGTTTTTCTTCTGTTGCAGTGTGCACTCTGAAGCTCCGTGGTAAACACCAGCACCACTTCAAACCCTGAGATTCCCTGATGCTAGTTGTGTTCAAGGTGTTCACCTAGCGTTTGTTTTAGAGAGGTATCTGTGCTAAGTACTGATGGGGTGCTGGCAGTGTAGATCCCTGTGATACTAAACAGAAAATAAACGAAGCTAAACATTCATTTGTATGTTATTAAAGGACGTGCTGCTTATGATCGTAACACTCAGCCATACTATTCAGTATTTTTTCTGCATCCAATGGTTTTGTTTAGTTTTTTTTTTTTTTTCCAGGCTTCAGCAATTAGCATGGGAACAGTCTCCTAGATGTTTTTTAGGACCAGTATAAGAAAAGAAATGCCCTAAGAGGGCAATTAATCCTACTTATTTTCAACATCATCGGTTGCAAGGGGTCACTCTGTGAAGGTACATCTTTCTCTCAGCTGGCTACATAAGAAGACTTGATAACTAAAGTTATGCAAAAGAAATCCTATATATCCATTGCTACTGGATGTATATACTGTAGTGTAAAGTATATGTCCTGTGTTCCAGGAGTGTGTACTCACGGTAGTTACACCCTAAACACACTTGCATATATTAGTGTACGTACCGTTCCTTGGGGTTTTTTGTCTCTCTGGCATGAGTGGAGCATTTATCAGTGACAACTTGTATAAAGTAATTAATTCCTTTCGGAATAATTCCCGAGGATTTATTTTTTTAAAAAAGGCTTGGGTTATTTCCTGGAAGACGGGAGGGGTGCGAGAAACTTCACATAGACACAGCACTCAGAGCTGGAGCTCAGCGGGGGGGAGGCTGACACCACACTGAACGGTGCTCCCTGCCGCTGCAGCAGCCAGCCTGCCCTAATGTAGGTCACTGCCTGGGATGAAACTCTTCCTCAGGGCATCTGGGGAAAAAATGACAAGCAGGAAAATTTGGCTGATGCGAATGTGGTCTGAGGAAATGTGACATTTACAACCACTGTCACTGAATAGCACCATCCAAGGCTACTTGGCAGCTGTCTAATATTGTGGTATAAGCAGTATATTAAGTGCATAAATATATCCTGCAATGATTGTAGTTAGTGGTACATGAATAAATATCCTGCAAAGAATGCAGTTAGCAGTACATAGAGGCAAAAAAATCATTTGGAGCAAGGACCTAGAGTGAAAGCTGTGTAGTCGTAATGTGTTTTTGATGTCTTTGCTGCCAAAAGCTTCAGACAGCTGGATAATGACTCATCAGAAAGCGATTCCACAGTCCTGCGAACCCCCAGATTTGGACTTTTTTTTCCCATAAAAAATTCCATCATCTATTCAGTTTCACACTGGTTGGCCAAACAGTATGGATTAGCACGGGGAAAAGTCAAAAGATGAGACGTTTTTATTTTGTCAACCACTCTTGAGAATATAGGGCAGCTCACAAAATGTGTCAGTGTGTGGTGCTTTGCTCCAGGAGTCCCGCGAAAGTATCGCTCAGCGCGCAGCCACACGGGCACTCAGCGCTCCCTCTCATCAGAGGGCCGGACTCATCTGCACTGTGATGGAGGTTTCAGGGAGAGGATGCTGATCTTTTCCGAAGCCCACATTTCGAATTTGTGAAATTGTTTGACTAAAACCAGCAGGAAGCCTGCTGGGTAGTACAGCAGTTCATTTGCAACTCTTAGGGTCTGAACAGTAATTTTCACTTCAGTTATTTACCCTAGTCTGCCAAGAGTGAGATCTGAATGATCTTTAGCACTGTGAACCAGACACAGGAATGTTATTCTTGCAGAATGCACTTTGAAAGTGTCCAAAAGCCCCAGAAAGAAACCAATTTTTTGTCTTCATGGAGTTAGCAGCATATTACCCACTTACATTCATTATAGGTTAGGGTGGGAGAGCTCAGAAATTTACAGGACAAAAACCTCACTGTGCTGCTTATGTACTTTGACTAAGAGTGGCTCCATTTTTACAATAGCCTGCTGTTCTTTTATTTCCTTAACTGTAAATTGTATACATCTGCACTCCGGTTTGCTTCTGACCTGAGAATTTTCTCCTTATGTGCTCCACAAAAAGAAGCTCATTTGCTCCCTCCCACACTTTCAGAAAAACAACTTTACCACTTTGTCCCTTTTTTGGGGGGGGTTTTTGTAGCTAAATCTGCTCTCAAGCATTGTGGGGTGATTGTCTCCAAAACAGTCATTTTTATGCACTGAAAAATTATAATAAAGATTGGCAACAGTCCTAGTCTCTGACTGTAAGGCATTACAAAGCTTATTTCTCTATCTACTGGAAATGCTGCACATATGTTGCAAAATCCTTGACAGGCTTCATATCCCAGGCTCAAAAATTATCACAGTAAACATTTAGGTTTTTGGCAGTGGAAGAGATGTCAGGAAGGAGCTCGCACCTTTCTGTCCTGGTGTTTCCATTTATTTGTTGCTGTCTGGACAAATTGATGGATATGGAAGAAGTCTGTGTTTTCCCATCCATTTTGTTACTGAGTATTGAGATGGGTAAAAAACTGGGTAAAATAAGGAAATTTTTCTGAGAACCATGGAAATCACAGTCTGCAATATAGCTAGGGCTGTGTTGATACTGCTGACTAAAAGTGGGCAAAGGCTAATCCTCCCTCCCGAAGGCACAGAGGGTTTGCAGGTGGCTGATGATGGAACTAGGGCCCATGAGCGGCACGTGTCTGAGTGTCTCTCTTTCGGAGTCTGAGTGTCTCTCCTGAGCCCCAGGCCCTGCTTATGCACTCACCCAGACCTGGAGAAGTGCAGAATACTGGAAGTGACATTAAGGAATTTGATGAGCACAGGGTGGGCAGGTTGATGCAGGCGCTTAAAAGAAGCAATAGTGGTGTAGAGAAAAAAGTAAAGGTGAGTACAGAGTGTTTGGAAGATGTAGAGGTTTTTTTCTGAGTGGGTATTTTGGAAGATGCAAATATGCCTTTGCTTTTACTTGTCATGGGGTTGTTAATCTTGGGATCTGCCTTTGATTGTATTTCAGCAGTGTTTGCTCAATTCTGAGAAGCAGCTAATAACATAAAACACAAAAACCTACCTTGGTGGTGGTAGACATTTCTGATTGAAATGCTTTAGAATGCTACTGATATATTTAAGTATAATCTTGATCGAATTTAAAGGAAAGATTAAGTTAAGATGCTATTAAATTTTGCTAAACAAACAGAATTCTCAAAAATGTGTTCAACCTCAGCCATATGTTGTTTTAAAAGTGGTAAGTGATTAGAAGTGGAAGAGTAGGTTAATTCTGTCTCTATTTATTATGGTACTATAAAGGGTATTAACAATATGGTGAGTAGGAGTCTTAAGGCTGATATACTGCAAAAGTTTATCACAAATCAAAACTAAGTGCAGTGTACAGAAAATTAATTATTTACTATTCTTTCCACTAATTAAATATTTTAAAAATAATAATTTCTTTCTGAAGATATAAAATTAATCTGGAAAACAATATGAGTAAAAAGAGGTGGCATGTCTTTTTTTGGCTGAGAATCTGGCTTCTGATCTTCAGAAGTAGACTGAAGAGATATCTACAGACATGCAGAGTGTATGCATTGCCACTAAAATAAATAATTTTCAATTTCTTCATTAGTATGGTTTGGCATTTGTTTCACTGAGCATTGTTACCATTTTTCCTAATATCAGATCTCTGTGATTAGTAGATCCTGCTTGTTGGTCTTTCTAGCTTTTCCCTTTTTGTTTGGTAAGTCAGTTAAGATGGGCTTAATAGTAGGAGGAAATTTCCCATGTTTTAAAGTGAAGGCTTGGAATTTAAAGAGTTTGGATTTGCGATACAGTAATTATCATCTGATAAAAGCTGTTTTAAATATGGCCTGAGTGGAAATGCCTTATAACATTGTTCGTGCATAACCTCCTGTCATGTCCTGCTCAGATGAGGGAGACAAGTGACTCAGATTTGCAAATCCCCGATGGAGTGGACAACAAGTCTCCAAGTCCAAACATTTATTAACTACCCACAATATACTAACTGAACACACGATAATTGGCTAAGTATATAGCAATCGATGTAATATGCCTTGCATTTCTTAATGTAAAAGGGAAAAGAGGGAGATAGAGAGAAGAGGGAAATACAGATCACCGGTCTGGGTTTCTACATTGATCCCACCAGCAAGGGTTCCAGGATGTTTTCCAGTCTTTTTCGCTTGCATCCATCTTCTTCGCTTCACTGCACTCTCCAGGCCCCCCCCCCCCTTTCTTTCCCCCTTGATTTGTACACAGTTTCCTTGAATCCGTCTCTTAGGTCAGAGAATCACAGAATTGTCTGGGTTGGAAAAGACCTTGAAGATCATCCAGTCCAACCATTAACCTCACACTGACAGTTCCCAACTACACCAGATCCCTCAGTGCTATGTCAACCTGAGTCTTAAACACCTCCAGGGATGGGGACTCCACCACCTCCCTGGGCAGCCCATTCCAACACCTAACAACCTGTTCTGTAAAGAAATAACTTCCTGATATCCAGTCTAAACCTTCCCTTCTGCAACTTGAGGCCATTCCCTCTTGTCCTGTTGCTTGTTACTTGGTTAAAGAGGCTCATCCCCAGCTCTCTGCAACCTCCTTTCAGGGAGCTGTAGAGGGCGATGAGGTCTCCCCTCAGCCTCCTCTTCTCCAGACTAAACACCCCCAGGTCCCTCAGCCGCTCCTCGTACGACCTGTGCTCCAGAGCCTGCACCAGCTTCGTTGCCCTTCTCTGGACACGCTTGAGTCATTCAATGTCCTTTTTGTAGTGAGGCGCCCAAAACTGAACACAGGAATCGAGGGGCGGCCTCACCAGTGCCGAGTACAGGGGTCAGATCCCTTCCCTGTCCCTGCTGGCCACGCTATTGCTGACACAAGCCAGGATGCCATTGGCCTTCTTGGCCACCTGGGCACACTGCTGGCTCCTGTTCAGCCAGCTGTCAATCAACCCCCCAAGGTCCCTCTCTGACTGGCAGCTCTCCAGCCACTCCTCCCCAAGCCTGTAGCGCTGCTGGGGGTTGTTGTGGCCCAAGGGCAGCCCCCGGCATTTGGCCTTATTGAAACTCCTCCAGTTGGGCTCAGCCCATGGCTCCAGCCTGTCCAGGTCTCTCTGCAGAGCCTCCCTACCCTCGAGCACATCAACACTCCCACCCAGCTTGGTGTCATCTGCAAACTGACTGAGGGTGCACTCGATCCCCTCGTCTAGATCATCAGTAAAGATGTTAAACACGAGTGGCCCCAACACTGAGCCCTGGGGGACACCACTCGTCACCGACTGCCAACTGGATTTAACGCCGTTCACCACAACTCTTTGGGCCCGGCCATCCAGACAGTTTTTTACCCAGCGAAGCGTGTGCCCATCCAAGCCTCAAGCAGCCAGTTTCACCAGGAGAATGCTGTGGGAAACGGTGTCAAAGGCCTTGCTAAAGTCAAGGTAAACAACATCCACAGCCTTTCCCTCATCCAATAAGCAGGTCGCCCTGTCATAGAAGGAGATCAGGTTTGTCAGGCAGGACCTGCCTTTCATAACCCCATGCTGACTGGGCCTGAGCATCTGGTTGTCCTGCATGTGTTGCGTGATGGTACTCAGGATGAGCTGCTCCATCAGCTTCCTGGGCACCGAAGTCAAGCTGACAGGTCTGTAATTTTCCGGATCATTCTTCTGACCCTTCTTATATATGGGTGTCACATTGGCCAATTTCCAATCTGTCGGGGCCTCCCAGTCGACCCACATACCTACATATCCCATGTACGGGGAGGGGTAAGGTGTTTCATGGGATGATGTAATTAGCATGATCATGTCAGCCTTCGTTAGCATATTGAGGGGTGTTAACTTTAATATGCATTTTGTGGATAATGAAGCAAAGGTCATTCACCGGACAGATGGCCCTTGAAATTTGCCCAGGTGCACCAGAGCAGAACTGTCCTGTCTCCACATGTCTCCCTCCACCAGCTGCATCTTGTGTTATTTGGGCAGCCTTATCAGCTTCGACCTCCACACTATTCACCCTGTGACTCATAGTTTTGTCTTGCAGGTGTTTGAGGCATTTCTTTGATTAGCCTCAACATTTCCATTCTCTCAGGCTGTTTTTCTTAGTTTCTGGAAGGCCTGGTTTCTCGTCTCTCACACCTCTTTGTTGCTGGTAGAGTACTGCACTGTTCTCCCACAACTCATTGGAAATCATTGATTTAAAAATTACGAGATCTGAAAACAGATAGCAAATATCAAATTTAATTCAATTTTCTCTTGCCTTCCAAGCACTATGTGTCTGCCTGTTCAGAGTCTTTTTAACAGCTGTGGAAACTAAAACTTTTAATTGCAGGAAGTTGAAATTCTCCATCAATTGCTTGCTGCCAACGTAGAAAGTAAACTAATACCAGAAAAAAAGCCCTGAGCAGCCTCCTCTCATAGCTGACTCTGCTTTGAGCAGGAGGTTGGACCTTCTGAGGTTTCTTCCAACCTGAGTTACTCTGGGGTTCTGTGATAGTTGCTGCAACAGCTAAACAAGCTCTAGCAAATCTCCAGGCAGGCCAGGACAAGACCAAGCAGAGCCTGACAAGTCCTAAGTCCTGTGCACTGTCCCAAGGCACTGCCATTGGCCTGATGCAAGCAACGAGGCCACCTTTACCTGCCTCCACTTCTGGAAATCACAGCTGAGTGTCCTTCCCCTCCAAAGAAGAGTGGGAAAACATATTATTTCACTCTTACTTTTGTGGTTGTAGTAAGCATGAAGGGTTGATTAGGAGAGGAGATACCTTAATCCTTCTTCTTCCTGCTCCACACAGCCCATTCTGTTGTTGGGCTCTCCTGAACAGGTAGCTCTTAGCAATATTTTGCAATAAAGCTCATCTCTCCAAAGGCTTTTCTCATCACTTCTCTGTGTATTCAGGTCTCTACTTATCAGTAAAATCCCAGGGTTTGTTACCGTTTTTCTTTGCAACTATACAGGAATTTACCTTCATGGGTGTTAAATGTCTTGATCTTACACCAGTTTTTGCTATAGTATTAGGACTCATGGTCGTGTGTTGTGCTTATCCTTGGTGCTAATTGCATACCTCTTCATTAAGAAGGATCTGCAGTGACAGAAATGTAGTTCTTGTTGTCCCCAATATTTATTCGCACTGTGTAGCTGTGGGTGTTTCAGACTGGTTCATGAAACTGCTCTGCAACAAGATTTATGCTGGTTCTTCTCTTGTGGGGAATTATGTGGGATTGTTCAGCTGTCTGCTCAGCCTGGCTCAGGAATGATTCTATAGATGAGGGGTTTGGGTAGATAAAGGTCAATGAGCCTATGAACATCTTTACTTGCTAGTTTTCTTCAAACCCAATTGTCTTTAACCTTGTGATTATATATATATATATATATAAAAATATTTATTTTGTCATTTTCTCCCTTTACTTGCAGAGAGATGCTCGAAAGCTGACATAAATTAATAAGGAGATCAAAAACCAAAGGAATATAAAGTATCTCAAATATTTTTTAATGATGATTTTAATGTAATTCCATGCTCATCTAGAGGCAGACAACATCATGGGTTTGGACGTTCACATCTGGAAGAAGGGTGACAAGATGACTGAATAACAGTGTGGTGCTTATAGTTTGTTCAGGGAAACCCTGGACTTACCTTCTAGAGTTGAGTGCCATGTTCTGAGCTAGAAGTAGTAGCATCTCTACCTCCCATTAATATGTTATATATGACCGCCTTTTTTTATATCACCAGTGTGTTCAAGCACTGAGACATTCAATATCCAAAGAGAGCATCACTCGGGGGAGCTGAAATACTTAATGCTACAACAGCAAAGAGTTTTGTGGGTTGGGTGGGTTAGTTACAGTCTGTTCCACTTCAGGAGTTTCGTATCTCTTTCAGCAAGTGCTTCTAAATCAGTTTCATGAACTGGAACTTAAAATCAATGATTTCTTAAGGTTACTGCCTGGTATCCTGTAGTTTTGGTCTCATATATTTAGATTCATATAATAAAAAACTGTGTCCCAACCCAAAATATCTCTCAGTAGGTTTGTAAGGAAGATACACAAGAAACAAAGCACATCTGAGTAAAGAACCTTGTCTAATTCAGACTTCAGATGAGCTCAGAAAGACAAGGCAGTGATGCTGAACCTGGTATTAGCATTATTTAGAGGAGAGGCAGTAAAAGGGAATGTTTTAACAAGGGATTGTATTTGAGGAGATACGTAACCTTCAGTATGGAGAAAGGGTTCATTACTTTGCGAGAACAGATGTTTAAATGTATTGACTTACTAAATCAGATGTTAACATTTGCTCTGTAATAAATCAAATGTGAGATTTTTTGCTATTGAGGAAATGGGGATTTGGCTTTTCACAATAAAAAAGTTGGATCAATTTGTAGTATGAGGAAAACAGAAACACAGAATAAAATACGAATTTAATGGAACAATAGGAAGGGACTTTTTTGTAAAACAATCCAAGACCTTTTTTAAACTTTATTATTTGTGTTCTGGTTTTAGAATAGCTGCTGTAATGTCTTTTTTTTTTTTTTTTTAACATCACGGCTGATCTAGTTCTCTTCACTGTCACTCATATCATGTGCAGCTAACTTACTCATGCAGAATAGTATTTTGTGAAAGCAGTTATCACATTGGAATAAATAGCTGTGAAAGCATAGGAGAGAAATGTATCCAAATCCAGGCATTTTCCCTTAGATTAGGTTTCAAATCTCTGGATTATAAATTTCTGTGTTTTGACAGTTTTGAACTGTAACTTTATCAGTGGCAGGTCATCTCCATGTCTGCTTACAGGAACATGCATTGATAAATACCTGGTATACTTCACAGAGTACCTATCTTCAAATAGTGATCTTATTAATTACAGTTATTTATATATTTTAGTTTAAATAGATGAGTGTCCTCCTAATGTCAGGTATACTAATTAAGATTATTAATATTTGTAAGTGTTTGCAGGTTGGGGCTTTGTTATCGAAGGTGGTGGAGAGGTTTTAAGACTGCTGTTTTGTTCCATGTAAAATAAACATAACAAGTGCTCTCCTGGGTGCTGTAGGGACTCTCTATTCTTCATGAAGAACAGTTGTTCTGTAAGTAACGCATCTGCAGCTTCTGAGCCTTAGAAAGAGAGTGCCCAGCAATAGAGATTCAATTCAGATGAGATTATCTGTACCACTAATTGAGTGTTCCTGATTTTCATTTTAATAAAATAAATTATAGCTCATAACATTTTATATTTCATTAAGTAATTTCATAAATGAGAGTCATAAATATTATATTTAGACAAATAAAATATTGATGATTATAAATTATTCAAGGGTACTTTTACTTAGCTTTGAAATATGCTCTATTTGCCATTCTCCTCATTGGCCCTGAGGATTGACTCCTGGTAGAGGTTTCAGCAAGTCGGAAAAATGTTCATACTATTAAAATAGAGATGATTGTACTAATATTGTAATTTTTGCACGGTGTTTATCATTTCATTTAAAAGCACATAAACCAGAATGTTAATAAAGTGTAATTTCCCCCATTATGTTCATTTACTATTTCTGTTTTCCTTTTGAAACAGTGAATTAACAGGAAAGAAAAATATGTTTTGTGAAATACAAGTGGTAATTTATTTACTTTTAACTAGTGATACCTACAGAAGGCCTTTACCCTGACATAAACAAGGAGTGACATATGCGCAAAAATATTCCCTGTAAGTTAAAAAGATGTAAAAATTCAGTTGCTTTAGGACATGATTTTAGAAGCAAAATCTAATAAAAGCATGATAAAGAAATGGCTGAGATAATGAAAACCGGGTATATGCTGAGTTTCTGTGAAGGGAGAGAGAGCCTATTTTAATATTCATAAATAGAGCCGTGACCTGGCCAGGAGCAGCTTCCCACCCACCCCAGCTGGTGGGCTTGCCTGCATGCATATGAAAGCAAATGATGTTGAACATCCACCACAGCTCCATGGTTTGTCTGGGAGGCTCAGGTCATGACTTACCGCGGCCATAGGCTGTGATGACTTCCAAGCAGACCCCAAACCTTCCGTCTGGCTGTGCACCCCTGGGCAGGTACCAGGAAAAGAGGTAGCTCCCTGCCCCAGCACCAGACTCCTGCTTCCCCCACGCTGGGCACCCGCATGCCCCAGCAGGAGCCAGGCTGGTCCTGGAGAAATTACCTTTAATGGCAACCCTATAGCATCCTCACAGTGTGATCTGTGTATGATAAACTCAGGGCTTTAATTGACTTTAAGGACCTTCAAAGCCCATGCTCTGAGGCCCCTTAAAAAGTCCAGGGAAATGAGTGTAAGTGAATCAAGCAAGGTTTATTTTTTCACTACTTATGTTATTCTGTTAGTCTTCACTCTGTTTTCTTCCTTTCTCTGATGTGATGAAACCCCTCTGCATCTGGACACAGTGCTTGGTTTTTCCTTTGTGGTTTAGGCTTTTTTTTTTGTTCAGGGTGGGGGTTTTTTTGTTTTTTTTTTTCCTCAGCAATGCTCACTCTACATGCTGGTAATTGCTTTTAGGTGATGGTGGGCATGGAGTTGCACTAATGCGAATATCCAGAGGACCATGTCATTTATTTACTGGTTGGTACTTGGTGAAATCTCTGGCCAGGGGTAACTGTGTAGTTCTCCTCTTAATCGCAATGTAAAATATAGAGTTTAACCAAAGAGAATGACTCACATTCAATTTTAAAAGCAAATATGCTTTTATCAGACATGCAGGGCCAAATAATTAAAACATTAACCCTTATCCCCCAAGGAGGACCCCAAGTATTTTTATTTTTGTATCAGTTTTCCAAGCAGTGTAGTATCTCAAAATTTTACCTCTACTTTGTAACCCAAAGTAAATTAGGTTTGAGTCAGTCTAATATTTAATAGATACACAAGCTGAGGCACCAGATAACTCTTTGATAAAAGGTATGCAGACTGTGGGTTTTGTACAAGGTGTGAACCTGAGAAGTGTCAGACAAAAGACAGACACTGTGTGGGTAGAAAAGGGCTAATTTTTTTCTCAAATATTTCACCTTCTTGCTATTATTGACAAGAGCAAATAACAAAATACCTGCAATAGCATTCTGGGGGCACTGATAGTTTAGAAAAGCAAAGCAGAGATGGGTTTTTTTCCCCCTTTTCTTTATAAGCATGACTGCATTTACTTAGTATCTAAAATAGCTTTGCTAACACAAATTGATGGGCTGAGGCGAGGGGCTGATGGTACTCCACTGGATATCATCATGAGCAAATACACTGCTCACTTCAGAGCTCTGAAAAAGTGGTTTACATGGAATTCTGCCTACTTTTACAGTCACAGGCTGCAAAATGTCTGTGGCAATGTAGTTGCCCTATGAACATACCCTTTCATTTCTCAGATCTAGAGAAGTGTCCTGCATGGGTCTGAAGGTCCACAGCTTGGGAACAGGGCTGGCAAGCAGATAACATAAATCTCTCTGCTTTACCTTTCCATCCTGGGAACAGTGACTCTACTGGCATCACCTGGAGCACACAGGGAGAGTGATTTTTAAAAAGCGAGGAGTGGCGGGAAGATTCAGCAGCGAAGTGTTCCACTTCTGCCGAAGCAATGAGGCAGAGCCACAGCATGTCCAGACTTGAGAAAGGGTATGCCTTCAGGCCTACCCATCGGATATGTTTTGTTGATCCTGGGTACTTTTTAAGAAGGAAAAAAGCCATTCTGGAGTGATAAAATTGACAAGAAACTCTGCAAACAAACCCTAGCACTTCACTGAATATATGGGAGGAGAGGTTTCTATTAACAATGGTTTTGGACCTATGCATTTACCCACAGTGTCTCAGCCTATATGAACTTTTCTTCCAATTCATATGACTGAATCCCTTGAATATCTGTACTGCTTTTTCCCCTGAATTTCTGTAGTCTCATCACACAACTTTGTCCTGTGTCCACTCCTCCTATTTGTCCAGGTCTTCCTCAACGAAGTGCGGACAATTTTTTTTTCTCTTTTCTATTTCTCCATACGTTCTCCTGCTTGCAGAGTTTGTCCTCCAGACTCATTTAGTGGATTCCCTTTTTCTTAAGCACTTACAGTGCCGAAACACCGGCAGAAAAGCTTTTCACCTCCATGCTAAATAGATTTGAGGGTTGATTTGCAACCACAGCACTTCATTCCATTTGATCTGTATATGTGTTTAGATGTGGGCTGGTTTTAAGTTAGATGGCAAAATATCTAATTCTGCATTGAGTGTTGTGCAGCAGGTATAGACAGGCCAACACAGGGATTACAGTGACAACCTGTGATGAAACAGCCCCTGCCCACTCCTGGGGCTTGCTGAGGAGGCATAACATTGGCAAGCAGTGCATTTTAGCTGGCTT
Source organism: Athene noctua (assembly GCF_965140245.1). NCBI lineage: Eukaryota > Metazoa > Chordata > Aves > Strigiformes > Strigidae > Athene > Athene noctua. The sequence goes on from NC_134037.1 coordinate 204,866,492, forward strand.
GAAAAATGGGACTGATTTTGTGAGTTTAGGGAAAATTGTTTATGAGTAGATTTCTGTAGTTGTATATTTCCATAGTTGTATATTTTGGGCGTCAAAACTCCTGGCCTGATTTTCAGAAGTGCTGAGGCTGCTGAGAGCAGAGCAGAGGCTGCCCAGCACTGCGCAGCTGAACATCTGGCCTCCAGGTATCGCTGCTAAAACAATATTCTCAAAATCAGACACCGCCTTTGAAAATGTTGCCTTTAATCTCAATTTCCCAGGTTTTCCAAGCTATAAAATGTACTCCAAAGACTTTTTTCCAATCTATTTGCTGGCATTGGTAGGTGGAATTAGTAGTACAGACCTTTGAAGATACAAAGCTTAACAGAAATTAAAATGGAGGGGGAAAAAAAAAAAAAAAAAAGAAAAAAGCTTTTCTGTTTGTCTTTTTGTGAAATAGCAGTCTTGTATTGATGTAAATCATGCACAATGGAAACAGCATGTTCTTCTGATTGCTTGTGGCTGAGCACCTCAGCAGAAACTGTGAACGTGATTCACAGTGGCTCCCTGTTTTCTAATTATTGATCTCATACATATTCTCATGCAAGTACTCAAAGTAGTGACTGGCAGAGGCAGATATATCCAACACCACCGATTTTATATTTACTGGCAGCGTTGCTTTTTTTTCCTTGGGAGACTTCAATTCACAGGCTGATGGTTTCTCAGAAGCAGCAGAAGTGACACCCCTGCATGCACACATGCAGGGGCAGCTCCCAGCAGCAGCACTCGTCTTTCAGTTGCCGACAGAGCACCGTATCAGTGCACAACCTGAAAAAGAAGGTTTCTTCTTGCTCTCATTGAGAGAGAAAAGTCTCAAATTGAGCAGTCTCATTTGGAACTTCACAGCCTGTTACTGGCAGCCAAATTATCTGCTCTGCACCCTGAGATTTCCCAAATAACTTGGTGCTTCCTGCTGGCGTCTCTGAATGCTTGGTGAAATACTGACTGCAAGGTAATGTATCGGTAAAGATGACTGGATCTTAAATGCTACAGATGTTACATTGTCAGGAATTCAAACAAATTTTACCACAAACCAATCTACATTTAAATGTGGATTTAAAAATAAATGTTTATTTTTTACTTCAGACATAAGAGTATGTGTGATTGTTTGCAAAAACCCCAACACAATTGCTGCTGGTTTAAGCACTAATAGGTCTGATAGATCATCATTAATTAGCTAACAAGGACATATAAGAATTGCCTTTTTTCCAGCTGTTTGAGACCTTCGGTCTATAAAGAATTAACCTTGGATTAGGCAAGTGATAGATCTGTGTACTAAAAGATTGAAATTATGTAGTATAAAGTTACTCACATTTCAAAAATATCTAGAACGGTTTGGCTTTTTTTTTTTTAAAAAAAGACCTGACAGGCAAACTGAAGAGGCAGAAGCGAGTGTGTCACCTGCTGTAATGCTGTAAATTTTATACTCTCAATTGCATATTCTGTTCGTTGATTTCTCCTGTAATGCCTCTGCAATCTCAGTTTTGATGCATGAAATACAGCATCTCTAACCCTCTGTGAGCAGACTTGATCTCCGTACTATTATTTTCCCATATCTCTATATACTCAACCCTTTAGAGATATCAGATAGTTGAACAGAATAATGGGTAATAGTCCCTAAACTCAGTGCTTTTTTTTCAGTAGCTTTACAAAGCTTTACAGAGTCTTTACAAAGGAATGGACGTGGCATGAACAAAGTCCTGAGGAAATACCACTGATGATAGGTTAAAACTCACAGATAAATTTCTCTTGAAAAAAAAACCAAAAACCCAAGGCAGCACAGCACAGAAAATAGTTTGGAAAAATCTTCTATTTATTGCAGTCAAATCTCCCTTTCTTTGTCCACTCTTTCATTTGTTCTTCCACAAATAATTTTTTTAATGCATTTTAAAATGTGTCTGTGTTCTGTCCTCACCTTGGCCCTTGGAGATCATGGACACAGAAAGCGTGTTTCTCATTTATACTTTATTCCACTGCAGAAACAGCCGCTTCTGCAGGCTTGCCCCTTGTTGTAAGGTGTGTGCCTGTGCAACAGAGACATGGTTAGAGATGTGGTAGTCTGTCAGTCCCTCTAGGCCATCACGAGTTAGCACTGGTGAGATCAGCCTGACATTCGCTGAGTCAAACCAGCGGAAAGGTTGCATTTGCTTACCTCTTCAGTGAAGCTCCTGTATCTAAACATCCAAGTTGAAGGCTACTGCAATATTTAATATATTCTGGTTTCATATGGAAGAAATGTATTTTTTTATTATGCAGATATGCACAATGGATTCCTTCAGCCCCATTATCCTGTAGGATATTTTATTTACGTTTTGAATATATGTATTGAATGACATCTTGAGTTGTCGTATTTTCTGCTAATGAGAGGTGTATTTCAACTCTGATTAAATTAAAAAAATACTGCAGAACAGGAAAAATAAGTCCCCTTTTCTCTGGTCCATTTTTCTTTCTATATGGTGAAACATATTTGTGAATCATATGCATGGTGTTTATCTTTCACCCCTTGCCCCCTCTAAACAGGTGCAAACGCTTTTGTGGGGAAAAAAAAAAAAAGGAGAAAAAATTTAACAAATCTAATGTCTTCTTTTGTGGCTGCCTCTTTCAAGTCTGCTTGTTTTAACTTTCTTTTTGATGAAGATATAGCTGCAAATCATATTATAGCTGCAAATTATGTTTTGTAAGGAATTATGAGCAGCAAGGAAAAAAAATTACCTGTTGACTATGCATAGGCAGCAGCACAGGGAATTTTCAGGGACAAAAAAGAACACATCCATCTCTATTTCTGTATATATACAAGTATGAGGACCAAATTCAGTTGTGATGAAAGTATTGAACAGACACTCTTATGCACAGGCTTACATGGGACTGCTAGTATCTAACTAACCAATGTGAAAGATGGAAGCTAAAAGAAATGTAAACAAATGGAACAGAAATTTCAGTCTAAACATAGGTGCTTTATCTGCATCTTTGCTTAATTTGAGAACTTACTGAACTAATTCAATATGAATAAGAACAAACGATATGTGGTTTTGATACATTTTATGCATGCGTGCCATGCAATGCCTTTGAGACACAATGGGAGAAATTGGAAATCCAGATAAAGCTGAGGATAAGAGAGTTATGTTGTTTATAGCTCAAAGGATGAAAGTATAGCAGGAAGTTAAATCTTTGTCCTATTTGATGTCAATTTAAGGTCAAGGTAAAGAGATCTATTCCTCAGCATATATGGGCATGGAAACAGGCATGCAGTCATTGTGACAATCTCAGGTAAAAGTTCATATGGCCTGTAGCAACATTTTGAATATGTTGATGGTTTGATTATTGTGGGAGAATGAATGAGAAAATACAGTTCAAAAGGTTCTTGAGAGACTTGAAGGAAGTGGACAAGAAAAATGAAATGTAAATCAACAAATACTAAAAGACAAAAAAAATCCACAATCTTGTAAACAAAGAGGCACAATCTTAGAAAAGCATGGACAGTGCTTGACACGATGACAGCCATCAATTAATTACTTTGCATATCTAAGAAAAATAATTACAAGGAACTATGCTCTGGAGGAATTAAGGCATGGTCTAGTGGTGGGACACCTTTTTCTCTTCCTTGCTGATAATTTTTTTTTTTTTTTCTGCTCCAAGCTTTTCTCAAAGTAACAAACTTGCTAGATTTTTTAAATTCTGGTTTGATTTGTTTTGTTTTGGTGGGTTTTCTTAATGTCTGTTATACATGGACACATACAGAAAAGAAGACAGCCATGTACACACGTATTAACAAAAAAAGAATATAAAAAAGCCAGTGGGGAGGAATGACAGGATATTACCTGAAAAACAAGTACAGAAATCCTTCTGTAAGCAGGTAATCTGGGAAGTATCTCCACTGTCTATGACCACAATGCTGAAGTTTAGAATTAAGTTTGTAGGGTGAGAGGATGTATGAGTGCATGTGTGCATCGTCTTGTCTGAATTTCCCTGCTTGGGGAAAAACCCTTGTCCGGAGCTGAAGCCAAACAGGTGGGCACGAAGTGGGAGGAGGACATTCTGGCCACAAGAAATAACACATCAGCATAGGCACAGACATGAGCATAGGATTACCATCATGGCTAAGGAGCAAACATGAGTTTTAATATAGGAAACAACTCCAAAGCTCTTCAAATAAATTAGAAGCAATGAAAAAAATGTGTAAGAGGAAAGTTATGCGAGTCATCAAGGACCACAGGGGTCTACAGCCCCAGGGACTGAGTGGTAAATTAGTGTTCATAACCCACAGGTAAAGTAATGGCTCTCTGAAAAGGCAACTGAGATCAAGGTAACTTCAGAGGCATCACCAGGCATCAGCTGGGGGTAACCAAGTCACTGGCTGAAGTTCAGCCCATTTCCAGCCATTTTGGATTGTCTCTTGCAGTTCACCATTTATGTGCAGTATGGCTTGATGCATACCTTTCTTGTGAAAGAAAGATATGAAAAACTGTCCTCAGCTTTGGTGAACCGGTGAAGAATTGTGTTTCCAACAAACTTGGAAATCAAAATACCTCATATTTTCACCTCTGTGCTTTTTACTTTAGAAATCAATAGGCTGTTTGTAACTCCTTAAAACAGTCTTTTCTTTGCATTCAGCCATTTGCTCCTGCTTCTTACAGATGATGTAGTAGGGAACACCTTAATATGTGTCTTGATTGTGTTTCCTTTGGCAGTTGAAGGTGGGTTACAGATTGACGTACTTTTTTGAGTAGGCTATAGTTTTGACCCTGATCCTATGCCTCAAATTGTTTTTATACACAGTTCAATAGTAATGTATGTTTTCTAGCTGACTCTACCTTTGCAATTAGCCACTCAAAGTCAATAGATAATGCATTTTTAATGCCATGTTAGCAAGGAAGAACCTCCATTTCTCACTAACATAGGTGATGTAAATTCACTTCCGAGCAGCAGTAAAAGCAACTGTAATCTTGAGCAAAACCTCATTGCTTTCTTGGAAACGTGGTCACCACAGCTGAGCTTCTTTGTAAAAACTGTTGTTTGTGTGGTATGGTATAATGCGGTCTGCTGGAAAGCAATACGATATAGAGGAGTTAGTCCTCCCGTTAGAGTACTGTAGATGCCAAAAGAAAAGAAAAAGTGATTTTTCTTTTTTTTTCCTTTTGCTGTCTGCATTCCTCATGTACAGTTTAGAAGGGTTAAAAGCTGGATATTTGTACATTTCATTATTCATCAGGATTGTTCATGAATAGATTGAAACTGCTCTAGGATCAATATGTTGTTATCCAAGCAATATTAAGCTTTGACTTTCTACAGGACAGCTTTAGGAATATGCTATAACAGACGAGTTAGAGGCTTGAGAACAAGGGGCTAACTGATTTTATGGGAAATTATCAGATTTCTAACACCTTGAGCAAGTGGTGGCATTGATTATCACTCAGTTGCCAGCAGCTATGGATAAAAATCTCACTTTGTTTATTGTTGTATTAATGCTATTTGGTAAAACTATTTCCAAACATTTTTTTTAGTTCTGCAATGCATATTGTAACACTGAGGCAAATAAAAAGCCTTTGCTACTACTCTGGTTTTATAGCTTTGTGAGGTTTGCCAGATATGTATATATTCACATTGTTCATAATCAACCTTTATAAGCTTGTTGCTAAAAGAGGAATTTTATCTGAGCATCAGGATGTATCTATAATCATCCTGCTGTTACCCATCCATAACAAAAACAACCATCACTGCTGAGTGTGTGTTAGGAGCTGCATGTAATCATCTCCTATTAATGAGATACATTAAGTTGCTGCTTTTTTAACATATGATACATGCAAAAGTGTCTGACTTGTTTCCTTTTGCCACTTCTGACTGGTTAACGATATGATGCCATTCCAAAAATACCTCTCAGAGGCTGACATTTTATTTCCCACTAATTGTTTAGTTAAAATAGGAGACAAAATGGATTTTCTGTCTTTGGTATTGATTCACTATACAGCTTTTGAATGTTTGGTTGTGAATCTCTGTATTTTAAGGTTCTTCTGATAATGGATAATTGAAGTAACAGTTTTGTAAATGCTATGAAAATTAAATAATAGGAAAATATTTTTAGATCTCTGGATGAACTGAAATATAAGAGACTTTTTTTAGTGAAAATTACTATTTGCATTATATATATATATATAAATATTTTCTGCACTTGCGTTTCAAAATGCTAGCAAGAAATTTGGGACTTTTGTTCATATTCATTAATTTCAAGACATAACTTTGCTCTTGCGATGTCTTTTCTGGACAGACATTATGTGGTAGGCAGCATTTCATTCGATGTCCCATCATATGTGCATTCACTTTTTATATTTTAAGTGAAACAGTGTTGTAGACATCCATCTCAATTAAAGAATGAAAATGCATAACAGGAAACAGTACAGAGTATCTAAGAGTCTGTCAGCCTGTCAGGTTTTGGCCATCTTTAAGATTTGTTGTCCATCATTTTTTACCTTCTCATTGGAAAAGAAGAGGAGGAAGGAGAACAGCGAATGGATTTAGGGCCCCTTTTTTTTCATATGTGAAAGCTGCTTCGGAAGGAAATGAGGAAAACCTGTTGAATACTTCCAGCAGTGCTTTTCCTGCTGTGAAGGACAAAGCTGGGCAAGAAGAGGCACAGTGAAAGAAGCAAAGAATTGTTGGTTTTCTCCTAAAATACGTATTTGCTGTATAACACGAGTTAAGTAACAAATGTCTGAAAGTGTTCTCTGTTCCCTTTTCTTCCCAGCCTTCAGTGGTCAACTGCAGCTCATTTGAGTCATGAAACTAAGCGCAGACTTAGCTAATGCATTTTCTCAGAGAATTGTTTGCACTCATTACAGAATAGTTTCGCCTTGCATTAGTCTCCTCAGACTGAGGTTCCTCTGGGATTGCCTCTCATGTTCTTATGAATATCCAGCGCAAAACAGAAAAAGGATAACAAAGAGACATTAGCAAGAAGTTCATATAATTGACCTACCCTAACTGACTTCTATTCATTCCAGCCCCTGTCTTTTATAATAGTTGATTCTTTAGGCGGTATAATTCATGCACTGACAGGTCATAAAAAAAGGCTGCAAGCAGAAAAACAAGCTTACAACTGTAAAGAAAAAAGAAATAGAGTACACTAAAGTAGGCCAGTTTCTATAACTTGACTGTTCTTGCAACTTTTTCTAGCTTCTCAGCTTGTAAATGACACCCATTTAAAACTTTCATAAATTCACACGTCCTTTGGAAGGAACATGTAGAACTGAAAGAGCCTAAAGTATACCTTACAAAATACCTCTGAGTTTGCATCTATTTATGTTTACTTTTCCCTTTGTAGGTAGTTATGGATGTTATACTATCATATTCAGCTGAGGAGGTCTGCAAATACTATGTAACAACACCATATATATGACAATATACTGTCCATCTGACATTGCACAATAGTAGCTAATTAATGCTACTATGCAGTCATGCACTGGCAAAAACTGGAATTGGTTTTCTTTATCCAACATTTTAGTGTATTGTAGAGATTTCATTAGTAGTAAAAGGTAAGAAAAAGTCATCCTCCTTGGTTCTTTTTGGGTACCTGGCCATTTCAATACTATCCTTCTCTTCTTGATAGTTTATATTATTTGAGGCATTTGGATTACAGAAAGTGTCTAGAGTAATGACTGTAAGTGTCTGGATAAAATTGTGTCAAAAAATTTCACTGTCATTTGGAAAGGTTTGCTCTATATCTGAGAGTACTTTGTATGCCTCCTGCATTATTCATTCAGGGACAGAACGGTGGATTGATGAGCGACTGGATGATAATTTCTTCCCCAACCCATCGTGGTTTGTTTCAACAGCTATGTTGTTAAATCCTTCCTTTCAGTCTCTTAATTTAGTGCTGTCCCATTTTTCCCTTGGCACTGACCTTTTCTAGCTGGGAGCCTGGTGCTGTCTACAAGCTGATGAATTATGGCTGTTCTGAGTGGAAGCAACCGGGAAAGACAGGCTGTTTTACTCACATTCTTCTCTGAAATGTCCCATAACGGTAGCGAAAGAAAATATTCCCTACAACACATGCAGTTTCTCTTAGTCATGCCTTGGGGTGTGTGCCTTCTTATTGATACTAGATTTCTTTAATCACAGATGCTGTACAGGAGATGAAAGATGTCTTTCTGTGTTGATAAAGCAAGGAGTTATAGCTGGCGTTTAAACTGAAGCCTTAAAGCAGATTTTTACTGCAAATTTAAATCTTAAGGGAAACTAGGTGCTGAGGATTAAGTGGGGAGGAGATTGTGCTCTTGGAGAAAGAATATCTCATTTCACTGGTACAAGAATTCTGGCTGCATTTCCTTTAAAGCCAAGGATGTACTCAAGCCAAAAAAGACACTTTTCTGTGAAAGTTCAGAGCAGAACTGAAGCAGAAAGATAATTTCACACCCCTTAATATGTCTGTGGGGATGAAGAAGAATATTATACTTGATCATGTGCTATAACATGTGATGGCTATCAGTGGGCTGCAGCCCATTCTAAACCCATAATTACGAATTTGGCTTATCACTAATATTTCTAAAATTTATTTTGCTTCTTTTATTCAGGCGAGGCAACACTTTTTTAGCTGTTCTTCTCTTCATTTTTTGTTGAAGTATTCTAGTTTTGGTGCACAAATGCCATACAGTTAGTTTTAAAAACTATTAACTATTTCCAGGCTGCTCCACCAAACCTTCTTTCAAATTTAAACAACCTTGATTCACTAACTCCTAATGATAGGGTGATGATTCAGATCTGCATGATGGGCTTCACTTCAAACACATTAGTTCACTTTTGGAGTTGAACTGTACAACCTGAAATAACATATATCAGAAAAGCTTATATCAAGGAAATTTTGTTCTATTTTAGCCATGTCCCACTGAGTTGATGACTCTGAATTGTAGGTATCCATCAAAAGAACATAAATAGCTGAGCACTACTTGTAATATAATACTAACTTCTGTGTGGGTGGGGAGAGAGATATAAGTAAGACTTCTGGCATGTATATAAGTAGTATTTTGGGATCATCCTTGAAGTTATTAGCTAAAATATGCTTTTATCTGACATCCTTGTTTAGTCTTGCAAATGGTAAGTTTATGGAAGTGATGAATATGTGCTCTGCCTTCGATACAAAATATTATTGTCTTTAATAAATTATAGTTTAATATGGCCATAGCTGCTAGTTGTAAGCAAAGCAACTTTTCTGTTATGAAACAAGGAAGTTTTTGTAATCCAAGCTGTTTTAAATTCTGTTTCAATCTGGACAGAGTACGAAGCCAAATTCAGGCTGCGATCAATACCATCTTAAACAACAGAAATCTGTCGAAGCTATTTTTTTGTTGGTTTGTCTTTATGTATGTTATGTGGCTTTTATTCATCACTTTGTTTTAGGTGCTCATGAATGCACATGAATAAAAAATTGCTACACTGTTAATATTGCCAGTCATACCCCTGCTAATTAGAATCCCAATTTAGTAACTGCTAATACTTGCAATAGAGTTGATTTACATTTGTTTTTACCTTAATTTAGTCAAAAGCTGTGTTTTGTTTCTTTACAAGCAGTGGTATTCACATCTTCCAGTCTCTTAAAAAGTAAAAAATGAGACAATAATTGCAGCCAAAAGTTTTGCTTTTGCACACTGACATCCTTACTGCACTCTCACTGATTCTTTAACCAGCAAGAATGATCCCTGTTTTTTACCTGCACGACACCAAGTGGGTTTTTTTGTTTGTTTGTTTGTTTGGGGTTTTTTTAAGTCCATGTGTTTAGGAATCTTCCAGAGAACAGAAATAACACTAACTCCGAAGAGCAAATAATGGTATACTCTGACTGTTTAGTCTATTAAGGAAGTTTTCTGTCAGAAGACTGTGGAAAGTATGTGTATGGATTTCTGAGCATGTGCTGCTTTCATGGGGCATCTGTAGGATTGGCAGGTTCAGACATTACTGCTTTTTATTTTGAAGCTTTGTTAGTAAAGTCACTGCATTGGTTTGTAGTGGCAGCTAATGCTTCATGTATCTTATCCTTGGTATCTTACTTGGCCAGTTTGCACATTGTTTGTTCTTGTTTTCATGTTTTAAAATTATGTTTGTATTATGGGCTTTTAGGCCCAAATCAGCTAAATGTCTTCTGAACATACTGGGAACATAGTATCAATTTCTCCTTAATCCATAAAGTACCTAACCATGTATTGCTGGATTTTCTGCCATTTGAAGAGGAACTCTTATACAAGATCATTTTGAACTGTAGCCTTTTGGCCAGATTAAGAGCTGGAAAAAATTGTTGCTATGGATGGGAAATCTTAAGTAACTATTTTTTATTCTCTCACACCAGCATTTGTCAAATAGGTATACTGTAAGAAGGCAGTCTAACTCACCTAATTCAATGTGCAGCAAGTCAGAGAAATATCAGTTTAGGTATTTTCCAGTTCTCATGTGCAGATGAAGCCTTCAGATCTTACAGGTCTTGCTGCATAAATATATCTATGATACGGCCTTTTGCCCTTCTACAGCACTGCAGCTGTTTTGTGGGATCTTATCTTTTCACATCTTGATTACTCCAGCATCCTCCCCTCCTGCACTGAGAAATACAGTGCTACCCCCCTGATCCCCATTCAGAAATCTGCTATGAAGTTAATTTCCCAGCTTCATTATTTTAACTATATTTCTCTTCTGAGTGCCTTCTCTTCATTAAACACTGATTGTTCTCAGTTTTAATGCCCTTCTTCATGAGTCATTTCCAACCTTTCTATCCACTATTAAAATGCCACTTCCTTCTTTTGATTCCTGTATTGCTAGCCTCTAACCCCAAAAGTACCTGTGTGCTGACTCTGTGTTGCTTTTCTCACTCTGCAGAAGTTTCCCACAAGCCTCCACAAAGCTAGTGTTGTCCTTTCTCCCATCTCTCCTTAAAAATCCTTTGTCATCATTCCTACAAAAATGTTCAACAACCACCTACTAGCATGCTCAGATGTTTTGGTTTTTTCCCCCTTTATCAATTGCTATTTGGAACGAAAGGTGTTCACATCGGGCAGAGTCCACTTGTTCTGTACTTCCAAAGAGCTGAGGTCCTGTTACAGGACCTGGACTTCTAAGTGCAAATAATAAGTAGTATCAGGTTATTTTTACAGTTGTTGATTAGACTGGCTGTTCCTCGCCTGGCAATCTCTTTGAGTTTGTCTTGTGGTTATGTTTTCTGCCTGGCACCAAGGAGTAGCTGTAGCTAGTTCAGCCTGCAGCTGGGCTTTTGCTGCCCAGTGTGTTGAATGAGTGCCATTGTGCCCATCTCAAGGGGAATCCACTGCCTCCTTATTTGTTGCTGGCTACAATTCAAGAGGCTGACTGCTAGCTATATCACTTTTGTGAGCTGTAACTAGAATGATACCCTCCTTTCCTGTGTTTCAGAATAAAACACAAATTTAAAGAGGCTTGAAGGTTGAGGAGCAGAAGGAGGAAACTTTTGTGGAAGCCCTTGTCCTTGAACTGCCTGTTTTGATGACCAACGGCAAAGCCATGGTCTTACATTGTCCCTCCTGGTGTGCAGCAGAAGGGTACTTTTTGTTCAGCCCCAACAGTTCAATATTGATTGACTTAATGAACAGAGATATAGTTTAAGATTACAGGTGCTTGTATAATTTTTAAACAATATCTAGCAGCTATACGGCTAGCTGTGTTGTCATGCTAGCTTTTACTTTGCAACTCTGTGGTTTGCAGCATCAGTGTCTTGTCCATAGCTGCATAATTATTTCTTCTGAGAGCCATAGTAGAAAAACTTCATGCTTTGTGGGGATTAATTCAAGTGAAAAAAACATGGCTACAAATGGATATGTGCAACTTCATTAAAGCTAGCTAAATTGAACAGACTACATTGTGAAAACCCAGCAATTAGAAATTACATTCATAACTCATTCAAAAATTTTCATTTACTCAATGACTTGTGGGATAGATAGTATAAGTTTGCTGTACTTTGAACTACAGTTGTTTGCTACTGTGCCATATTATTGATTAGCACGGAGGTGCCAAGCTTCTTCTTGTCAGACTTCAGTCTCTGACAGAAATAAATTACTTGGTAGGGAATTCATCTCAGTTGTCATCTGAATTGCTTTCCAACAATCCTTATACCTCCGTATTCACAACACAGGTAACCTGAGCTCCTTCATTCAGGCACTCCTAAGTTTAAGAGGTGGATAATAGCTCTTTTTTCTTTATTTCATTTGTGTTTTGTTCTTAAATGAAAGTAGACTCTGACACCACCAGATGTCTCCATGAGCTAAGGCTCCATTATTAAGATGTAGTACTACAAAGCTGAGTACTGGCCACAGTGGTGGGGACCCCAAAACTGAGAAGTCCCCCTTGACAGAACTTTTTGATTCCAAGAGTTTGAACCCACAACCTGTGTGTTGTGATACTCACTAATGCTACAGCAACCAGGAGAATTAAAACATCTCCAAATATGACTCACGTCAAGCAAAAGCTTGATGGGAAGCTAGCCAAAATATCCAAGTGAAAACTCTTCTCAGCAAGGTGCAATTTAATACATCCTTCACTTCTCTAGGACCCAGGAAGCTGTATCAGATTGCATTTTACAGCCAAAACCCACTCCTGGGGTTTTGGAAATTGGAAGATGTTATATACTTCATTTTTCAAATGTTGCTTTGAGAGGAGGAAACCACCTTTTATATAAGACTACAGGTTAAACCTGGGCACTGACCTTGGAAGAGAAATCCTGAGCACAAGTTCTTGTTTACAAGTCATGTCTGGTTTTGCAATTTATTCATTCACTTCCTAATACAAAATGTAAAGACTGTCCTGGATCAAAACCCAAAAAGTCATTCTTGTAGGGAAGATCTAAATGATTCATGTCAGCCAGATGTAGATTTGGTTTCCTTCAGGTTGGATACAGATAGGCAGGCAGCCTAGGGGAGTGCCCTCACCGTTGAGTTTCTCTTATAAAATGCCCTTGTACTGCCTTTCCCTCCAGCAGTGGACTTGAATAAAGTCATCTGTGGATGATTTTACTTAAAGTCAGTGCTGTTAGCACATTGGCAATTTTCTGAGAGTTTCTACTGGGTTGAGCCTTAGGTATACAGCTCTAGATTTGGCCTAGGCACATGCAGAAACAGTATTTTAGGAGTCATGGCTGCTTTACTGGAGGAAATATAGGTGTTTAGAGCTTTTCAGCCAGCTGAGATGGTGTCTGATGTTAGGCTTCAGATGTTGCTTTTAAATTAGAAATATTTCAGTTTCCACCTCAGCCACAGGGAAGGTGCCCATTTCAGAAGTCTTTGAGTAATTCTTCAGAGGAACTGGTGGTTGCAGCTCAGCATAGTCATCATCAGATGCCTAATTTTCATTCATGAATACTCTCCACATGGGTGGAACTATTAGCCTTCTCTAATGTAACATATATTTAAGTGACCTTTTGACTGAGAGTTTATTCCAGGCAGAACTGCATCCTAATATACTGGGTATCCAAAAGCTGTTATGCTACCCAGACATCTAGAGGATAGCTGAGATACTTCTGGGCAGAATACAGTATTCAGGTTTGGCTCTTACTCATATGCCCCAAAAAATAATTAGCAGTCTATTACCATGCTTTTCATAACTGAGAAATAGCAATGATGCCAGTTTGTCTAGTCTATCAGTCTGCATCCAGGAGTAGCCAGGTAATTTTGTTGACATCATCCATTTTTTTGACTTGGTAAATACCTCCCACTTCATATGCTGTGCACTGTCGGAAACACTACTGTACATGCCAAAGAGATGAGAGGAGAAGTGAGCCAGGTTTCATTCAGAGGTAGGATACGATTTGAAGGAACCTTGTTTCAGTGTCCTAATGGATATTGTTTGTGAAATCACACAAATAGCTTTTACAGGCAGCCAACCATCTCTAGTACGGAGGAGCATGGAATGACAAACAGCTTTTGTTTATAGCAAAAAGTGAGTATTGGCTAAGAAGTAGTGTTTATGGTAATTGAGCTTTACAAGGAAGTAAAACTTAGTGGGGAACACAGGGGGTAGCATTTGCAGTGAAGCAGGTAATAAGGAGAGCTGTGTAGGCATTTCCTGATTAGCATCTGCTGTTTCAACAGCGGAGGAACATGACTCACATGTAAATGCTTGTGCTAGGCTTTAACAGGCATTCCCTCTAGCATGCCACCCTGCCTTCTGGTTTTATTTTGAGTCTCCTTGAGCCCTACTGTGATTTGAAATCAGTGGAGGAGAAAGGAGAGTAACACAAACAACAGATGTCTTAAAGTCTTAGAGAGAAAAAGCCTTGTGGCAAAGGAGAAGGTGCTGTTTGTCATGAGCTTTTGTTGCCTCTAGTACAGACTGTATTTGCATTTCTGCATGTGTATATATACGCAGTTGTGCACATAGGTGATTGTGGTGGTTTGACCTTGGCTAATGCCAGGTACCCACCAAGTTGCTCTAGCACTTCCCCCCCCTTCTGCTTTTTCTATCAACAGAGCAAAGAGGGGAAAGAAAATAAGATAGGTTAAAAAAACCTCCAGCACTTTTGGGTAAAACAAAAGGAGTTTTAATATAAGCAAAGCGAAAAAAACCAAACAGATTTATTCTCTCCTTCCCATGAAGAGGCGATGTGGGGCTTCTCAGGAGCAGGGCTCTGATACATGTAGTGGTTTCCTCGGAGGACCAAGGGTGACCCCAGCCCCTTCCTCCTTTCTCCCAGCTTTGTACTGAGCAGACGTCATATGGCCTGGAATATCCCTTTGGTCAGCTCGGGTCAGCTGTCCTGGCTGTGTCCCCTCCCAAGATCCTGCCCTCCCCGTCCCACTGGGGGGGAATGTCAGAAAGACCCTTGGTGCTGTGTAAGCACTGCTCAGCAGCAGCCACAACACCAGGGTGCTACCAACACCCTGCCAGCTCCCAGCATAAACCACAGCACCGTGAGGGCTGCTACAGGGGAAAACCAATTCCACCTCAGCCAGACCCAGTACAGTGATACAGAAGTGGTAGTGCAGAAAGATGGCCATTGCACACATCAGATAATTCTTTTTGTATCCTGTAAATGAGTGTGACCTATAGACACTAAGAGTACTTGCTCACTCAGACAAAGCAACCTATTCTAGAGCAGGTTCACAAATTATTGCCCAGCTGCTGCAGTACCTGCTTTTAGTCTGTTGCTGGATAAAATACACTAATTCTTGTTATTTGAGGTTAAAAGTTGCTCCATAATAGAAAAAGCAAATAGTATGCCTGGTGTCCATCAAGACAGCTTTGCTTATATGTGGTAACTTAAGCCATGGCAATACAAATACTGTGTACCCCATAACATTAGGAGAATTTGGTTGTGTGTTGTGACATTTAGTGCAGATTCAGAAAGGCACTTCATCTGTGCTTTCTGGTATGGGAAACAGTGTCTTTAAGGACTTTGATTTCCAGAAGGGAAATCTGTGACAGAAACAGCTGTAAAATTCTAACAGTATATAAGCAGCTGGGGATGGCTTAGAGACCCTGAAAACACATCACCTGCTGAGTGCTGAATCAGCACAGCATGGGGCCAGGAGCAAAAGGAAATGGAAGGGGGAAAAAAAAAACACCAAAAAACAGACAAAAAAACCCCAAACAAAACCCAAACTGTGAATGGAGAAGTGAAAATATATGACTTTTTGAGATTTTTACTTCTTGGGAAAGATAGCTGAAAGAAATATGAATAAAAAGGATTCAGGGATGAGAACTTTGTGCTCAGAAAGCTTAGCAAGCCACCTCCCACCTTCCCACATCTACCTCCTCCTTTTATGAAGGGACTCTTTTCCACAGGTTTCAGCGGATGGGTCCAAAGACTGAAAATCACATTCACTCAGAATCCTATTTTCTCATGGTATTTTAAATGTGATTTTATTTGCTTGCTAACTTGCTGGTGTTTTTTTCAAAGGATTTTGGTAAATTGTCTCAATATACATTTGCACTGTTTACTTTGTTACTGTTAATTGTGTTATTTAAAAAAAAAAAAAAAAATTTGCTCCCGGGTTCCAGAAGTTTGTGCTTAGGTTAACTTTAGTAAAGAGTTTAGGACAACTGCTCTGTTACTGAGTATGACTCCTGGAAGCATTACCAGTATTGGGATGAACACCAAGGAAGTCAATAGGAATTACATTTCTTTGTACAGAAATTTGTACATCAAAATAGTGTTTTCCTGGGGTGTTTAAGGCTGCATCTATTCTAGGAAATTATATAAATTTTAATATGTTGGCAGCAGCAATTTTTAAGCATCAAATATTAGTTGTTACAAACCATAGAGGGAGTTTGTTACATTTAGCATGGTAAAACTGAACAACTGTTTTCTTATTAATGCTATTTTAGCATAGACTTTCTTATTCTTTACAAGAATATCCTATCAGAAAAATAAGCACAATAATAATTATTCCTGTATTTTAAATGGTGTTTTTATGCCTGTGTCACTTCCTCTGTACTTTGAAAATACACTATCCCTGTTGCACAGATGGGAAAACAGAGGCATCTATGGGTGGTGTTATAACTTCACCTGGAAGTCATCTAGAGGAAGACAGATCTCCTGGTCTCAAAGCAGAACCTTATTATAAGTCATATATTAAATTTATCAAGAGGTTATCTGTAAGTTAACAAAACAGAAGCCGCACTTTAGAGATATCATTTAACATTTACTTTTCCTCCCACAGGAACTTTTTACACCAGAGTGCAAATTCAAGGAGTCTGTTTTTGAAAATTATTATGTAATCTACTCATCCATGCTCTACAGACAACAGGAGTCCGGGAGGGCCTGGTTCTTGGGGCTGAACAAAGAAGGGCAGGTCATGAAAGGAAACAGAGTGAAGAAAACAAAACCAGCAGCTCATTTTCTACCCAAGCCATTGGAAGGTGAGGCTCAGTCCATCGCTGGCAGATCTTCCTATAAATCTCACAAGAAGAAGAGGAAACCATTTCTAAAACACCTTTTGTTAATGTGCATGCCCCACACAGGGGCCATTCCAAATGACAGTCCCCAGGATTCATGGAGCAGTTCTGTGCTTCAGCATAGTGATGCTAGAAAAGGCATATGTTAAAACATTTTTTCCTGGAATTAAGAGGTCATTTTACAAGAAAATAAATCTTTTGTGGAAGTGTCTTGTGCTGGTTTTAAAATATTCTCTCAGTAGAGACAAAAGCTGTTGTGAGTCTTGCAGTGAGAAAACAGTCCTTTCATTAAGCAGAATGAAATAATGGACATTGCAGGATAATTGGGAGTTACAAAGGGAATGGATGAAATGTCAGCATTTCAAAGTAAAAGCATTCTAATACAAAACACAAAAATTTCTTTATAAAATAAATCATACTCTATTACTTAGCCAGTTGATGCAATGCATGTAACTTGTGTTACTTGGCCTTTAACCAAGATAGAAGCAAATAAAAGTAATGCTAACTTTACACACTAAAATGATGTCACACATTCTCTGAAAAATACATTCATTTATATTTTGGAACTTTTGGGTTATCCTATGTATTTTGCAGGACTTTACAAGCCTATGCTGCTTTTTGCTTCTTGTCTTCATGACACTCCAAATTTCATTTATATTATTACTACACATAGCCTCAGTCATTCTGGAAATTATCTCACTATTTAACATCTGAAAACACATACCTAAGTAATGCTTTAGTTACGGGACTCATTTCTTTTAACATTTTAACTTAAAATTTTGATTAAAGGATCAGTTTGTTAAATATTTTAGAGTTCCATTATAAGGAAAGAATCTGAATAATCCTATGTTTTAAATTCACTTCATCCACTTTGTGGCTTCCTCCTCCCTGGCAGTGTTCAAGGCCAGGTTGGACGGGGCTTGGAGCAACCTGGGCTAGTGGAAGGTGTCCCTGCCCATGGCAGGGGGGTTGGAGCTAGATGATATTTAAAGACCCTTCCAACCCAAACCAGTCTATGATTCATATCTGAACTCAAGTTGATGCCTTCATGTGCGGGAGAGCTGAGCACACACACGACCAATGTGATCAAGCAATGCCCGTTTATTACAACTAAGAAAGCCCTTTTATAATGTTCTCCCGCACACGTGAGTAACATGCAGTACAAATCCTCAAGATTGGACAGTTAACTTAGCCCGCACTTTAAACCTTCTTATGATTGGATAAAAAGTGCCACATCAGCCTTGCCAGGCTTCCTGCCTTGTGGAACTTCCTCTTCCGTCCCAACCCCTTCCGGGGGTTGTTTGTCTCATCGAGTTTCTCCCCCCTCATTCAGGGTTATGTCCTTACCACATTCTTGCTCAGGCTGAGGCTCTTATCAGTCTTGTTCTCATGCAGGATTGCTCACATGTCCATTCTCTTGCAGAAAGTCCTCTTGAATTGCAACATTCATGCTTCCTTTTTTTGCAAATGCTTACAGCATTTTCATGAGCTCTCTACAACATTGACGCTTTATGTATCAATCCCTTTATATTAAATTATAAGAACTGGAGGGAAAACCAGAGTATTTTTAAAAGCAATGTCAGTTCATATGGATTAGGAAAGAAGTTACTTTTTTCATTAATGTTTGGATGCTCAGACTCTATCAAAATAGCTTAGGCAAGGCTTAGAAATAACTTGCTTTACATTGCCCGTGAGAGTCATCAAATATGACAGCTGTGCTATATAATACCTTATTTTATAGTTCCTCTCATGCTATTCAGCTTAATATTTTTGTAGGCTACGGTGTTATTTCATCAAGCTCTTTTAATTAATCAGCAAAGTTTCCTAAACACAGTTATGGAGGGTCTCTGAAGACATAGATCATAATCAGCCTTGCATACACTAAAGAAGATGTTTAATTTCAGACTTTGAAAAGCCATAAAAGGATTTAGATTATGTCATTGGAAATGTTAGAACAAGTATTTGATTAGTTAATGATGCTATGGGGCTCTTCCTATTTATTATGAAACTTCACACCATTAAAGATTAAGGTCAGTACTTTGATGCTCCTGCCTCCTACTCAAATTAGCCAAGTGATGAAGGGATTGTGCTCTCTATGGCAGCAACACAGCCAGTCCTGAAATCACAGTGTGATGATTAATTCTTTTGACTGGTTTGACATCTCTTTCAACATTGCTCTGATATAAATAAATGCTACTGAAGTTAGGTATAAGTGGAAATATTACCTGATTCAGTGACATGGAAAATGAAATTGAATTATCCAAGAGCATTAATCATTAAGGCAGCTTAATGCTGGAACTGTGTAATTGAATACATGTATTTTCCTCAAAGGATTTAGTGGTTAGATAGGGACTGAAGCCCAGGGGCAAATTTTTAATCCCTGTAAGAATTCAGTTAATAGTTTAATCTGGGGTTTTCTGCACTTCTACATTCAGTGGAGATCAGTGGCTACTGCATATGTTTTTGGAAAGCAGAAAGAAAAAAACCCAAATCTCTTGTGCACTCTCTGCAGCACTGTCCTGGACATTTCTTAAGTACACATCTGAAGAGATCATGGTCAAGCTCCTCAGATGTGGCAGACAGATGTACAAATAGCTTTGTAGAGCTGGACTCAAGCCTGGTCTTGCAATGTAGGACTAAAAAAGAACACTTAAGTGTAGACAACTGTATTGTATGATCCCATTTGTTAAATACCATCTGTCTTAATCATATTTTACTTCTAAAAACTTGCAGAATATTTATTTAAGGGGAGTATATATATATGTGTGTGTATATATATGTATATATATACATACACACGCACACACACATATATATACATGAGTGTATATATATGTATGTTTTTGTGTGTCTGCCTCATGCAGAGACAAAACAGTAATTTTTCATTTCCGAGGCTTCTATAGTTTCCATTACACAAGCAAGCATGCAGTTTCCTACTGTGTTTTTAAGTCAGAGAAGTGAGAAATTTGGAAGGTGAAGCAAAGCTATCAGTCATGCAAAACAAGTGTCTGTCAAAGTAAATAGTTTCCCTCGCCTGCAAGAGGAACATGGATTATATTACAGTATCAGTTACTGTAGAAAATTAATCCTATTTGAGATGAGCTCTTAAATGAGATAGATACATTCTTAAAGATGTCTCTCTTTTTCTCTTTTCTCCCCTCAGTTGCCATGTACCGAGAACCATCTTTGCATGATATTGGAGAAACAGTGCCAAAGGCTGGGGTAACTCCAAGTAAAAGCACAAGTGCATCTGCAATAATGAATGGCGGCAAACCAGTTACCAAGAGTAAGACAACATAGCCAGATCCTCACAGGTGTTGTGACTTACTGAGTCCCGAGTACAGTTGAGCAATTTATCCTTGCCAGACTTCCCCTCTGCAGTGTCTGTGGATCAGCTTGCGGCAAGTCACATGCTTGCCCGTTGCTGTTGCTGAACTGAGTTGTTGCAAGAGGATAAATCTCAACATGTAGCTCCACCCACAACAAGAAGACACCTGGATGAACCAGCTAAACTCAGACCATGGAATGCCCTACCAGATATTGGAATGCCTTTTTAATATCTTTTCTGTGACTGTGACACTTCATGTGAATGACATACTTCACAAGTACACTTGATACCTTGCCTGCTGACAATTGCCCATAATCCCTTTTTGAGTCCAGTTTCAGCAAAATCCATGTGTTTAAGTTCTATTTTGTAGCACACAAATAATCAAGTAATTTCTAGTTAGATGCTGTAAACCTGTGCTATTATGGATTTCTCTTCTTCCCTTTTTTATAAGGCTGCTCGCTCCACTGTCTGTGACCTTTTGCAGGGATTGTGTTTCTCTATAACTTAAGTGTTGCCGGTGGCTTAGTTCTGAAAGCAATCAGGGAATCAGGAAGCCTTCAAAAATCTATTAATACAAATTATATCTATAAAGAATAGGGTTGTTGTCTCTGACTTACAATATTGATTAAATGTGAATACTCTCTAGTAACAGATACTGTGCTTCTGAGGTTGGCATTATAGTGGAGGAAGGAGTGTCAAACACAGCCAACAGGAAGTTTTCTGGAACGAGTGTTTGGCATCCCCCTATAGTTTCTTTTTGTGTGTGTGTTTTATACATATCACAGGCTTACTGGTAATGGTAACATTTGCCTTGCCCAGCGAGCAAGACCCACTCATTTTTGGGAAAGTGGGTCCAAAGAATTTTGTAGGCCTTGTAGGCCTGAATTAAGGCTCATTTTTCATCTACTAAATCGTCATTGTTTGAAAAACAAGCACCACCAATAATAATAATTAAAAAAAAAAAAGTTAAATAAGACTAACCAGAATTGCGCTACCTAAATCCATTTAAAATATAATCCTTTCCTGTTTTTAAGGAACTGAACTTAATGCCATTGTTATTTTTGGCTGAATCCCACACGTACTTAGCAAAGCATGGGCAAGGATGTTGTTGTGTTCTTTTTTGCAGCACCAATGCAAAGGGTAGTTACAAATTATAGTTTAATATTTCTGGTGTTTTAAAAAAAAAAAAAAGTTTTAAAACTGGACATATTACAAAACTTTTATTTTTATTTTTCGCTAAGCATGCAAAGTCCAGTCCTATGTATCACTGATATCCCAGTACGTACCTCCACCCAGCTTCCTAGGATAATATGCCCAACAAATTGCTAGATTGAAGGTGCCTTGCCTTGATCTCTGTATACTGTACTTTCTCCTACATGAACCTAGAACAAATCAAAAATGTTATAAAATTGAAGCCTTGGACCTTATTACCAGAAACAACATCAGTCCTTTGAGTTTGTCACTTGTGAACAATTAAACCAATGTTGGGGGCGAGGAGGAAGATTTAGAGAATGCCACAGAGATGCCACTGAAGTGTTGCACACTTAATCACAGGCCTTCAGAAGACTAAAAATATGGGTATTCTCTGTATGCTTAAGGAGGTATTTGTTTCTCAAAAAGGGGCGACAAGGACCAAACTGTACCTCAGTCTGGAAAACTGTGTGGCAATGCTCTCTTGGCCTCTTGTACCTTGATATTTAAAGACAAAAAAAAGGAAATCATCCATTCCTTTTTTAGCATTGTATTTCTGGCAATTTGTTTTATCACATCTTCGTGCTGAAGTCCCTACCAGAGACTGATGGTTATTTCAAACTCCCTGTCTGCTCAGCTGAACAACTGATTCAGTCTGAATGAACTCTTCATGCTAGTTTTCAAATGTATTCTGTTTTTATAAGCAAATTTTGTGCACACTTCAAGGAGACTACTGCAAAGCTGCTAAATTCTAGGTAAACTTTTTTTTTTCATAGGCCAGACTTTCTTGTTTATATCTGTAGTATGAGAACAGCAAGCTAACACTTGATGATGGGTCTTTCTAGGGAGGGAATGAGTTAAGCATGAAGCCCACTATCCATGTAGAAAAAAAAAATACAAACCTACTCTAATACTGTGATGAAAATGCAAAGAAACTTTGACTTAGACTGTGCCCTTACCTGCTAGCACTAAATATGTGTGTGTGGGGGGGAAAAACAACACTTGATTAAAAACTTTGGTGCACCTTCTCATCCCATCTGGTCCAGTGGGATTTGTGCACCATCCCTGAGAAAACAAAACAAAACCAAAGCAGCTCACATGGTGAGCTGGGGGCTTACAGTGCATCTGGGGGACCCATGGGAGGCAGCAGCCTTGACGTACTATCTGCCAGGTCCAGAGGCGGCCCCAGGCTTTCCTACAATTATAAGAGGAGCACTTCACAATATTTTGAGTGAGATAATACAGCTGAAGGCTACATACTTTTTGTTACAGTTCATGAGGAGTGAATACATGTGTTCATGTCCCATCCAGCCATCTTTTTACTCTCCCAGTGTAAGAGCCTGGGGAGAGTCAGGGCCAGAGACCTGACTGAGCCATGTAAGGAGGTTCTGGTTTGTGGCCTGATGCTACATATGTATTGTTTTCAACATTAAACTCTTGATCCTGAGAAATTATGATCTGCAGACCAGTTTGGGAGTCTATAATTAAGGCCAGATTTAATTTTTGTAAGCAGTTAGTGCATACTGGAAATACAGCATTTTTTCTTATTTTTTTCTGGTTTTGTTTCTATGGGCTAAATACATACGTATGTTTAATCCAATGAATAGATGTCCTAAAAAATATTTTTTCTACAATCTGTTTAAAGATAGCAAAGAGGTCTTTGTGCTTTTTTTCATCCCTTTAATTTTGTCGCTTGTCTCATCTGTTGCATGGGAAGAGGATAGAAAGGATGAACTGCATGTAGTAGGTGGTGTCTATCAAAGAACTGTTGGTCTGTATTACTAAATTTACATGCATATATGCAAAGAGTTTGTTTGCATTGTACAGTTTGTGTTTATTATTATTTGTTGTATACACAGATTCAACACGATGAATAAAACATTTATAAGAAGGCATACCAGAAAACAACAAAAAAGTTTATGTAAGAAGTAGACTGTGCAAAACATCGTTGCACTCGCCACAGGATGGTGAAACTTCATGTAAATAGGTTGGCAAACTCAGTTCTCCCCTTTTACCATGCCAAAGAAAATTTTAGCTCCTTAATATAATACCTCTCTTGCTGTTCTCCAGGATGAGACTTCACCATTTTCTTCCCTCTAAAATTAATTTTTCTGTTAAGTGAAAGCTGTTTTCAACTGTCTGTTACTACTAAAGTACTGTATAGTAAACCTGATGGAATCCATTTGTATTTACAGATTGGGGTTTTTGTACTTACATGTCCAGCTGTCTGTGAATCTGCAGCGTTCCAGATCTTTTGCATGCTTGCTTTGTATTTTGTTCTTCTGGGTTTTATCTAATCACTGAGAGACTGTTTGCACAGCAATCCAACCTCATCTTACCATTTCGTATGTTAACACTGCACATAGTCATTATCTCTTTCCTGTTTTTTAAATCTGTATTTCAGCTACAGTTCTATTTGGCAAAATCAGTCACACCTCAACAACAGTTTTAGAAATCCAGTTTTAAGTAGATATGAACTACTTCAACAAAGCACCGTTTTGTTGTACTTAAAATTTTTTATAAATACACAAGAATCCTTATGAGATTGCTCAAATGATAGAGCCTATAGAAAGATGTCTATAGCTTTCAAGTGCTTTGTAGTTCACATAGCACAGCTTTTGCTTAATTTGCTGGAGTTTTTAGCCACTCTCAAATAATTTTTTAATATAGTCATTTTCATAAACTTTAACTTGTGTAGAGTCAGGTTGGTTCTTAACAAACTCCTCACCCCCAGATATAGAGTAAAGCAATTCACTTTGACTGTGGTCATGTGGTCATATGGTCATTCCTGAAACAAAGAACTCTGACTTTATATATATATATATATATATTCTCTTGGTTTAAAACCACTGTAAAGCAATGAGATATGAAAGCAGGCAGTTTGGTCCATGCATTCAAATTGTGTCTTGATGATCCATCTGTTTATTGGTATAAAGAAGAAATTATTCAGCTCCATTCAAATGGGAATGCAAGTGAAATTAGAATAAGGAGGTTATCTTTCTTTTAAATGACCCTTTAGATAAACTCATATTCTGTGTAATGCATTTTAAAATGTCTAATAACAGGGGGGGTTTGTGATGACTAATGCAATTGCTATGACTTATTTTTAAAGACGTAATAAAATTTTTCTTCTAATACCCAGTCAAAGAAATATTAAATTTAGCTTTCTTCATCCCAGTATCATTTGGCTGTATCATTTAGCTACAAAGTGAGGTCGTTCTGTGAAGAAGCAAGGGCAGTGCATCAGGAATGTTAGAGCAGGTACATGATTAAATGTTTGTCTATGTGTTTCCAAAAGAGGGCATGGCCAAGGGGAAAAAAAATCACAATTCGGTTAATAATTTACACACACAAATCAATCCACAGCTGTTTTATAGGAAATATTACAGATATGTTATATACAGTAGGCATAATCCTGCAAGTCTATTGTAGAAGCATCTGGCACACTTCTGTACTGTGTTCTTTGTCTCACAAGAAGAAAGCAAGGCTATAGTATCTTTTGTTTATAAGGTTTATCAATCTCACCAATATAAAATCCCCATTTATCCAATTTGGTTTTGTGACCTGGAACTGCCTTTTGCCACAGGCCTGGAAGCAAGGTTTTACAGTCACTAGGTATGAAGAATCAAGCAGTATGTTTCACTCTCTTATGCCTCTTCCTGCTTTACAGTTTATATATCTGAAATTCCTGTCACAGAGAACAAGGTGTAAAATCACAATTTATTAATACAGCTATCATTTTCACGTATGTGGAATAATAACTGTCTTATTCCTTCTGATCTCATTTTTCTAGTGAGGAAATGAGCCACAAAACAGATCTGCTTGGAGTTACATCACCAGTTACCTCAGCATGAAGAGTAGGGGGAATGTTCAAGCAACATTATAAGAAACAGAATAAAAATTGAAATTAATTTACGTATGTGTTCTATTTTGAGTAGTCTTAGTTAATACTTTAAGGTTTATAGCGATAGCACCATTTTGCGTGATAATTTACATTTTAAAGAACCACTGACAGTAGCTGTCTTAGAATATTCTAATATTTTTCCATAGATACCTTAACAAACAACTTGGATAGCACTTTTTGAAATGCTGTGGCTATGTAATCCACACATAAATGCTTAAAATGTTGGAGTTGATTTTTTAAAAATTCTAACTAGAATTTCAAAATCATCTTACACTTTTTTAAGTTTATAAATTTAAAATGAAAGCAAATTACAAAGTAAAATGCATCAAATATGACATTGCAACCCTCTAAAGAATTGTTCTTTTGTTTATGAATGAGTACCTGAAATACCACAGCTGATCTACAGTATATATAAATCTGCTTATCATGCCATGAAACAAGTCAAAAGCATCTACTGAACCTAGGTAAGAGTTTTGATTATCTAGTATTTTCTTATTACAGTACTGAATACAAATGGAAGGGAGTCAAGGAAAACTTCGTATCTTTCATTGTTTACACTCTGATTCAGCAGATGAATGTATATGCGAAAAAACACTGATTATAAGATGATTCAGGTCAGCAGTATTCATAAATATAAATAAAACTAGCTATCTGTGCACTCCAGACACCAGGGATGACAAAATGCATATGTGTTAAAATTTAAGAAGATATTCCTGTTAAGCTCTACAGAGTTTAAGGCTTCTAAGTATAAATTATAAACTATGATTTCAAGATTAATTTTACTTTAAAGATTCTTTATACCGTATCAATATATTTTAGAACTCTGCCTGATATTTTGGTTATCTAAAAGAAGAGCAGCAGCTAGCAGCTTTGGGATGTATGTTTTGTTATTTATCTGCATAACTTCTACAGAAGTTATGCACGGATGTTTGGTGATTATACTCCCTGAGAACATGGGTTTCACAAGCTTCATTTTTAGAAAGAAAGAATCCAGGTTAGGAAAGTATTGGGTAAGAGAAAAAGCAAGCTACATGGGAAGGGGGAATAATAAAAGTGATTAAATAAATTCATTCAAATTTTTTGCATTCTATTACATGTACGGTAACATTGTATTTTTCCTATTTCAAAATTGTCCTTTCTAAATGAAAACTAGTTTCTAGACCAATAATGGAAATACTTTTTTTGTTTTCTGATTTCTGAGTCATGTACCTCTTCAAAAATCAGGACCTTGGCACCTAAACCACAGTGTTACAGTTTGGTATTAAAACGAAATATTTTCCAGCCATTTAAGCAATTTCTCAGTCATGGTTTCACAAAATGTAAACACTTTTGAAACTAAAATGTATGTATCTTTTTTTGCTCTAAAGAATTCAAGGGCTGCCAAATCTACATGTACAAAAAACCAAGAGACTCATATGTAAATAAGTTAGGGAAGTCCCAATAGTTGTGCATCATTCATAACTCAATGTGAATTTCACACTGAGCAGCATTTCACCATTGGAAAATAAAAATAAAATTTTTGTTCATACCACTGCTTTGTTTGTATTTACTGTATTAAAACTTTAATTACTTTGTTGCCATTTTCTGAACATCTTTGTCTGAGAGCAGGCTACTGCATAGCACAGCTGATTTTTCAAGTCAGTTGACCTTCAGGCTCCCTATTTCTATAAAAGCAGTTAAATTCAATGAATACTGTGTGTGACAGTGCAATCTGTTCCAAACAGTGATTTCTAATAGCATACAGAATTGTCTTCCTAAAAGTTATTAGTGTAACAAATTTTCATTTGCTTTACTTTTAAGAGGACTAGGCAGCTGTACATATATAGAAAAGTATGATAAAAGTACATATGACTTGCAGGATACATATTCAGAACAGGTAATCATACATTTGTACCTTTATTAGTTTCACTCCTTATACTCCTATAGGTTATGCATTTGAAAGTATCGTTACATGTAGACTAGATAACCAACTTACTGACACATTAACCACAGAAACGAAGTTCTCTTGTGGACATGGGTCTATTCAAACATTTTGGTTTTCAGGTAATTGGACCTCAGTTATACAAATACTATGCTCTGACCAAATGAAAAATCATTAGGTTTTTTATAAGCTTCTTTACAGCTTCTCTCAGTTTATGAGCTGGTGCATAATCAGGATCATTACAAAGAAAAAGGGGCCAAACAATGTATTTGTCAAACACCGAAAAATGGATCAAATTATTATTTGCCAAACATTCAACTAGTGCTACTCTTCTACAGGAGTATTGTTGAATACTGATATGGAGAGGTGACAACCAAGTAAATAATGCTTAAAAAAAGGCTTTCTTACACCTTTTTCAAAGATTGCTGAGGAAATAGGCATTACGGGTGTAATCTCAGTCCCATTGAATTTACCAAAAAACTCTGGAGAAGTTCCAGAGGGCCAGTATTTTATGACTTCATCTTTTAGAACTTGGACTGTCCTGCTCCCAAGACATTTTAATTTTTTTTCTTTTGGTTTTGTCATGCTTTTCTTTAAGGAGCAGTCCCTCAAATACATGTTCTAAAGTATTTGCACCCATATACGTGTTTGTGCACGCACACCCACACCCATACACTGAGTACTTCTGAAATTAAATGTTCTAGCAGCCTAAAGAAAAACAACTAAAAAAACCTCCTCAGTCTTTTATGTCCTTTGTTAAGGGTATTCTCTCCCCAACCAGATTTCACAAGCATTTCCATTCCATCCTTCCCAGCACTCACAGTTTCCACAGCTACAAACACCATTGCCTAGAAGAGAATGAATAAAGGGCAATTATCATAATTGAAATGTGCCACATTAAAATGTGTTTTATGGGCAGTAAAAAGCTATGCTAAAGTAGTTGCATTGTTCCTTTATTGTTCCCCCCATCCCTTTTTTTTCCTTTGGAAGGGAGCAATTACTGTTCCATTGCATTAAGAAGCCACCCCAAACCTACACTTCCAAAGCAGTAATAGCATTCTATCAATAATTCCATCAACAGAATTGCAAATATTGTAATTATGCCACCATCATTTGTACCCAGGTGTTGAGGCTCCGTGTTCACACTGTACCTCCACGTACAAGGAAAAACAAGATTACTTTTAACTATTAGGCAGAAAGAAAAAGAGATAAAAGTTACAAACAGAATAGCAATAAAAACATCACTTTGAACATGAAAAACTTTAAACCTAAGTTCTCGGAAATACTATATAAATAAATAAAATCTCAAACTCTCTATTAAATAGATAAAAAAATGTGTTGTCCCTATTTTGCATGGAAGAAACGTGAAGTGCTGAGACCCGTATTTTCACTTTACTTCACTATTTTTGACTTCTGGATGCTCAGTTTGAGACCTCTACAGCTGGGGTTTCCAATGGGAGCTCCTCTTCCTACTGACTTTATGAAGATGTGTGAATGACTGCTGCAGCTGAAGATAAGGCTCCTGTTGCCTCTATTCTGGCTACTTGCCCCCAGAAAAGGACCCTTGCTAATAGGGCTAGCTGGTAGATACAATTTACTAGTGTCAGCCCTCGCACTCTTGTTCTAATCAGTTTGCACATTTCCTCCACATCTAATAATTGCTCAGCAAAGACTTTCTAAAATTAAGATTTATAACAGGAAGCAGCCAGTGAGTTAATGTAGCAATTCCCATGTTGCTTCTTGTCACTAGATTTGTCATGAGGGTTTGTTGGCAGCCTGCCCATTTCTATCCGCATCTGCCACCTGAACTCTCAGACAATGTTAAGGTGAAGCTGCTTTAATCACTAGACATCACATCATAAGAAAACCTGTCAGGTATTTCAGCCTCCCACTGAGAACTGTCTGATTGCCAGGTAGCTCTGTTAACCCACACAACTGTGCCTCTCACCTACCAAAGATCATCAGACAAGTGAACTTCATCTATGACTTAAATGTATTATACACATAGAAAGTCCAGTAAGAGAAAAAAAGTTAAAGAAATCTCATGATCACAGTGCTGACACTGTATGTCCTTTTCCAAAAAGCAGTAACCTGTAGACTATTACAGTGAAAATTGTTGATGGATTTCATAGCTGGCTTACTTTTTTAAATCCATACTCAGGTTTTCAACTGTTGTTTTGAAACCTCAAGTTGATTATCACACTGCACAAAGAATAACCAATAAATGCACTTCCTCTGTCAGTGGAGAAAGACAAAGTTGGGCTTTCTCTAACATAATTCCCATCAACACGGTTTGTTTCTTAGAGCAATTAAGTGTTAGCCTGTACTGCACCTGTGCAAATGAGACCATCATGTTTGTCACAATCTCTGTCATCGCATTCACAGAAATCGCCCGAAATGTACCACTCCTGTGGTGAACAGATGCACTTTCCACAGTGGCAGGAACCTGAAATCACAAAAATTATTACCCACAGTCAAAGAGCACTGGCATTTTCCGATTAGAAAATAACATCCCCAGACACACACGTGCACACATACACATGTGTGCGTACTCACAAAATTGCTGCCTAAGTAGCTATTGCATAAAAGAAGATCATCAAGCTAAAAGCTTTTTGAATAAAGCGATACTTTTGGGGTGAGCTAGAATATGGTGGGACGTTACTACTAATGCTTTGATTCTGCTATTTCACTTAATCAGGACTCCCATTCTGAAGCTTTCCTTTGGTTTCAGAGTCCTACAATCAGGGCTACTCTTCCCAGTAGCTGTTTTTTTGGTGGGTTTTTCTGGGGTTTTTTTGGTTGTTTTGTTTTTGGTTTTTGTTTTTTTTTTTTTGACTATAAAAGCTCAAATTGTCCCTGAAACACTGTTACTGAAATCGTAGGCAGGAAGAAAATGACCCTCCTCATCTAGAGCCTTTAGGGATGAGTCCACAAAAGAACAGAGGTGCCAAAGATTAACATTTAGACACCAAAAACCCTCATCAGCGCAAATGAAGCTGCTCCACCTCCCATGGAATTACTAAGTATTTGCTCTAGGTCAGAAATAAAATAGTTTGTGTACATAGCAGCGGCTCAGCAGTTTGCTCATTCCTGCAGAGTACTGCAGCGCCCTTTGTTGGGATTAGCCACGCTCCTCCTCCTCAGAGATGGCAGGTCACACCCCCACAGGCAAAGGAGCAACTTTATGGTGACATTCAGGTGATGCTGTAACCCACGGAGCACCAAAAATCTCCCTTTAAGGGAATACTATTCAGAGACATCCCTACCTTCAGGAGAAGGTTCATGGCTCTGAATCCTGGAAGGGAGAGTTGCCCCCAAGCGATCATGTGTCAGGAGGCCTGAGAAAGGTATGAGAGAGGCTCTTCTGCAACTAGAAATGCCACTGGCAGATGGTAATTCCTCCTGGCTGATCCCGACACCCGGCTGAATTGAGCTGGCTTTCACAGAGCCCATTCTCAGCTGCCTGACCCTATACAGAGTTCAGACACTTAACATCACCGTGGGACGCTTAGTAACTGATAAGCAAAAACCGTTTTTGTGGACCTAGCCCTCAGAACTGGTTACAGCACAACTCAATACAAAAATCTCAAAACCCAAATAAATGGTAACAAAGAATTTACACATAGTTTTCAATTAAGGGAGCAGCAGTTTAAAAAAAAAAAAAAAAAAAAAGGTCACTGAAGTCACTGAAGAAGCTGTCGACCTTTGACAGAACATGTTTATAAATGAGTTAGATGCTGTTGAAAATCCCACCTTCTTGCAGTATTTCCACAATGATTACAGTACAAAGTCACCAATGTGTTTAATGCAATATTAAACAAAAATATATAGAAGAAAGCTTGGTTATGTCAGAACATAACCTACAGAGAACTCATGGGTTACTTAACAGGGTCTGAGCCAAAGTATATAAAATGATGCTTTTCCATCTCTCCATTCCTTTCAGTGACTTCTGAATAAAAACCATAGTAAAAATCTAAATATACATTTTTTTTTTAAATGTGGATCTGTCAATATCAACCAATTTTCCCTAGGTTCTTCCCATAAATACTGAAGTGTCCCTGATCACTGAAACTTAATTCTTTGAAACTTCAGAACAACCTCAGCAGAGTACCTGTTTTTTTAAATTAAAAATGTAAGTTATTTACTGTGCATGGTAAGCTGACAAAAATTAACTCATTGCCTAATTTTAAAGAAATGCTGTTTTAACTTGTAACATATGGAACATGTAAATATATACAGGAAGAGCTAGTGATGGAAACATTTGGGGACGGGAGTATTTGGTTAAGCATCTACCTTTTCCATGAGTTCTGAGTATTGTTTACAGAGCCATGGGCACAGAAAATACATTCCCTACAAGGATAAAAAATGCCATTTGTATAAAGAGGCAGTGGAGGATAGCATACATATTGTATGGGTGCTGTATAAGAGATACACTAAGTCATACTTGAGAGCAATTTAAATCTACTGTCTCTGTTTATAAAAGCTACAAGGTACTGACAGCTGAAAATAATGATGAATAGTAAGAGAATTTTAGTGAAATTAAAGCAGTTAATAAGAGCATGACACTGTAGGAAACCTGAAGTGACTCTGCATAAGCAAGCACTGATGCTGCTACTGATGGATGCCCACGATGTTTAAAACTATTTTTCAGGGGATACAGCAAATTTAACACCAAGTCAACAAAGGTAGATCAGGCTCCATCATGTAAAATCTGTTAAGGAGAATGAATGTATCAAGTTTTTTCCCTGAACAGAACACGCTGCTCTGGGAGGCTCCTCAGTTTAATTAAAATGGGTCTAATGAGTTGCAGGGTGTTCCCTGGGATTGTAGCCAGTTCCTCTTGGATGGGATTTGGCTCATTACCTAGCCCGGGTCCTGCACTGTTACAGTAGCCATCTGCAGCCCTACATTTACAGCCAGGGAGGCAGCAGCGTGGTGGGTGTTGCTGTTTTCCTTGGGAAGAGCTTTTACTACAGGTGGCATAGTCAGTGAGCCAAGATTTTGAAAACTGCCTAGGAATGTGGATGTCCTGTCCAACTTAATTTATATTAACAGAGTGTAATTTTCTGAAAGTGTTCAGCAGTTATGTGCTGAAATCCAGGACTCCTTAGAGTCTATTAAATTCGACATACAGAAACTCAAGCTCCCTCAATCTATTGCAGTGCTTGTGTATCTTGACTAGTTTTGCACCAAAGATGGAATAAACACCATTACTGCGCGGGTTCAAAATTCCCTTATGTTTGACCAGCAATGGTTACTTATTGCTCAATGTAATGGAACAAAAAGAACAGTTTGTCATTTTGGCCTCTGGAGAGTGCCGGTCACAGTAGCTATGAACATTTTAAAGTTTGGGTACTCGGAAAGACATGATTTCCAGATACATATTTAACATCAAGAACAGCTTTGCCTATAAAAACCCAAACAAACAGACAAACAAAAAAAGCTAAGCATAGAAACAAAACTTACAAGTAATTTGACTGTATTTGCCTGTGATCCCCACCCTGCTCAGAGAAGGGATGGGAGACAGTAGTGTTCACTGGCCACACACTTCTGGAAGTTATCTTACATAAGTATTTCTCTGCTTGGACAAGCACGTACATATGACCAGCTGTTCCCACAATAAAGCTGCTATAACATCTAATTTGACACAGCTTTATTATGTTGACTGTCCTCAGGGCAACCTTCCATCACACTGGAAGCTTACATGTGCTTGAAGGCTGAAGAACTTTAAAAAGCCATCCCACCAGTGTTGCTGAATATGGATTTAAGGTCAGATTTGTAAATCCCATAGAAAGTAAATGGTGTTATACTGTATTTGCACTACTACATTAGAAAATCTGGGCCTTTGGAGCTCCCATTCATGCAGCCAGGTTTAAAAGCACTACCTGCCTTCAGCAAGTTACAACCTAGAGCAACTTTCAGGATGCTCCAGCCTACACCAGTGACCAGATCCCAAACCACCCCCTGGGCAGCATACCCAGAAGACAGAAAAAAAAGCTTCAGTGTCTCTGCAAATTCCTGATGGATTGTCTGCTCCCAAAGCCTCAGAGTAAATTGTAGCTTTGCTATATATGCTCAAAGCTAATTGTTCTCAGAGTAAGACCCACAGGCTGGAATAAATGGCTCTCAGCCATCCTTACAAAAAGGTAGCAGATAATATAAATATTTTAAAATTCAATGTCATTTTTCATGTTTATATTTATTTAGAATCTTATATAGTGCATTTTATTGATTTTAAGCATATTCACTCACCTTCACGATTTATATAAAAAATCACAAGGAGACCCAAGACTAAAAGAAGAAAAGTTAACTTCTGCAGTAAAACAGAGTAACTTAATTTCTCCAGTAACTCAGCATCCTCTTACACATACACTAATTTAAAGATAGCCACATCTTCTGGAAAAAATAGCAGTTTGTCTTCCTCATTTTCTATGACATTGCAACAACTGGGGAAAAAAAAATAAAATAAAATGGTGCAGTGGGGAAGAATTCTGGTAAGTGATAATACAGATGGAAGAAGGCCAGGCTGGAAACCCCTTTTAAAATTTCCTTTGCACTGAAATAAAAGTTACCAAAGGGACAACTGAAAATCTGTCTGATACAAAAGGGTCCTAACCACTTTTTTCCAGCTAGCAGCTTTCTCCCCTCTCTCTGCAAGGGATACAGGAACAGAGGAAATGGCCATCCAGTCTGGAGTGAGTGCATTCTAGACTCCAGCCAGTTCCACCACCCATTTTTTGCCGATTCTCTTTCAGACATCTTATATAGAAAACTAGACAGTTTGCACTATGGGGGAGCTAAAAAGCCCTCTTTCCAGTAATGCAATTTTCTAGCCTGAAAGACTGCAAGGTAAGTACCTCAGAGAACAATTTCAGATAATTATCAAGATTTCCTAAATTTTATTCCTCCCTGTGGCCTTTTTTTATGGCCGGACTGAAGCTGATGCAATCACCTGAATAAAATTTAGTAAATGAGAGAGTTTGTGAGATTCTGTCGTGAGGTCTGCAGTTACCTTACCTTTCCTCTGCTGCTGTGTTGGGGAGAGGATGATTAAGTATACCAAATGTTTCAGTTAAACACTCATCTCCACTTAATGTTGCCTCTGATACTACATCTGCCATCTTGCCCACTGCAGTGTTACTGCAGGTAGTGCCCCTCTCCCTCAAACTGGATGGAGCACTAATGGTTAGTTTATAATGCACAGCTGTTCAGTGCAGACATCAGATAAACACATACAGGAAATTATATGCTATTAACAAATTGCATAGGAGACTAATGCTCCTAAACATGTGTGGTGGGTGTTTGACAAAATGGATATAAGTGCATTACAGAGCCGAATATAACATCCTTTTAATAATAGGTGCCTCTGAAAGAAAGGGTTACTAAACAACAACCCTCTGCCGTGCACATTAGTCTTCCTGAACATGATCATTTTCCTCTGGTGGGGCACTGACATGGTGTAGCTCAGCTGCCAGTTCTTACCCTTCCCCGAGCATAATATGCCATCCGCTGACTCGCAGAGACTTCTGCTCTCCTCCTCCGTCATGTTGCACTTCCTTGAATGCTGGCACAACTTTCCAAACCACCCATCCTGGCAAATGCATCGGCCACATGAGCAAATACCACGGCCTGCAACAACACCAAAGTTGGTTATGAGCAAATCAAGCAGAAAGCAGTGACTAACGGTCTCAACTGAGATCTTCTTCAGACCTCTGCAGTGTGAAGTGTATCCTACGGGAGAGACAGATGGAGAGATGGACAGCACAGCTTCCCAGAAGGGTAGCATTCTTCAGTTCTCTCATTCTTGTGTTAAATAAGGTGCCCTAGTGATGGGCAGAAAAGCACAGGCATGGCTCCCCTCATCAGCTCAACTTTATAGTATGTTCCCTAGTCCACAGTGTACTGAGGGCAGACACAACCTCTTTCCTCCCATGTCTTTAAACTTGCAGCCCATTGCTAAAGTCTCACCTGCATATTCCATACTGTCACCTGAAGAAGCAGACCCCAGCACAGGGCTGAGAGCAGCACAGCACACAGCAGAGCAGGCAAGAGATATAAAAGTCGCAATCTCCTCCAGCAGCCCACTACTGCTGCTTATCTGCTGCAGTGTATGGAGCTGCTGACGTGCAAAGCCTGGACTCAACATACTCTGCAATTACTGCAGATTAACTCATACAGTGCAGGATGAAGATAGATCCCCCAAGTCTCATGCACTTACTAAAATTGGTTGTATGTAAACTCAGCTGGCAACCTGCAAAGAGTTCCTCTCATCACCCCAACGCCTGTTTCTCTTCTGCATCTCTTCTCCAGACATAGCTATCCCAGCTCAGAAGTTTAAAAGGTTTTGTACTTTCACTCCTGATACTGTAGTGAAATGTTGAGGGAGGAGCAGGAAGGAAGAACAGACCAAAGCATTCTCCAGAGTACACGCTTGTATGACCCCAGGGTGGGACTTTTTTTCTTCTAAGAAGCATGGGCAGGCTACCTTGGTGGGTTCTCTCCACAGAAACACACAGATTTTAATTCCCAGATCAAGACAAGCAGCCTGAATGAGAGGGAAGATGGACGGGCAGAAGAATAATACAGTAGTAAGGATATGGCTATCAAAAGATGATTAATAATGAGGAAAAATAAAGGAAAATGAAAGGACAGAGAGAAAAAAGGAATAAAAAATAACAAAATAGGGGGCAAATGAAGAAGACTACAGTTTGAAATGTTAGGGAAAGAAGGACAGGGAATAACAAGTGATAGAAAGGTCAAATAAATCGTAGAATGGGAGACAATGATAGAGCCTAGAAGATATTATTGATGGTTTTTTTTTTAAAAAAAAGAATAAAAAAAGATGAAATTATTTGTACAAAGAACAATGGAAAAAGAAAACATGTTGAATACTAAACTGAGTAGAAAATCTGGCCAGAAAGAAGGGAAAAATGACAACAAATGCAGACAAGAATACAGAAATGGAAAATAGAAAAAAGAAGAAATAAACTCCCAGTCAGAATTTCACTTTTCAACCTTGAATAATATTTCTGCAGCAGAGAAGAACATTCCTCAGCTAATCAGTTTACTGGGCTTAAAAGAAGAAAACTGTACATACCAGTGACTTCTGTCCTATCCTACCTGCTATGTAGGGCAAGGCAGTGGAAACAAGGGGACTAAGATAATTTGGGAGCACGGGCTGGGAAGAAGGGCACAAGCAGTAGGAGTGTCTGGCAAAGCACTGAGTTGTAGGATGCAGAGAAGGAAACCAGCAACTATGCTTTTCTGATTTTTGGACTCCTCATGGGGCAACAGTGCAAATTGACATTGCAAACCGGGTGGCAGCCCAAAGGAGAGACAAATCTTGAGTTTACTATAAGTGGAATTCCTCAATGTTTTACTGAAGGCCAAATCCTTTACTAATTTAAATTAGAAAATATTTGAAGCTCCAAAGTCTTGGAGATGTCAATTACAGTGATCTAAATGTTCAGAATAATTTTCATACCCTAGATCGTGTATTGATCTTTGGGGTTTTTGTCTTATTACCTATACAACTTTAAATGCTCACTAACTATGACGCAGTCTTATTATGACAGCATTCCTACCTACTTTGGCAAAGTGACATTCAGCACTTACAAATTCACGTATATGTATTTAGCATATGTCAAATATTACAAATTGATAACTAGCAACAATAGAAGCTTGATGCTACTTTACCTTCTGTGTTAGACTGGGAAACAAGAACAGCTATGACACAAACCAGAATAGAAGAGGCAGAAAACAAGCATATATAATTTCCCATATGGTCCTTCCAGGTAGACAGCATGCAGTTGTCTACATTTACTCCAGCTAAACTTCTGTCAGAGTGTTTTTAACTGCCTTATTTATTTTTAATTAGTAACATATAGATTAGATTTTGGAATAGCTCAACCACTCAAGAGCAGAATATACCACTCTAGAGCAGAATATGCAACTCGATGTCAGTGTTGGAAAATGATTTGTGAAGATACAAATACGTGTACTCATTTTAGCAGCAAATAGTAAGAAATCCATGCAGATTTCACTGAGAAAATAATTTTGTATCATTTTTCTTGTAAAGTCATTATGATTTACAGAATGCAGAGATGATCATGTCTGTAAAGCCTTTAAACAAGTCAAATAAAAAGTTAATGAATAATCTATACATTTACAGCAGAGTTTACAGTTTACTACATAAAATTGACATGCATTTTTCTGAAACGACCATTCCTCTCCTCCTATTTGCCATATAAATCCTCAAAAGATAAGGATTGTTTTGTCTCAAGTAATCCATTTTGCCAAAATAATATTTACTCCTAGCTGACATCAGTTTGGGCAGCTGCAGCTCTTTGGATACCCCATGCATCAGGGTGGTGAGTATGCAAGTGCTTAGCCCAGTGCTTGTTAATTCCGAGCTATCTTCTGTGTGTGCTAACCTGTGAAAAACTGCTTTACATGGTTTAGTTGTGTGTATCCTCCTTGTAGAGGCTCTTTGTCTTTGTGTGTGAAGATGTGCAAACCACCTGACCAAAAGGAAGGGCCAAAGCGTCATAAGTAACAGTTTTCAGTTGAATGCAATATTCAAATTACATTCAAAGTGTCCAAGTTTCATTCCAATGAATCCCAGACTCTCAAAATTATGAGCAAAAGCAGTAACAAAAAGGTGCTGCTCTTGCTCATAAGTCCTTTTAGATCAGAATAGAATTCCCTCCATAGAGGAGAATAAAATTCAAGAATACAGCAATCATAGAGCAAAGGGGAAAAGAAAAATCTCTAATTGAAGGAGTCCAGCCCAACCAAATTGGCTATCATGATGTAATACTGATTTAACTGTTCAGATTAAGCAGATCTACTGGAAAGTGTTGGTCTATCATCAATTCAGATTTAACATAAAATACTTAAAATCACAAACAAATTGCATATTGCAATGGTTGTGAGACTATAGATCTTAATTCATAAAAATCTATGCTAATGAGCATTTAAATATATAACAGTATGTCTTAAACATTAATCTCCAGTCAGGAAGAAAGACTGTGATGGGTGAGAGGCAAAGGAGAGAAAAAGATGATGTTAAAGATACTGTCACTTTGGTTAGAATTATCAATAAATCAAATAACCACAAGATTTAAATGTGAAATATGAATGCAGCAACAAAGTTGTGACGCATTACTAGCAGAGGTCCATTATAACCCAAATCAAGCCAAATCAGACTGGACACCAGGATGAATTATTTCATACCATGCCTGGAAATAAAACTGTGTGGTTGTGGAAAACTTCATTTTAGGACTAATCATGCAACTGATACCAGAGTTCCCAAAAAAATTGCATGATAAATTTCCAATACAAAAGGCACAACTACATGGGAATTTCAGCATGATGAAAAATGTGAAATAATCACTGCAGAGAAATCTGGTTCTTATTTATGGATCAACATTATAACCAGATGATGTTCATGAAGGGCAAACTGATGCCAGCCCTAAACAAAATTTAGCACCTCAGAACAGGTTTTTCAAACATATCATATCATATCGTATAATATTTATTACATTTATTGTATTATGTCTATTATATATTTATTATGTTTATATTTAATAACATCAATATTAACCAGAAATGGAGGAAACAAATCTTCAGCTATAAAAATTTTAATTCAACTGTCCTGTATGAAGAATTTTTCTTATAGCCCAACAACAATTTTCCACAGTTAGAGAGAAGTCCACCCAGGTCTAATGGTGGAGAGATGATATGAGTTAGGAATGAGAAAGCTGTACAGCCAAAGAAAGATAGATGAAGTAGATAGCAACCAATATAAATGAGAAATTTAGCTGTGAATAAAATGGACATAATCAGGAATAAACAAAACAAAACAAAAATCTATAACTGGATGAAAAATAAAGAGTTTAAAAAGTGTACTAGGAATATGAAAAATCTTAGCATAATGCAGGATCATCCCTGATTTAGAACAAGATAGTAAACCAAACAAATATTTCTCTCTGTATTTAAATAGAAACAGGATTTTCTATTTTTTAATTACAGGACTATGATAAACAACTTTCTATTATATTGTTAACATAAGAGAATATTAAACAACATCTATTTGGGTGAAATATTTCTCAGTGAGCAGTCTTCATAAACCTGCCCAAATATGCTAAAATAGTGGGTAAAAACATTAATGAATCACTGATTCTTATTTTTATTGAATACCAGGAGAATGCCATGAGACTGGAACAGTTGCAACAACTGCAGTTAGAGAAACTTAATACAGATGTGAAGCAAAATACTGATTGTCTATTGTATTTTCATAATAGGTCGCTTAGTATTGTCTAATAAAGGTGGACTGTGGCTCCAGTTTCAGCAACACAACAGGCAGGCAGTTCAGTAAAACACTGCAATGAAAAGGGATAATACCGTCCTCATATGCATACACCAGGAGAAAGTGAGTAGGAACAGAAGTGAGTAGGAACATTTAGAGCATTGATGAGATGGACATTAAAGTCCTGCAACTCACTGTGATATCCATGTTTGAAGAGATTTTGAAAAATTTGGAAGAGTCCCAAAAAGTTCTGAAGAAAGAATTCAAAGGGCAGAGAAAATGGTTTGTTGAAAGAACTTCAAAGATCTATATCTGATTAGCCTATTGAAAAGAAAAAAAAAAAAAGTAACAAAAAAAAAAAAGCTAAGAAGTGTTTTAGTAGGATCTGAACTACCTTCTTTGAAGGTACTAGAATGGGGATTCTCAAACTACCAGAGAAAGACAAAGCAAGAACCAGAGAGAAAAGCTGATACTGACAAATTAATTTGAGAAATTTCAAGTGATGTTGGCAGGGGCTGCACATATCTTAGATTCTTCAGAGCATATCCTTCCCAGAGACAGGCTTTAGTTGCACACAGTGCACAGACATCAACATAGGGCAAGCATGGGTATAGTGTAGTGGCTCTTTGTAGCCTAATATACAAGGTTAAACATATAAGCCCCTTTTGGATTTGCAAATTAATATCTATTGATCAACTTAAATGTTGATGCATTAGCAATTCCTTTACTGCTCATTTTAACAGAAAGATTCAATTAAAACGTTTTTTACAAACCTAAATCATATTTTATGCTAACTGAAAAGCCAAACAAATTATATTCTCTGTGCTTCTATGTAAAGTGTCAACTTTCCATTCACCTGCACAAATGTCTGGGTGACCAGGACAGATGTCAATGTCCATTTGACATACCCTAAGATATCAAGGACATCCTCATGATGTAGGCAGCTCTGCAGGCACCCCTGTGTCCTTGTGGAGCCAAGCTGGGGTTAGGCAAGAGTAGCCTTGGGCATCAGAAATCCTATAAGGTGCCTAACCTGAGGCAACTGAAGATTTTGAAATTATGTCCCGTGTAGTCTGAGAAGCCATGATAAGAGTCAGTATTTGCATTCCTATTGCTAATTTTTCTGACCAGTCAGTGCCAAAAGCTGTCTTTGGCTGGGAGATAGGCTGGTATTATTTCTCTCTCCTAATCCGCATTTTAGGTATATTAGAGAGTTCCATAAATGTCCTATATACTTCTATTTCTGTAAAGCAACATTAGTGCAAGGAATGAGGAAATTGTCTGACAGCAACTGCACCGTAATATTAATACTTAACTTTGCTTAATGAAGCGTATCATTAATCATAAATCTCTCATTTTTATTGTTATGATCTTATTGGTCCTCATAAGAACATCCTATCTGAAAACGTCATGTTTCTGCTTCACTGAACAGATGACAAAAATAAATGTCATTCATGATTTCTGCAGTATGGACCTAGAACTTTCACAAAAAGGAATTCACAGTTTCTGTTCTATATATTTATCATATGATAACACATAGTTATATTCAAAAAAAAGAAAGAAAGGCAGTACTTCCTCTGAATCAAATTACTTGGCCTTGTGGTGGTGCAATTCTTACCCCTCCCTGCCCTCCTTGTTGGGCTGCTGGGTGCCAGGTGTGATTCCACCCACATCTGCCCCAAGCTATACAATAATCTGTGGAGATAAGGACTGCTAACATTAAGGCGCCCACTTAACGAGTCTGGCTGCTGCCCCTCCAGATGGCTTGGAAACAATTATAATGGCCCATCATCTCCTGATGGCCTGGCACACCTGTTGCCTGGGATGTGGTCAAATGGAACAATAACAGAGTTGCACGTTGCAACTGTCGGAAGGCACCAGAAGGTATTTGACAAAAGTCAATTATCTTGGACCCTATAAATTGTGACCACCAGGGAGACCTTTTGAGCTCTTCTGGATCGCAGTGGGCCTGTGATCAGCATCTCCTCTGAGCTGGGACACCTCTCAGGTACCAAAACCTTTAAGGTGTCGTCTGCTCCAGACGGAAGGCCAGGGCAAAGTCCACCCACTCGAGTCTCAACTATCGCCCGTTGAGGAATGCCAAGGCATTGTGAGTATTTGCTCTAAACTCGAGAGGGAAATTTTCTTTGAGCTAGCTTCTATTTCACCTTTTCTCTGTTTATTGGTGTGTGTGTGTGGGTACGTATCCTGTTCCTGTGTGTGTTTGTCCCTTTTGTGTTCATTTTACTGAATCCAAACATCTTTGTTTCTGTATGCATATGCCTGTTTTGTGTACGTGCATGTATAAATTAAGGTACCGTTAAGTAAGTTAGAGAGAATCTTTTCATTTTAGAATCTGTGAATAGGTTGCTTTTCTTTCTGAATTATTTTGTATTGATAAATTGCTGTTAGTTATTAATAAATCTAGATTTCTTACTAAATCATTACCGTGTCAATACTTTCATCCACGACAGGCCTGGCTGGATAGTAATGAAAATTTTACAATCAAAGGAGCATGGCAACTAGAAGCAAGTTATACCAGCCTTCTTAGAGGGAGCATTTCCATTGTACATCCTTGTGATGACTATGTGATCCTAGAATCCTTCACAAATTGTAAGAATGTGATGTGGAAGCTTTTGTGTCTGTTTTAAAAGCTTATAACATCAGAAAGTTGAGAGTTGTGGCTTTAAGTATATATATGCCTTATAACCCATAGCTTTTCCCTTGTTCACTGTCAATACATAGAGGCTTATATTGAAAATCTTAAGACTGGTGTGAATGACGTATGAATGGAAATGTCTAGGTAAGCACCAGAAGAAACACCAGAATGAGGTTAAAAACATGACCTGTATTGATAACCAACAACACATTCACAGTATTAAAAGTGAGGAAGGTATTATTTTGTCAAAATTGGGTCTGCACTCTCATAAAACAATGGTATGGTGACTTTCATGATGACTTGTCAGCAGAAGACTCTGTGCCTAACAACAAAGGATGTCAACACAGACACAGCACGCAACTTGTGTCATTCCTTTCCCTGTGAACGCAACAAGAGCACCC
Organism: Athene noctua; assembly: GCF_965140245.1. Taxonomy (NCBI): domain Eukaryota; kingdom Metazoa; phylum Chordata; class Aves; order Strigiformes; family Strigidae; genus Athene; species Athene noctua. The sequence continues at coordinate 204,909,138 of NC_134037.1, forward strand.
TTGTCCCATTAAAGTAAAAAATGAGGAAGCACAGACAACAGGCACCAGAATTGCCTGAAACTTATAGAGATGAAAGTAAGAAAAATCATGAGGCAAAAGGATCATCCTAACGGTGGGGTCCTAAACGACACAAAAAGTGTGACTAAAAACTAGTTTGTTTTTGTCAGTCAAGATGAAACAAAAAGACCTACTGAGAACTTGGTGGACGGTGTCTCTTGTCCATCTTCAGTGTCACTCAGAAGTGATCCTGACCGAACTACTTAATTAGAGACACTTCGATCCTTCTATGTGGGTTTGAGAATGTAAGTGAATGAAATCAATGAGAGAATGTGTCTGAGTGGTGAAAATTAATTTACCTGGGGATTTTACCAAAAAAATATTAACTTCCCCACCCATAAAGTCTCATGTAGAGTTTTTGCTGTACTGCTTTCCTACAGTTAGAGGGAGATTGATATGAAGGTAGACCAGAGGGAAATATTAATTACCTCAGCATTTCCTCCAAGAATAAATCAGCTCCTCCAGCTTTTACAAGCACTTATACTACAACCAGAATCTCGAAGTAATAAGAACTAATGTCTTTTACCAAAAGGCATTGGTATAAACAAACAAAAAAGATAGCTGCATTTACTCTTTGATTGACATGATATTACACAAATGAATTCCCTACAGTGTTAGGATTATATATTGATGTGCTGTGTTGAAAAATAGTTAAAAAGTCACCAAGGCAAATTTACTCACTTGAAAATAAACAGATCAGACTTCTCAAAGTATTCTATTGTCACCAGACAAAGTACTGGCTTACTGGGATGACCAGGGCTTAGTTCTTTCTTAGTTTTGAGGACAGTGCAAACATCCATGACTAAATATTAAAAGGTCTCATCAAAGCTGATTATCTAATTGGTGGTACACTATATGAAGCACAGACTGAAATACTGATATAAAACATAATGGGAGCATCCCTAGAAATAGGTAAGGGCCTTGCTTATTTATGAGTTTCAACCTTAGCTAGTGGTCCTAATGATGAACTTGTGTGGAGCTTCAACTAATTTTTTACTATTTTTGTTGGGGTTTTTTTACTGTAGTTTTTAAGCAGCGTAATCCTGCACCAACCAGTAGCATGCAGAGGGCCCAAATGGGCTTCTGTTTCATTCCTTCAATGGTTGCTACTTTGCTGTGACAAGAACTCACAGCTAGGGCCAATAATGGTCCAGAGAACAAATCAAAATGAATGGAGTTAAGAGCATTACCAAATCAATTTCAAATTGATTTTTACTGTCGTTCTGAATTTTTGTTGCCTGCCTGTCCTCAATCCTGCAAGAGAACAGAACATAATGGACAACAGTCAACCCAGTGAGGTGGAGCAGCCAGTGATGACAACACTGAAAAACACATCTGGACACAGTAAGAGAACAAATAACACTTGAAAGATCAGGACACATCTGCAACTAGCAGCACAGCTATAACCTCGGAGGACAGAAAGAAGTATCTCTCACCAGCATACCGAATAAGTAAATATCAGGCCTGGTATATATCAGTGGCATAGCCATGCCAAGAAAGAACTTGTGCTGGCAAACCTGTGATTCTCCAGTCATGCATGTGCACCAGCAACACTTAACTTGAACATGAAAGATTCAAAGAACCAAGTAAAGCCAAAGAAAACATGATGTTAAATATTGCTGTGGATCAACACTGCAATACACCTGGGAAAATCTTATATCACTGAAAAAAACTTAACTGTAGGGAATAGGCCTTTAGATAGAATATATCTATCTCAAAAAGGGCGCATGAGACGCCTCCTCCAGCCTTAGCATATTAAGTCTCTGTGCAGAGGCATAGACAAAGGAAGAGGAATACAAAGGAAGGACCTGGCAAGCAGGTCAAGGGAGGTGAGTCCCCTCATCTTCTCCACTCTCATGAGACCCCACCTGGAGTACTGCATCCAGTTCTGGGGTCCTCAGTACAAGACAGACATGGACCTGCTAGAGTGGGTCCAGAGAAGGGCCACAAAAATGGCTGGAACACCTCTCAAGTAAAGAAAGGCTGAGAGAGTTGGGATTGTTCAGCCTAGAGAAGAGAAGGCTCTGGGGAGATGTTATTGCAGCCTTTCAATATAATAAAGGGGGCTTATAAGAAAGACAGAGAGTTTTCACTAAGGCCTGCAGTGACAGAAGAAGGAGCAATGGTTTTAAACTGAAAGAGGGTAGGTTTAGCCTGGACATAAGGAGGACATTTTTTAATGATGAGGGTGGTGAGACAGTGGCACAGGTTGCCCAGAGAAGCTGTGGCTGCCCCCTCCCTGGCAGTGTTCCAGGCCAGGCTGGACGGGGCTTGGAGCAACCTGGGCTAGTGGAAGGTGTCCCTGCCCATGGCAGGGGGGTTGGAACTAGATGATCTTTAAAGGTCCCTTCTAACCCAGATCATTCTATGATTTTATGATTCTATGAATCCATTTCTAATAGCAGAGTGCTGTGGAATGTATGCCTAGTCCTCATGCAACCTTTGTCTTTGTGAAGACGTAATGTCTCTATCCCTGGTACTACAATGATGGACAGTTGAATTTTTAAGTGAATGACTCACTACAGTCATGCAGAAACATGGTAATAGGGTCTCACTCAGTTGTACCCTAATTTATCGTATCTTTTGCTCATGTCTTTCTACTGTCACATGGACAGCTGGTCTGGAAAGCAGGTTATTAATCAGTCTCTGATGGACAGAGGAGGCCAGTAACAATTCTTATTCAAATCCTTTAGGTTGTCATTCACATTTCTTATTTCAGCATGTATTTAATCTGAAAACACTGGTCTCCATTCCTTGTGCTTACAGGCACTCAGTGCTCACTGTCAGACCCTGCACATTCATAGAGTCCATTTTACAATTATATGAAGCCAACATTACTAGCAAGGGCTTATGTCCTGACAGTGATTGCCTAGGTAGCAGCAGTGGTAGAAAAATAATATCGAAAAGAGAGGAAGGAAAGAGGAAGGAATAGGCAGTTCAGCAAGAGGTATCAAGAAGTTCAGGCTAAGATAGAAGCATGGACAAGCCCAAGAGGAAGAGAGAGATGTATGTGCATTAGTACAAAATTGAGTGAAGTTCTGTAAATAGGTAAATTGCAAAAAAGGAGAGAAAATAAGGTTAAAATTGGTAGAATCTCCGAAAAAGAGAGATATGTGAAATACTGTATATAAAAGGAAACAAAGTGTTATCAGGAAAGAAAGTGATAGCCAAGCAAAACATCTCACAGTTACTAAAGAGTAGAGATGAAGCTATCAGTAACATCAAAGGCTATTGAGGATCTGAAAAGGATAAAAATGACAAAAATTCCTCCAATTGGTCAGAAACGGGGGGAAGCCACAGTGAAAGATGAAGTCACAGAAAATTTGTACGTAAATGGCTCATATTATGAGTTTGAAGGTGAGGGAAGGTGAAGGGAATTCACTTGCTAAATGGTGAGTGAACAGAAAGATGCAATTGATGGGGACTCCCTGAAGATAAACGTTTCTATACTTAGTAGTTATACCTAAATATTTTAGGTGCTGCCTTAAGTTATTGGGGGAGAGCCGCTTGAGGTGGGTGGATCAGAAGCACAGATGGGCACTGGATGGTCAAAGAAAATAATGTTTCATGATCTGCCAGTGGTTAAAAAAAAAGAAGGGAAAAAAAAAAAAAAGGAAAGAGAGGGAGAGAGAGGGGAAATGAGGGAAGGAGCCACTTCAGAGCTCCAGCAGTCAAGAGAAGTAAAAGTGGTGTATGGAAGAGAACGGCATGAATAGTAAGACATCTATATTAATTTGAATCTCAGCACACTTCACATGGAAGAGCCAGACAAGTGCAAACAAAGAAACAGTTATGTGGCATGAGAACAGAAACAGAGGAAAGGGAAAGCAGTTCTTGGCTGTAAAAGAACAAAAGCGGATGGAATCATACCATAGTGATAACGTAGGAACATGCTTCAAGGAGTAAACTAGAACCAAATCTAGAATAATCTAAAAATACCTCAAATTATATTTAGAATAGACAGAACAAGAAATAAAATAGCAAGAATATGAAAAAATAATCTACCAATTATTTACCACTGGAATCTGAACAGATCTACTACAAAAATCCAATAGTTTTTAGAGAACAGTATTAGTAATAGCATGACTTCTAACTGGGAAGACTAAAACTCTAGAGATTAGCTTCACCTCACCAAGCTCCAACAGCTGTGAATGAGCAAAGATGGTCTAGTCTCCCTTGCACTTCAAAGGTCAACTAATTTTAGTGAATTTAATGATCACTTTATGCCATGCTTCCTCCTCTTTTACTTACAAGAAAGCCCAGGACAACAGGATTTCTGATTTGGCACTTAATCTGTGATTTTGGGGAAAGAATTAGGAATAAACTCAACTCCCTGGAACAGCAAAAATCACAGAGTGGGCCTTCTGAAGTCCTGTCAACAGATGCTGTGCAGTGCAATTTCAAATAGGGCAGAGTCACTTGAATTTTCCCATATAATTCCTTTCACCTGCAGGGAATCATCAGTAACTAAACTATCAGTTTGAATGAAAGTGGAAAAGTTGAGACTATGTAAATTCATGAACTGAGTTTCCTTTCTATTTATGGTTTCAGAATTAGGAAAATAAACTAAAAGCATATGGTTTTAAAATTAACTAATTCCTGCCATTCTCTGGGCAAAGCTATTTAGACTAGAGGAGAGAGATTATTCAGGTAATAGTGTGAGCTAGAGTGCCTCCTGCACAGTAAAAACTTCAACACAGGCTCAGGTGTTGAGGTGATTATTTATTTAAGTGTGAGGTTATCTAGCCAGCAACAAAAACTAAAATTATCACTGTATCCTTCCTAATAAGGTAGAATAGAATTTTTGTCTATAACTTCCAAAATGTGCAATATAATTAGCAATACTAACATTGAAGCATTGTCATCAAATAATGTAAAATATGAATGACAAACAGAAGAGATATTTTTAACCGTGGAAGATGATGAATTTTTGTTCCCAACTACTTAATTTATAACAGATATGACCTAGTTTTTTAATCCTTTCACGTGCTTTATACAAAATTAAATTTCAAATTATTCTTTAGCTACACATTCATATTACTGAATTACACTAAATATTATAAACTATTATTATGGCTGGTTAGACATTCAAACTAGAATTTTCCATATATGCCTACATTGTGCATGGCAGACACCTTGAAGAAATACTCCCTGTAATCAGCATTTTTTATGGACACAAGGATTATGAAGAAATATGGTTTTTTTCTTACGTAGACATAAGGAATATAATAAAATGTGTTGTTGCTCATACAAACTACTTTGTTAATATTAAGAATCAAAGAGTCATTTTAAATATAAAGCTAATAAAATCTATAAAGAGGATATTCAGGATGGCTGTTACCTGTTTTTAAAATACCATATGGTATATATGCATTTACATATCTAAAACTAATTTGAAATACTGCTTAACACCAACATACATTACTGAAAAAAAAAAAAAAAAAAAAAAATTGAGGTTTTCACTGTCTATATTAAAATAAATCATCTGCATGTACAATTACTATGACAATGTATCTCAAGCATTTTAGATTCTTTTATAATTTTACTACTTCTTTAGAAAACAGACATATCAGTGTCAGTAAATATGAAATATTCAAAAGTATTGCAAGCTATTATTACCTTTAAGTAAAATACAATATTCTCAGTAAAACATCAACTGTACTAAACACAAACCAAAATTACCTAATTTTGCGGGTTTTCTTTTAAGTGTTTGTATTCTTTAACGAACACTGGTGGAATTCGGGGTATACTACAGCACTTATATTTATGCTATTAGGTGTATTTAATCTACTTCACTGTTAGTGTTTCTGAAGTTTTAAAATAAATATTCACTAACATATCTAATATTTATAGACCTTGTTTCTTACAAGAATCTATAATCTGTTATAATTAAACAATTATGTCAACAGTCTGTAGTGACATGTCATAAAATCAGGGGGAACAGAAAGTTATAAACTATCTATATTACATTATATCATATCATGTATAATATCATATCACTTATCACATCATAACATATATAATATCAATTATCTTTATAATTATATTCTATTTATAATTGTATTGTTATTATTATTATTATATAACTTATACCCCCACAGACATTGCCGTCCATATTTTCACACTGCCGATCATCGCATTCACAGTTTTTGCCATGAACTCTGTTGTCTCCGGGAGGGAAACAAGTGCATTGGCCACATTCACATCTCCCTGTAGGAATAAACAATAATTAGAGACATGATTTCAGTAAAGTAAAATAGATGAAAAAACCCCCAAACTTATTCTACAACCTGCCCCCCAAAGACAAACTACCAGCCACTGTATTAATTAAAGTATGCACAAAAACACTATTAAAAAGAACCAACACAGAACTTTCCCTCCTCCATGGCAACCAGAGCAAAGTGTATCACTGTTATATCTTGGTGGAAACAACAACAAGAAGAAATCATTGGCATTGTATGTTTTTCATATCTCAACTTTGCATAACAGATCCATGGCACATGCTTAACTGCATGATTAACCTCTATAATTAATCTAAAATATTTAACACATACCTCAGAAACTCAAAATGAATGTGTTTAGAATTAAATAGTCCATGCACAGGGCTATCTAAGATACTTTCTATTCATGTAGAAATGTAAGTCCTCAAATACTCTGTCAGGCATTTGGAAAGCAAAAATCCCTATAATTTCTCTAGCCTAGATTTGAGGATATAGCAATCAAAAGCACAACCTCTGTCAATCATCCCTTCCATCAGCCTGTTCACAGGAGAACACCCCAGAGCTAAGATCAAGGTCAGCCTTACATTGCATATATATGAGAGAAACTCAGTTCAGGGTAACACTGGTTTTGTTATTTCCTAACTTGTAAGAGTTTGCCTCTGTATTTTTAAAATTGTTTTAATGACACTACTGTGAGAATGCTCTAAATATGACACAGACCAGCGATCAATGTAATACAGTTGATGGGCTTGGGAAAGGATATTGTCTGTAAAAAAAGGGCCACCAGACACATGGATTAGGACACAGAAAAACCTGTTCCTCTTGATCTAATGTAATCACAGCATCAGTGAGACTCAACCTGGTCCTGGACACTGCTCTACTGTCTGCAGAACCTCAATTTACAGTAGGAGAAACTATAGCTACAAAGCATAAAAATCCTCCAACTGCAGCCTTTCATTATGTAACCAAACAGTTCAGCGTGTGCAACATTTTTTCACCATTTGATGAAATATTTTGCTGAATGGGAAAGGACTGTTAAGGAGAACCTTAGTGGGGCTTTTCTAACTAGGTTTTGTGACAATAAAACCTTTAAGTCAACATACTGCCAGATCATTCTTAATTTTTTTTTTTTTTTTTAATTTCTAACCTAAATATGTTACATTTGTTTTTCAAAAAAACCCCCAGTCTAATTAAGTTGGAGTGGGGGAAACCTTATTACTGATGGAAAAAATTTATAGCTGCCATACTCTTCAACTTCCCAAGCATCAATGTACATTGCATATGATATTCTGTGTGCCAGGAATCAATCTAGAAGGACATTTTATGATCAACTTAAAGTCCAAGTATCTTAAAGAAGACATGCTGATAGAGACAATTAACAGCAAATACTTCATGACACTTTTATAATTCACAGTGTTAAAACTATGTTGCATTGTCAATTATATGAGGCTATTGGTTCCAGAAAGAAACTTATAGAAAGCTCATTTATCACCTCACAAAATATAGTTGTATTCGGTAATCAGGTCAGCATTTAAGATATCATTGTCTACAGAATGATTGATGTAATCTGTCTGCGTTCTCTAAGCTATAATTATTTGCCAAGGACAGCTACATTAGAAACTGGAAAAAAAATCATTCCTTAGTACTTAAATATACAGAGATTTTTAATGAGTCCAACTTGTAACTATTTAGGGCTTTCACAGTCTCTTTTTATGCATCCACCTTAGACAACCTGGCTACTTTTACAAAAATGTCACAATGCAGTGTCCCAAAGAACAGTCACCCGTAGGCAGATAGGTACCCGATGAACAGGACCCATCTGTTGTGAAGACTCTCTAAAATAAACAAAAGAACCATCTTTAACAGTGGTGTCTTGGCCAGCTAATGCTGTAATAAGGAGGATGCCTGAAGGACAATAAAATCAGTTTAAGCAAGTTGCTTTGAAGAGAGGAGTCAGCAGAGATGGAAAATCCTCCAGAGAGATGAGCAAAGGAAGGTTCTGTAATGAGGCTCCTGCATGTTCTGTAATTAAGCACTGCCTTCTGTAATGCTTAATTTAATAAGTCAGAATGACCTGAGAGCCTAGTGGCTGGGCACTTGCACTGTAATGGGAACAGGTTCCTCTCGGTTCCTGCTGCAATTAGTATTTATTCATTTTAGTTAATATGCAACAGTTTCACCGGGGGGGGGGTGGGGGGGGAGGAATATCCCATCCCTAGGCAGATAGGGTATATTTTTGTCATGTAAGAGATACAAGCTCAGGTTGTCTACTCAAAATCAAGCACAAAGGTGATTTAGGCCCTTCTCACCAACACATAAATTCAAAAAGCCCAAATGCCTTGTTGATATCTGTGCCTCATGTTTTATTTTGGTTGGCTCCCACCTAAAGTCAGGGTATGACTTAGATCATCTGTGGACCTCAGCAGAACTGAAAGAGTCTTGAAAATGGACAGAAACTTCAGTCATTAAGTGCTCTGGAAAAGGATTTCTCTGAGCTATTTCTTTACTTTTAAATATGCAAAGATACAGTTACAGTAGTTCAGTACACTGCTGCTGAAACTGATAAATCATTAGTTCATCATTCCTTTTCTTTTACAAACGAGACAAAATCATCACCATGAACATGAGAAGTGAATTTAATGGTGGCACTATAATTGCAACTTTGTACTGACTTTAAAAGTATATTTTACCCCCAAAAGTACTGAGATTTTAGTTAGATTATGTAAAGTGGGCTCAATCTGTGGAGATAATTTAACAGTGAATTAAAGTCCTATTGCTTCTGAACAGCTAATGACATAGGATGTAGTAAATGTAAACTTCAAAGGCTCAGGTTATTCCCATATAGATGAACACAAAAAATAATAGCATTCTGCAGCAATAAATTTCAGATAGCTTTCCTGGGAAAAACAGGATAAGATATTTGAAGGGTAAACTTGCTTCAGCCATACTCTACTTTGCCAGATGTATCTGCTACTGAAATAACAGAAGCCACACCCTATTCTGTGACCTTCTTCTCTTAGTTATTGTGCTAAAATACTTACCATATCAATTCAATCATTCAAAAGTAAGTTGAAGCTCACATTATACTGAAAAGGGATCAGCACTTTACTAAACATACTCTTTCTTTGTCTCGAATAATAGGTTTACCATAGCAACCTGATTATAGAGGGAAAGCTACTGCCAAACACATCCTAAATTCTCTTTAAATTCCAGGGCATACAGAAACAATTAAACACAAGAGGACTATAATATTCTGCACTTTCTCAGCTGTCTGTGCAAGAGCTACACTTTATAAGTAAAAAGAAACAAGTTCATCTCAGACATTTTATAGCAAGTGGCTTCCTCTCCTCCTCACTAAACAGGGAGAGTAAATTTCATTGTCTGATGACTTCAGATGAAGGAAGCTTTATGATGGAGGTTGCATTAGGTATTAGCATTGAAAAGCTTAACCTACTTACCACAATGCAAGATTCCAGAAACAGAATAATTATAGAAGACATTTATTTGTCTACAGTCTTAATATTTCCTTGCACTCTTTCCTCCCATTGAAGTCAATAAGAGTATTAACTTATTACTGATAATTGTTATTACTTGAAGACTGAAAAAAGACCAGCTTAGGCTGGGTTTTTTGTTTTTAAAAGGAATTAAAGTATCTCATTAAAACACATAAGTTTGTCAGATAACTGACTAGAATTCTAAAAATCTGTGCCTTAAGCATATAGCTTTGGAGTTTATTCAGCACTTACTATACCATTTTTTTATTCCTCTTGTCCAACATTTATGAAAGCATAACTAAAGTAAACAGTGCCTAGACTTATATTAAACCTGCTCCCATGCAAATCGCTGTGATCATTAGCTGCATGCATTCAAGCTGACTGAAAGTTTCTTTTATACAGGTACTTTTCATTTTAAAACACTCTGGTAGAAGTATATAATTTGGCTAATAAAACATTTTTCCCCTGCTATTACCAGCAAAAATATCAGGAAGAAACAGTAATAGCTTTCAATGTAAAAATAAACACTAAATATAATAAGAGGTATTTCATTGTCTTTTCCTGGCTGTAACTCTACAACATAAAGAATTCTTCTGTGCATGGTGCTGAATTTTTATCTTCTAAATGAAAACCAATAAAGAAAATAATTTCTTAATTGTTTCTTTTTGTTCGTTTGTTTTTTTAATGTGTAAAGAATACAGCACCATACTGCACTGATTTACCACAATTGTGGTGAAAGCAAACCAGGTTCACTGGTACTTCTGACAGATGGTGTTTCAAGCTAGTGATAAATAGAAGGGAATATGCCTTTAGGACGGACTTTTCTGCCCCATGGCTGTCCCAGGGTTAACATCTGAAAGCATTACCTATCAGAAATTGCCATTTCTTTGTTATCAAGCAATCTCGGGCAACCTGAGCCCATACAGTAAAGCTGCTGGGTCTTTCTGACAGCAGAACCCATTTCACGCTGGATGGGAACAGATGATCTAGAATGATGTTCAGAAATGGCAAATCAGAGAAGTGGGATGGGAAGATTTGTACTGATGATCACGAAGTTTCAGGGGACATAGTGGGTGTGGGGACGCAGATGTGACTTAAGGAATTAATAGATAGGATGTAGCAGCTTCAGGTAAGGAGAATGAAAATTCACTGACTGAGCGGTGGAGAGAAGAAAGACCAGTAAAGGGAATAAATAGTACCACAAAATGGGCAAACAAAATGCAGCACTTGCCAAAAATACGGTCGACAATCACATCATGCCTTGCTCAGTTTGAGGCGTTAAGAGCAGTGCAATCCAGCTGAGCTGGATCAATGTGGAGAAATTTATAGACTCAAACAGAAAACAACTAAAGACTTCTCAGTGGGCACTCATAGGTTTTTTTGTGCATGTCCTATTCACAAAATATCCTGGAATGACTTTCCACACCTAGAATGGCTTGTCATTAAAAAAAAAAAAAAAAAAAAAAAAGTAAAATTATTGTACTGACTAGACAAAAAGTCATTCTGCCTTACACATGAAGTGATTCCCAGCTTCTAAAATGCTGGTTATTCTTAGACCTTGTTGGTTGGATGGTTTATTAGGTGCCAGAAAAACTTGGAAGCATTTTTAATATGTGCAAAAGTATCCTTGGAACATCTTTAAACACCTGAATATCTAGCTGATCTCACACAAACTGAAAATCTGGGGATTAGTTTCTTACAAGGATTTTGGGCAAGCAAGAGCAATGTTCTATTGTAATACATGAACAACGTCATCTGCAACCTTTAGTTAAATTGGGAGAAAAAAAAATTCCCCTTCTAAAAAAGCTTTATGAACTTATATCAGCACAGTTCTGTTTGTCTCCAACGCTTCAACATGTCTGAAGTTTTGTGACAAAACATCTAGATAGGCCAGCATAACTGGTGCTACCTCTTTAGCAAAAGGAGTTCAACATCCAGATGAACGAATCCACTCTGCTGGAGCTGGACTTGAACAAGTCTTTCTGCACTGAAGTGTTATTTTACCATCTCAGAGAAATGAAGAATGTGCAAGCGCTTAAATGCAGTTTGTCCTCTGTACGCAGTGCTCAGCTGTCACTGCAGAGTGAGGAAGGTGCACAGTGCTGCTCATCACAACCTGCTGACCTTTATCACAGGTAGCAATGTCAGTTCATTCCTGGTGAGCAGCAGGGTGACATGAACGGAGGCGTATATGAGATGTATCCATTCTGGCTCTGCTGTGCTCTGCACCTCATGAGCCTTTGCAGGAAAGATAGAAAGCCAACAGCCCAGGAGAGGACATCTTGTACAGCAACTTCCTCACATTTGAACCATCAGATGGGAATATTGATGGTTTTGTATTTTAACTGAAGCTAGAAGAACTACAAAGTATTTCTTTTCTTAGCGTGCACAGGATTGCTCTATTAAACTGTTGGGGGGGTTGGGATAGAAGGCTTGGTTTTGTGGAGATCTTCTGGTGAAAACTGGGTGTTACACACCAGGTTCAAGTAACAAGCACTTTTTTTCTGCAGTATATTGTGAAAAATAAAATTGTGCTTTTATTTCTTCATACAAAAGAAAAAAATGGGCTGCAACTATTACAAGAACAACTACTTGTTTGGATTTGGGTTGGGAGCTAACTTTCTATTTCTAAATCAATACACAGAAAGCAAACATGCCTTAAGTCTACTCATAAAAAGAGATTATTTGCAGCATGACTGACCCAAGACCTCAGCTAAACATATAAAAGCTCCAGAGAAGAGCTTAGCTGAATCATACAGACATAAAGTGAAATGAAAATTGCTTTAATAAATCTAAAGTAATTTCCAAACTTCAGATTTTTGAACTACTTTTTTTCAATAATTTGGTACACTGAAGCAAACTTTTATCATCAAGATCTGAGATTTTTATTTAAATAGCACCAACAGGAGCTAAAGCATGTAATTGGGTTAAATAACTCTATTTTCCTTAGTCTTACTAGGCACCTCTCAACTGCACTAACTGCATCAGCTACTACATTCAGTACTATCAACTAGGCTGAAGTAACTGCAAACAACTAACCATTATCATATAAATATATCACACACTTAGAAGACTTGTATCCATAGTTGCTAAATTTTTGTTCCAGATTGCCTCATCTCACCTTAGGCCCATATGTGGCTTCAAAAGCCATGATACTTTCAATAATTGCTTATGTTGATACACCTGGTTTTATTTTAATTTCCATATCTTGCTTGGAAAACCTACTCCAAATCTGTGTTAAGTGCTCAGTGACACTGGGCCATCCAGTGCTACATGGAACATCATGGTCCCAAGTGAAAGGGCTGGGAACGGATCGAAAGGCTTCACAAGGTGTGTGCAACGCAGGGAGTGTCACAGTGGCTCTAGGGACTTCGCTGTTTACAGCGTCTCTTACCCTTTTCCTTTAGGAGAAGGTACCTAAAGTCCCATGTCTGCTCATAGCTTACACTCAGTGTCTTGCAGTGGCTGTTGGTATAAATATCTGGCCTAAGGAAAAGAGCAGAAATCCACAAATTAAGAAATTATTTTGTTAAAGCTGCCTGAGACTTTCCACTATCATGTGTATGTTTTATGAAGTTATTAGTAGAGAGTACCAAGCTGTCCTTCATATAATAATGTGTGTATGTTTTTCCTCAGACAAAAAATGTATGGGGTTTTTAATGGTTTAAAAATTGAATTGATTTATAATGTGAAAGACAATTTAAAAAGTCTGATAACTTAGCTTTTCCTTAAGGGAGATAAAAAAAAAAAACAACAAAAAACCCAGAAAACAAAAAAACAACACAGAAAACATATATCCCTAAAACAAAAACCCTGGAAAAATAAAAGATATGCTATCCCAAACAACAGAACTCTCACAACAGTGGAAGCAACTGAATACCCAGGATTGTAAAAGTAAGCATTATGCAAGAGCAATTGCAAATGGCTGAGACTTGGCCCCGGCTTTAGTACACACGGCATGTATGACTGGAAGCCTAATTGCACAGTTGGCATATGGCATCTGAAGTAAATGCTCTTCCTTTGTGACAGCCTAATAGTGAAATACTTCTTTAGATAAATCCACTCAACAGCACCACTTTACAGATTTAGCATCAGATAGTCTTTTACAGCTCTTGCTGATCAGCACAAGTGATTTGTACCTTCTTTTCCATGTTGCTTTTCTTTTCCTCTTTTTTTTTGTTTTTTTTTTTTTTTTTTCTCCTCCCTCTTTAAACATTTAGGTAAGAAGCACTACTGTGTTGCTAGTTTCCTTTTCAGATTGTTAACTTGTTGACATCTGCTATCATCATCAAGCTGGCACGTCTCCTCCATCTGCCTCCTCTCAGAAGCAGCGCTTTGAGGATACACTCCTTGAAGGCTGCTATTGTGTTTCTGCACAGCCAACACAGAATTTCTAGAGGAGTTCTAGGAGAGGAGATGTCAAGAACAGCCCTGCCCACTTGCAAGAGCAAGATTGTAGCTGTATGCCTCCCTTTTCCTGGTGACATCTTCATCAGGTCTCCCGTTGGGGGCACGCCCTTGACAATTCACTCACTATATTAATGGGACAAGTAGGACTATGAAGGCAATTACTTCTCTGTTCAAAAGAAATGTGATAGTCAATGTCACGCCACAAAGGAGATATGTGTGAAGAAGACAAGAAAGAAAGTGGCAAAATGTTTTCTAAAGGATGTGTTGTTAAGGCAGAGAACAGTGGAAATGGAAGAGGAGGAGGAGGAATCCGCTGGGAGAAGAGAGAAAAATGAGACAGCATGGCAAATATCACTCCAAAGATGTAAAATCCTTAGAATTCAGCAAGTCATCATCTGATTTATTTCTACCCTTCCTCCCCTCCTTTCTCACCCCAATAAAAATAGTTCCTCTTTCTTGCATCAGACTTTCTTTTCTGCTTTTCTCTCTACTCTTTTTTCTCTTTCCACTTTGTCCTGTAGCCCCTCCCCTCCTTTAAAATGCTGGGTACTGAACATTTTGTACTTCTACAGATCACCTCATCTTTCAGATCACCCCATGTTATCTTCTCTAGCTTGCACTGAGCTCTATCTTTTCATCTCTTTTTCATTATTTCCCTCCAAAATGCTTTCAATAACTCAAACTATCAAGAACTCCTGTAAAGAGATGCCAATACATCAAGTAAAGGATATGTGGCATTCTACTAAAACTAACATCTTCTCCATAGAACATGAAAAATGAAGTATTGTGTTTGATTTAAAGGACCTGACTAGAGAATGCTTTTCCTTCACCTTGACAGGTATCAGGAAAAATAAGTCTCATTTCCCTTTCAGACTGCCCAACTGTCTGATGCTTACCATAAGCTGCTATAAAATATTTTCTAGCAAAACCCAAACATAATAAAGAGGCACAATCCAAGAGCACAAGATATATGAAACACAAAGACATTGTTCAAAGAAGCTGAGATGGCTTTTGAGCCATTTACAGCTTTATACATTTGACTGCCTTATCACCCAGAGGATTGACTGCTTACCCCTTTTTTACATGATCTGCCATGTAATGAGTCATAGCACTAATTCCACAGAGATATTTAATTTGCAGATTAATTTACTAGAAAATGTCAACTGCTTTGTGGAAGTTTAATCACCAAAATGTTAACCTCGTTCACTTCCTGCTGATGCCTGTTGTTTATTAGGTAGTAAATTTCAAGATATTTTAGGGTTGTAATATCTACAAGCCTATCTATTAAAACGTTTAAACTCCTAGAGACTCTGCTCTTTGAAGCTTTAGCCAAGATTAAAGAGCTTTATAATGACAAAACAACAATATGAAAAGATTCAACTGCATAGCAACCATCAATATTATTTGCAGATAACAGACTACTAAATTCAGAAACCATGGCAACAAATGACATCACACTGTATCCACCTTATTGATTAGCTTTCACCCCAAGATTTTTTCCAGAAATGAGACATTACCTAGCAACTGCATCATCTACTGAGTTGTTCCAAGTTAAAATGCTCTTACCTTCTCTTGTAAGCAAATTTTTCCTTTTTGTTGCCAACTGGCCAGATTGTGCACTAGCCTCTTGTTACAAGGCTCTCTGTTTAATCTGTGGTAAAGGCACTGCCTTATGTCTCCTAAAATCTTTGCCCCAAATGTAATTGCATCTGTGAAATAATGCTTCCCAGTGCCCAAAAAGGTTGGCTTTGAGGAAAAGTATGTAATGTCTAAAGAAGGAATTAAAGGCATGATTGTAACAGCTTTTCAAATGCAAACTTTATCTTTAGAAAACAATACAATCCTTCATTTTCCCACTCTCTGATTTCAAGTATTAGTAGTAAATTCTTCATTGCAGGTAACTCTGAGTATACTGATTTCAGGAAGAGTGCATAGCAATAATAAAACAGTGAGCCAAGAGTTATCAAAGGAGAGCAGCTAGACACATTATGTATCGCCCTACAGTGTACTTGTTTAAACATTTTGAAAGTAACACCGTCTTTGCTCATCTTGATAGGGCACAATGAGCAGGCAAGGACACTGTCTGTTAAGACCGATTTAGAGAGAACAGGTATAACTATGAGCTTCTCATATTTATACTCAGGCTCCTTTTTGGAGGACCTGAATAAAACCCAGCAATTAAAGGCAGTTAGCAGTTTTGAAGCTAGTCAAAACACATGCAACAAGTAATTAAAGCCTACCAGTGAGGTCACACTATTCCTGTAATGTCTGACACAGAAAAGATGGATTTGTGATCAGTCTGCAAACCTCCCTGACAAACACAATATTTTGAAACACTAAACTTAAGATATTCTATTTTAATTACTTAAGCCACTGTTATGAAGAGCCTAATACTGAAACAACTGCTTATACATTAATATAGTTGCTAATTCTGATCAAGAAATCATGTTTATAGTGTGCACTAGGCCCAAAATTTCTAGAAGGATCACCACTTAATAAAACATATGCTCCTGCCAAGATTTCTGCTTTACCTGGAACTGACCTTCATTTTGACAATCAGTCACAAGCAACAGATTTACCTGTGTGCTTAAGTCGGGGCTACAACACACAGTGGTCTCACCGTGCAGCCACCTGCCCCTTCTCTACCACCTGCCATTGCCACCAGCTACTCTGTGTCTGCTCTCAGTGGGACAGCCCACTGAAAATGCTGGCAGCCAGGACATGTGTCTGGAAGAGCCTCAACCCTTGGTCAGTGTCACCCACTGGACAGGAGAAGAGGAAACGTCACTGATAAGCAAAAGAGGTGCCTGAAACTGAATGCAAACTAGGGATCAGGAAAGGATTTTTCACATCAGTTCAGGGACTTCCATACTACCACACAACATGAACTTCTGGGAGTGCCAGGGAAGGTTTATATAACTCACAATTCTTCCTATAATTCTTCTCTCGAAAGAGGGACGGAAAGAGAAGAAAGAATCCAACATTCCCCAGAAAGCATTAAAAGCTCTCCAGCAGATGAAGAATTCAAAACATATGACCAGTCATTAGTCCCTTCAAAATTTCAGTCAATATGATTTTGAGGAAAAATGATCACATAAAATGTCAGCAATATGCTTGATATTAAATATCGTGTATCTTTTGTTTTAAGGATATGGCTACTCTTCTTTGTCTTTAAAACTAACTTTAAAAAGTGACAATTTTATCAACATTAATATAGGGAAAAATTTAAGATGAAAATAAGAATAACAAAATGTCAATTTTTTTATAGCATCGGAAACATTCTGAAGTCAAATGAAGCAAAAATAGAAAAGCTAAGGTCTATTATATAAATCAGAGAGTAAGAGGATCTTTTACAACTGATTAAAAATGTTAAGGCTGTAAAGCCTGATAAGCAGCGTAGGGAATTCTATGCTAAATTGAAAACATCTATCCTCTTCTGTTTTGGAAATAAGTATAGATATTACACAAAGTATTGCTTTGTCAATCTCCTCAGTCATCATGTAAGAACACAAGGACAATGCAGATAGCGCTTTCTACAGACCAACTGCTTTATTAAATATTTAAAAATTCATCAGAAATAAGATTGCTGGCTAAAAAAGCAATCCCTTCAAGTAAAAAGCAATACTCGCTGCAACAGTTTCTAGCAAAAAATATCTGCTAAGCAAAAGAACAAGAGAAACCTGGACCTAGCCAGTGAACTGAGTGGTTCTGGGTAGAGAAAGAATGCATCAAATCCATCTGCTGTAGCAATTTGTGTGCCTTTTCTCCCCAAAAATACTTTGTCTAAGCAGGTCCACTAAATTGTAAACTAAAACTACCTATTCCCCACCAATGAATATATGAAGAACATGGTGTTTCCAGAGATAGCAGTCATTATTACAGAAATCTGAAGATTTACAAGTTTTTTGTAACTTTGGAGCAAGGTTACTCCAGTGGAAAGGAAAGAAAGAACTCAATCCTTCAGATAAACTGGGCTTGTGAAATAAACCCTACAAAAGTCAATTTCAGTACTTTTTTAGCCTTAACAAAAGGTCACTGATAAAATAGCCAGTGACAATTCAGCAAAGCAGAAACACAGTGGAGATCTCATGTGAATTTAAAGGTGGGAGAGGTTGCTGGGAGCTTTTTCTTTCTTTTTTTTTTTTTTGTGTGCTTTTGCATTTAAAGGCAGGAGTAGGAAAAGTAATCTAAATGATTGCCAAGGCAGCAGAAGATGGGACATGGAGAGAAGACCATTATAATGATTAGTTACACTTTGGTAAGCACGCTCTGGAATATGTACATGTAAGAAATGTAATCTA
This sequence comes from Athene noctua, assembly GCF_965140245.1. Lineage (NCBI taxonomy): Eukaryota > Metazoa > Chordata > Aves > Strigiformes > Strigidae > Athene > Athene noctua. The sequence continues at coordinate 204,927,621 of NC_134037.1, forward strand.
ACAGGTTTCACAAAAGAAAAGATCCCAAGACTAAAGTCACACCAGAGGATGAAGGCAAAATTTGGATGGGGAATGAAAAGGCATGAGAGAAGAGGGAAAGTCAGATGTACTGAAACTTGCAAATCTGGCAAACAAGATTTTGACAGCAGATTCCTAGATGAGGAGAATGGGAAACATCTGGACATGAAGTCAGGATACAAAAGCAAAACCAGTAACAGAAAAGAATCAAAATCACAGGATAAGTTCGAAGAGCTCCAAACACCCTGAAAAATGAAGAAAAGAAGATGTGAATGGAAGGAAAGAAGAGCAAAGACACCTGCAAATCACAGAATCGTTTAGGTTGGAAAAGACCCTTAAGATCATTGAGTCCAACCATTAACCTGTCAAGTTCACAACTAAACCTTGTCCCTAAGTGCCACATCTACATGTCTTTTAAATACCTCCAGGGATGGTGACTCAACCACTTCCCTGGGCAGCCTGTTGCAATGATTGACAATTCTTTAGGTGAATAATTTTTTCCTAATACCCCATCTAAACCTCCCCTGGCACAACCTGAGGCCATTTTCGCTTGTCCTATCACTTGGTGCTAGGGAGAAGAGACTGACACCCATCTCTCTACAACCTCCTTTCAGGTAGTTGTAGAGCGATAAGGTCTACCTTTATCACTGAGGAACACACAAGGGAGGCAGGTAACTATCAGAGCTCACAGAAGAATAAGTAGGTGATGGTGTGAAAACAGGAAGTGAGGTCATTTGCCAAATGAAAGAACAAAGGAAGAAGGAAAACCTGTGACTGACAGTCAGCAAAATAAGGTGGATTAATCTCAAAAATACAAGGGTATGCAAAAGGTGTGAGCATGAGTATCTCTGAGGAAGATGCTCCAGCAAGTGGAAACTCAGGTGTCCTCGAGAAATTGTGTCCAATTTGCAGAAGAGGCACTAAAAGAGACAACAGCTAGCTCAAGCAGTGGTGTGAAGAGAGAAAAAAAGCTGTATTATCCCCTAAAAGCAAAAGAACATCTGTCCAAGTCAAAATGACTTTATCTATGGGAAGAGCCAACACATTTTTCCATAATAATAAATAATCAGACCCCATTTCCAAAGGAAGACAGCTCTGATTAATCAAGACCTTCACCTTGCTGTGCTATGAAGAAATGTATCATTTTACAGACTGCTGAGTCTACAGAAACACTATTTCCTGCACCACCATGGTTCAGAACTTTGCCAGCTGATTTTTATTGCCTAAGAACAATTTTTCTGTCACTGCTATGGCCACATTTTCTGTTACACAGTGGCACCAAACCACCCCTGATCTATCTTGGGTCGTAAGTATTGAATGGTGGCCATAACATGTGGGAAGCATGGTGGCACAGTTAAGAGATCTTGTGCCAACCTGGAGAAAAAGTGTTCCCCCTTGGCTGTTCAGTCAAGCTAGATCTTTCAGTAAAAACAACCATCCCTGTATGCTTACTTGTTATAATTAGAGAGAGCATCAGGGATCATGGTGCATGGATCATGGTTTCACCATGGATCTGAATTTAGGCAAATCATTAGCAATCCACCTTCTAGTATGCAAGAATGAAGTGGGGTTACAGCAGCCAAGAGCAGAGCACTAGCAACCAGTGTATTAAAAGCAGTCAGCGTGCAAAGTAGTGTTAGGAAAAAAATGAACAGCACCACAGAATTACAGAATAACAGAATCATTCAGGTTGGAAAAGACCCTTGGGATCATTGAGTCCAACCATCAGTCCTACTCTACAAAGTTCTCCCCTACACCACATCCCCCAACATCTCATCTAAACAACCCTTAAACACACCCAGGGTTGGTGACTCCACCATCTCCCTGGGCAGCCTATTCCACTGTCTAACCACAACCTATGCCTTGCAAGAAGGGGAAATCTGCAAAGAGCTTCTCCAATGGAGAAAGACAATGGAGGAACTGCCCCTTACAGCTGCAAAATACCCTTTAGCAGCTGACAGAAGCTCTTGTGCTGCTGTCGAAGTCAGGCACTCCTGGCCTTTGGCTCTGGCTTCACTCAAAGAAGCCACAAGAGCTAGCAGGTCTTGGTTTGCATGAGAGGTGATGGCTCGCAGAAGCTTGGTGCTTGTAAGTCCATCAGCTCTGCTGTTCACAAAGTTATTGCCATGCGTGGAGCAAAAGTTACTCCTGAGTCCTGCTGAGCCCTGAGCTCCAGGGCATCTTTTGACAGCAGCAGGATCCAGTCCTGCTGGAAGGCAGCTGCCCTCAGAGCCAAACTCTGCTGTTGAGCTTGGACCTGTATATCCACAACAAGCATTGGAAAAGAAGCAGGCAGCTTTGCAGCAAGTGTAAAGTAGCATTTGTTGTTCATGGCTTTCACAGAGAGAGATTAAACTGATATGAGGAAGCAGACAGCAGGCAAATCCCAGTGGTGAGAAACATTGTTCCAGATCTAGGATGTCATCTCTGATTTTAGCATGGCATGAATTAATGCTAAAGTCTTCTTTGCTCATACAGATTTCTACAGACTATTAAAAATTCTTCCCAACCCTTTTCCAGGAAATGTCAGAGTTCTGTTTAGGAAAAAAATAAAAATAAAAAAAATTAAACGATTACCGCTAACCAGATTGAACACAATGAGTTTGGCAAGATCTGTTATACCTGATTTCAGTGTAAATCAGGCCTAGATGGAGCATTCCACACATATTATAAACATCTTATTAGAGAAACAAATTAGGTCTGGTATTACCAGTTTAAATTTGTCAAAATTGCTTTAAACACAGCATGAATGTGGGATTTACTTTTATTGCTGTTTTAGAGAAAAGTACCCCAAATTACTCAGACAAATAAAAGCAAGAGTTTAATGCTATGCTTAAAAAGCAATTAATTCTGTAAGTCTATTTTTTAAGCTAATAAAGGTTTAGTTTTGTTTTGCTTCGGTTTTAACAGCAAGCAATAATGAATTAAACAGCATTTATTTCATTTTTTTAAAAAGTGGATTGGCTCCTCTTTGCTAATATTGTTGTAAGAAAATTATATTTAAGCCTCCTCTCAGTAGTTCCATGAAACTGAAAAACTGGTGCATTATTGAATTCCTGTGCCGCAAAATGTAAGGTCCCAGCAACTGCTTGGATTTTAACCCTTCTCCCCAGAAGCCTGAGTTATGGCGGAGCACTGGCAGCAGCAAATGAAAGGCTGCCACAGAAGAATTAGTAATTTTGCTGCTATTTTCATTTCCCCCTCATGGAGTGGGGAGGCTAGTGAGGCTTGGTGCTGAGGAAGTGGGAAGAGATAAGGAAAATAATCAGTAGAACTCATTATTTTTCTGTGAGAAAAAGTGGGAGGCATAAGTTATAGGGGGCGGTAATTGTAGATCAGACAAGGGCAGAAACTGATACTCAGTTGTGAGAGGAAAAAGAGCAGTGGAGACATCAGCTGAAAATAAGCAGCAACCACATGTACTATAACATCAGTAGCATGCAAAACATGTCAAAACTGTTGCAGAGCATGCATGCACACACTCACAGAAATAAAGCATTTATTTTAAAAAGTTGTTCCCTCTTTGCTTCCTTCCCAAGAGCAGCAGTCCTGCCTTCTCCCCAGCAGTGAGACTGCATGTGTCTCAGCACCACTGCTGGAGACATCGGGTCCCTCCACCTTGCACAGTAGTAGTTCGGCTTTCAGAAGTTACGACAGGAAAAGGGGTCAGCAGGCAGAGCAGCAGTGGGCGGCTGCCAAAGCAGGCTGTGTTGCAGCAGCAGCGGGCAGCCTGGGATTTTCGCTCTCAGGATCAGGAGCCTGAGCACAGGCAGATCACAATGACAGAATTTAATATTTTCCTTGAAGCCTTCATTACCAGCACTGCTACTTAAATGAATGAGTCATTCATCTATCCTGTCTCAAAGATCACAACAGGAAACATTACACCCAGCTCTATCTGTTTCTCCACTACTTTATTTATAGCTGCAATTAATGAAAAAGAAATATATTTTCCCAAGAAGTTTCTCTACACAAGTGAAAACTATCTACAAACCAAATAGTTCATACAGTGTAAAAAATACATATAAAACAATACACACAGCCCCCTCCTCGCTTTTAGTATCTACCTGAAAGACAAGCTAGGCTTACCCTAGAAGAGCCACCACTGCTATGCAGAGGTTCAGTGTTCAGAAGACCAATAAAATCAGCATTCAAAACCAAACTAACTTGACTCCAAATGTCAAGAGACATGCCAAGTGCAACATTTTGATAGGATAAGGGGTAATGGTCTTAAAATAAAGGAGGGTAGATTCAGACTAGATATAAGAAAGACATTTTTTACAATGAGGATGGTGAAACACTGGAAGAGGTCGCCCCGAGATGTGATAGATGCCCCCTCCCTGGAAACATTCAAGGTCAGGTGTGATGGGGCTCTGAGTAACATGATCTAGTTGAAGATGTCCCTGCTCACTGCAGGGGAGTTGGACTAGACGACCTTTAACTGTCTCTTCCAACCCAAACCATTCTATGGTTCCATGTTTCTGATTCTATAGTGCAAATGCATGGGCATTTTTCCCCCGAAAAACCTTTATCTGAAAAACTATAGTACAGACTGACAGAGGTATCTTCTATACACAAAACCCATGCAAGACCACACACATGCAAATGTTTCTTAAAGGCAAAAAGTAACAAATGCTGAGCTTTCACAGCAAGTTGTAACAAACCCATCACACACAAACAAATCACACAACTTATCATGACACTGAAGATAAATAATTCTAAGGAAAATATCCTCACCACCACCCCAAAAAATCAGATTAAAATAACCTCCAGATGGAGGGAAGTTTGGAATGGCAGGTACATGCACACAGATCTGCAACAGTGTGAAAGGCACAAGTCTGTGAGACACTACAGAGCAGGACATGACAAAGTCAAACTGTGCAGTTCTGTGTTTCATGTAATTTTCAACAAGTACACACACACGCAAAAAAAATACAGAACAAGCCCCTGGTTGCTTCTATACTAAAAGGCAAGAAATTACCTATCAGCTTTCGCCACATCCTTCTGCTTCCACTAGGAAGAAGATAAAACCTTTAAGGATTGATCTGTACAGTCTTTACAAATAAAGCTGGATCCAAAACTCAGTTATCAGCATGAATACAGACGCTTAGCAGAATTTAACAAGTCAAGCATGCTGCTATGCTAATGTGGTTTCACCTCTGGAGCTAGATCTTATATGGCTAACATACTATGAAACACAAGCTCATGACTTTCTGTAGAAGACCCTATGGACAAATTCTTAGCAATGCTGAAGAGTTTTGAGCTGATCCATGGCCTGTGTTCCTAATGAAATGATACATTCGCCTGAAGAATCTTACTAACTCTAAGACTGCTGCATATACCCTACTAAGCTCTTGATTAGAGGTGATCCATGGTAACTACAGAGATATGGCTGGAGCTCGGGCTGTGTGGAAGCTCATATATTTGTCTTCTGCAGATAGAGTTTTAATGAAAATAAACTCAATTTTAAGAATGCATGTAGTTCCAAATATCTCAGTAAAGAGACCCACTAGTTAACACAGTCTGGAGTGAACTGTAAACTAGGCAACAAGGGATGTATTCTTGCAGAACCTGAAACGCAGAAGGAGCAGCTCTCTGAACTATGTCCTTTAGCTCTCCTCTTGTCATCTCTTCCCAGGGAAGCCCAGGCAGTCACAGGGATTGCCTGCTGCAAGGGAATGGGTTACTGAGTAGTTAAGTGTTGAGTGACCCTCCTATTCTCAGGTGCTTGTTACACAAGGAAAAAAGGGAACACAGCACAACGTAAATTAACACCAATATCTGCACAGATACATAAACCAGAGAAATACACACACTGAGGAGTGTATTAGCTTTTCCTTTTCATTAGAATTATGTGAATGATGCTACTCTCGGGTGTTAGCCTAGTACCATGAAATCACACCATCTCAAATTAGCAAGTGCCTAGTACTGCTGTGTCCTACTCCTAAGGGAGTGTAATACATTATCTTTAATTGAAATTAATTCATTTGTATTGATGGGAAAATGAAACTGTTGCCATGAAGCAATGCCTCAAGTGTTCCGGCGGAAAGTCTTTTAAGCTAATGTGAGTAACAATGTAATCAATGGGGACCACAGAATAGTTCAGGTGGGAAGGCACCCCTGGAGACCATAGAGTCCAACCCCTCTGTTCAGCATAGGGTGACCTACAACAGGCTGCCCAGGACGGTGTCCAGCTGGGTTTTGAATGAAGACAACACAAAATCTCTAGGCAACCTCTTCCAGTGTGTGGTCACCCTCACAGTAAAAAATGTTTTTAAATCATGATCATTTTCCTCCTCTGACCTTCTATGGCACCAGGATATTAATGGATTTCCATTACCCAGAAAAATCACAGAATTTTAAGATAAATTATTACAATACCTTCCCTGTAGGAGGAGAAGGGGGGGAAAAATGGTGGTTGATCAGTTAGAGATCACTAAGAATTTTTGGGAAAAACAAATCTAAGTTTCCCAAAAGTTTGTGGTGGAAATGCACAATATACATTTGCACTCAACACTTTCTGATTCATCAAAAATATATAACACAATCAGGGAAATAGAATATTTTATAAAACCCAACATCTCCACACTGAACTCCTTTGAAAATCAAGTTATGTATTTGTTTGCAAAGGCCATATACTATTTTTTACTAATAGATATGCTTTTTCCAAACACCTAAACTGGGACCAAAATCAATATGGCAACATATTTTACTGACTTCTAATTAACACAAAAATTAAATCTTGAAAGTGTGCTTTTGCCAGCTACCTTTAAAACAGTGATAGATCTCAAATTTCTATAAAGGACATACTTGAAGTAACTCACCTTTCTCGCCCTGCTGGGCGCAGGGTCCTCAGAAAGAACCTCAGAGTTAAAAGTAAAGTGACATTCATTAAAGCAGAAGGAAATACTACACTTTTTAGTCTTAGACTATCAAAACTGGTCTCCACATTTATTATAAATGTATTTCCTAGGGAAGACGAATGTTCATATGACATCCCATCACCAACAAGTCAAATTTTAAAATAAAATTATGACAGGATTAATCGTCCCGAATGTTCTATAAAGAAATGTCAATTTATTTTTCTGTTTTCTTTGATTAAAGAATCAAATAGCATATATATATAAAAAAATAATATTCAGTGTTCTTATCTTTGAGTCAGTCAGTAGCACTGACTATAATACCTGATGGTTTCTCTTAAACTCTAGCACAAGATCTACAGTAAAATCTCAAATGCAGATTAGGCACAAAGGTATTTTGTATCCAAAACAAAACCAAAAGGAAAATGTGACCTACACTGCAGTGAGCAATTCTCAGAAGCAGGCCTGCAATTGGAAAACAAAACTTTACAGAGCACGAAGACTGCCACAAACACTACCATTCTCTTCTGGGAGGACAAGGTGTAGCTCTTTTTCAGTGTCTCCTAACAGAAATCATCTATTCACATCCTCAAAACTAATCACTGTTCCTTTGTGAAAGGGTGGGGAAGAGAGCAAGTCTCAAGAGGTAACACTCTTCCTTGATAGGCAACTGAAAATCACTTGGATATGGTGGGGATGTTGTGTAAGAGCATACATAGGTTAGGATCAGTTCCAAACACCACAAAAGGTTACTCAAAGACATTCAAGAGGACAAACAGCCTTTTGGTGCTTAACAAAGCAAGGCAGCAAGCCTGAAAAGCAGATCATCAACTTGAATGCAAAGCTAAGTCAAGATTTTAACTGGGGAATTCTAATAGAAGATGGTCATAAACAGGGCAGCCTGTAAGGAAAATACATTCAACTAAAACAAATCACATGGATTGAAGACAGTTGTGAAACAACCTCAAGCTGTTGAGATTTCTGGAGTTTTAAAAATAGATTGCTCTATATCTTTTAAACAATGCATTTTTCTGTGCTTTGTGGAGAGTAACTCTGATGAATAACAAAGTTCTCAGAATAGCATCATTTCAAGTCTACAACTACGAAGAAACATAAAAAGTCAGTAAAAGTCCATGAGGGTTATCTGTTGTGTACCAAGACAGGTTCAAAGCACATCAATGCACAGCTTCTCAAAAAATAAACAAAATACATTTTTAAAAAAATAAAATAATGACATATATTCTAGGAGGCACTAATACAATTTCTGGCAAAACAAGTGTGACAGTAGGATAAAGCCACAAAAGTACGAAAGCTTGGCAATTCCAAATTACACAACCCAGGTCCCCTTACCTGGGCCCCTTTCATATAGGAGTATATATTATGGCTAAACACAGAACAAATTATGCAACAGTGCCAACTGACATTGTTACTGTGTTTATTAACTTACATACATGTATGCAGATAACCGTAACTGCTATGTTTATTACTAATAAACAAACTAAACTAATAAATTACTAGAAATTGAATATTTATGATCTTAAACCACAGCAGCTCTACTCTCAGAGTTTATCATGAGACTCTGCAGGTTAAAAACAATAGCCATCTCTCAATCTGCACTAAATTAATTTCATATCCAGTCCGCGTTATCTGAAAAAAAGGGCTGTGGGAAGTTTCATACCCAAATGTCACTTGAATGAAAAGATTTGCTCAGTATGCCTCCATTTTTTAATCCACAGAAGATTATTCAAGAGCATGGGTTAACTCCTGCGAAGTGTTATTTCTGTGTTACAGTGTGTAGATGAAAGGGCAATAGAAGCTTTTCTCTCCTTCTCTCTTTCAAACAAATCCTTACCGTGAATTATTCTTGTATAATACCAGGATGAATTATAAGTGCTAGCATCAAAAAAGCAATAATAGTCTAAGAATGAGTGTAGGGGCTTCCAAAATACAGCCAGTTGAATTACTCGGAGTTAATAGTATGAGTCACCAACAGCCATGAACAAATAAAGGGGCTACCTCAGCACTGTTTGACGTACTGTGATGAGCACACTGATTCATTATGTCAAACAAGAAGACAATAAAGAGGGGAGAAGGGTGTACTAGAAGCCCACCATTTGTGCTGCATGGCCTGGGCAAGGCAACTGGCTGGCTCCATCTTCTTTCCAGGAAGCAGGTAATATATCAAAGTGTAGAAAATTATAGGGTCATGGCCTTGCAGCATGCTAAGAAACACAACTGATTCACTGAGAGATGGATCTCATTACACCACCTGTAATAGGCATCAATTAGGCATTGCCCAAACCTATTAACAAGCCCAATGAACAGCTGTATCTCCTGCTGCTCACTTCTGTTCTTCCTTAGGGACTTTTCATAATATAGATATTCTAGCCTGAAATTTAGATAAGGGATAGAGGAGGAAGGACAGGAAATTATCTGTTGTTATTCAAACCTCAGGATTTTTGCCCTTGAGCTTTATCTTTTCTTCAAATCGAAGTATTTCTGTGCACTGTCTTTCATGAAGTTATGGTCTTCCTGATATCTGACTCAATAATTAATGTGTAAAGTTATTGCTTGCATGCATAATCTTCCTCTCTCATGAATATGTGAAGGAGGAAAGATTATAAGTTGTCAAATGCTTCCAGAGCCTCTCTCCATGACAGAATGATAGATCCCAATGCTGTATTTAAAACACAGCTGAATAGATAAAAATAGTGTTTAACTTTTATAGTCATTATGAACCACAGTAATTTATTGAACCCTTCAATCAGCTGAGGAAACAAAAGACTGGGAATGGGTGAATGACTCATTTCTTTTCATGCCGTGTGCACTGATGCTCCAGTAACTTGATGATCTGAAGGCTAAATAAGACTGCACAAATGTATCATAGAAATGAAGCAAACAAAACACATCATAAACAAAAACAAATCAGTGGAAAGCACTGAGGGAAACTCCAACCAGTGGTTGGCTCTTAATTAGCTGTATCTGCAGGGTGTGTCTGAAATAGTTGGGAAGACAAATGTAGATTTCACAGTGATTCAGAAAAACAAAAAGTAGTTTTAGTAGGGACAAGAAGTAAATAGGCTTAGATATTTGTGCTTCCAACAACTTGACTATAGAATACATACATATGTTTTACATCCTCTTTTTCTCTTTTCCCAGAAGTTAGGACCTATCCATGGAAGAAATTTGGATGCTACGTTAACATTAGACAGTTTGACTGTAACCTCACAATGTATATTAATGGAAGGCATCATCTATTTATATTTACAGATGACACTGAAAATAGTTTTCTGCTACACTGTTTATAAGCTGGAAGCTAAGGTACCACCTGTCATGGAATATCCATCAAGGTGATAGTTTGAATAAATCTGCCAAAACACCCAAAAAGATCCTGATGTAACAGACAAAACAGAACAATGCAGGAATTGCTTTACTGAGGCAAAGCAATAGTATATCTGCTTCTCTATCCCTTCACTGACCATGAAAAGCTTTGGAAGATTCAGATCTGATATACCAAACTTCACATTACAAAGCTCAGCTCCTTTACGTGAGTATCTCACAGAAAGGCCAAGATCCCTTCAACATTGCCTATGGATGTACAACAAGACATCATTATCTATAGAGTCAGATGAGAAAAGGCTTATAGCGTTCATGAATTACGACCATTCTTGCTTGACTCAAGAGTACAGAGAAGTCCATTTCTTTTCAGGTATTAAAGGGGTAAATTCTTAGGACGGCATAATGAAATTTTAAAAAAGAAACAAAAAACCCCCACTCCTTGCATTGTTCCATTCTCAAAATATTTTCACCCTCAAAGGAAATCAAACAACAATCAGATAATTTCAGTACCTTAAAATGAAGGTCAAAAATTTGAAAGAGGTGTACGCAGTTCTCACTGACTCCTAAGAATGAAAATACAACCATAAATATGGACAGTGTTATGAATGTAGCCATTAATATGCAATCTTCTATATGATTCTGAATACACTCATGCTATGGTTGAAATGAATATAATCTTTTCAGCTGCTATCGAATAGCACTTTAAAAAAAGGAGTAATTCTGCAAGTTTGCAGTTTGGTTTTAAATTTTTCCTGTTCCTCACAGTACCCCAAAGTCCTCTTTGAAGCAGCTGACAGAATCTTTCAAGGTATGAATAAAAAAATCAGATAGATAGATAGATAGATAACCATGTTGAAATGTCTCATCTGGGTATTAAGTCTGGCCTAATTACTAGAACTGGCTATAAACTTGGATGGCTATAAACTCTTCAGAAGTGATAGTCAAGGAAGGAGAGACAGTAGTGTAGCCCTGCATGTTAGGGAGTGTTTTGACTGTCTAGAGCTTAATGATGGTGATGATAGGATTGACAGTTTATGGGCAAGACTCAGGGGGAAGGCCAACAAGGCAGATACCATGGTAGGAGTCTGTTACAGATCACCCAACCAGGACGAAGAGACAGACAAAATATTCTATAACCAGCTGGGAGCAGTCTCACAATCACTAGCCCTTGTTCTCACAGGGGACTTCAACCTACCAGATGTCTGCTGGAAATACAATACAGCAGAGAAGAAACAGTCTAGGAGGTTCCTGGAGTGTGTGGAAGAAAACTTCCTGACACAGCTGGTGAGGGAACCAACTAGGGAAGGCACCTCACTGGGCCTTTTGCTTGCAAACAGAGAAAGACTTGTGGGTGATGAGATGGTTGGACGTGTTCTTGGGCATAGTGATCAGGAAAGAATTTTCATTTCTCAGAGGAGTAAGGAGGGGGCCAGCAGAACTGCTACTGTGAACTTCTGGAGGCCAGACTTTGAGCTGTTTAGGAGCCTGCTTGACAGAGTCCCTTGGGAAGCAGTCCTGAAAGGCAAAGTTGTCCAGAAAGTTTGGACACTCTTCAAGAAGGAAATCTTAAAGTCAGAGGAGCAGGCTGTCCCTGTGTGCCGAAAGATGAACTGGTGAGGAAGACTGGCCTGATTGAACAGAGAGCTTTGATTGGAACTCAGGAAAAAAAGAAGAGTTTATGACCATTGGAAGAAGGTGCAGACAATTCAGGAGGACTACAAGTATGTCATGAGGTTATTATACAAGGAGAAAATTAGAAGGGCCAAAGTCCAACTAGAACTTAATTTGGCTACTGCCGTAAAAGACGATAAAAAATGTTTCTATAAATACATTAGCAACAAAACAAAAAGAGGGCTAAGGAGAATCTCCATCCTTTATTGGATGCTGGAGGGAAACATAGTGATAAGGGATGAGGAAAAGGTTGAGGTGCTTAATGCACCTCAGTCTTTGCCTCAGTCTTTAATAGCAAGACCAGTTGTTCTCTGGGTACCGAGCCCCCTGAGCTGGAAGACAGTGATGGGGACCAGAATGAAATAAGCCAAGGGGAAATGGTTAGCGACCTGCTACACCACTTAGACACACACAAGTCTTTGGGACCAGATGAGTTCCTGCCAAGCGTACTGAGGGAGTTAGCAGAAGTGTTCATCAAGACACTTGCCATCATTTATCAGCAGTGCTGGCTAACCAGGAAGGTCCCAGCTGGCTGCAGGTTAACAAATGTGATGCTCATCTACCAGAAGGGCTGGAAGGAGGATCTGGGGAACTACACAACTGTCAGTCTGACCTTGGTGACAGGGAAGGTTATAAAGCAGATCATCTTGGGTGCCATCACACAGCACATACAGGACAACTAGGTGATCAGGGACAGTCAGCATGAGTTTATGAAAGGCAGATCCTGCTTGACAAACCTCTTGATCTATGACAAGGTGACCCTCTTAGTGGATGAGGGAAAGGCTGTGGAAGTTGTCTACTTCGACACTGGTAAAGCCTTTGACACTATTTCCCACAGTATTCTTCTAGAGAAATTGTCTGCTTATGGATTGGACAGACATACCCTTTGCTGGGTTAAAACTGGCTGGATGGCCCAAAGAATTGTGGTGAATGGAGTTAAATCCAGTTGGTGGCCGGTCACAACTGGTGTTCCCCAGGGTTCAGTACTGGGGACAGCTCTGTTTAATATCTTTATCAATGATCTGTATGAGGGGATCAAGTGCATCCTCAGTAAGTTTGCAGATAACAAGTTCAGAAGATGTGTTGATCTGCTTGGGGGTAGGAAGGCTCTACAGAGGGATTTGGACAGGCTGGATTGATGGGCCAAGGCCAATTGCATGAGATTTAATAAGACTCTGTGCCAGGTCCTGCACTTGGGTCACAACAACTCCATGAAATGCTACAGGCTTGGGGAAGAGTGGCTGGAAAGCTGCCCAGAGGAAAAGGACCTGGGGGTGTTGATTGTCAGCCATCTGAATACGAGCCAGCAGTGTGCCCAGGTGGCTAAGAAGGCCAATGGCATCCTGGCTTGTGTCAGCAATAGTGTGGCCAGCAGGGACAGGGAAGGGATCTTACCCCTGTACTCGGCACTGGTGAGGCCGCCCCTCGATTCCTGTGTTCAGTTTTAGGCTCCTCACTACAAGAAAGACATTGAGGTGCTGGAATATGCCCAAAGAACAACGAAGCTGGTGAAGGGTCTAGAGCACAAGTCCTATGAGGAGCGGCTGAGGGAACTGGGGTTGTTTAGTCTGGAGAAGAGGAGGCTGAAGGGAGACCTCATCGCTCTCTACAACTACCTGAAAGGAAGTCATAGTGAGGTGAGTGTCGGTCTCTTCTCCAAGTAACAAGCAATAGGATGAGAGGAAATGGCCTCAAGTTGCACCAGGGGAGATTTAGATTGGATATTAGGAAAAATTTCTTCACTGAAAGTGTTGTCAAGTTCTGGAACAGGCTGCCCAGGGAAGTGGTTAAGTCACCATCCCTAGAAGTATTTAAAAGACAAGCAGATAGTGACGTTTAGGGACATGGTTTAGTTGCGGACTTGACAGTGTTAGTTTATGGTTGGACTTACGGTTGATTTTAAAGCTCTTTTCCAACCTATGGTTCTATGAACTGGCCAATATTTCTCTTTGTCAAAAATCTACATGCCAATAAATCACTTGCTGAGGTAATCAGCTCCAGTGCAGGCATGTTCCGCAGTGGAGTGGAGTGAACAGGGGAGGTTTCCTGAGTCAGGGAAACCCCAAGAGAACATGGAGACCCAGCAGGAGTCAGCAGCTCTCACGAGAGTGAACAGCTGATGAGGCATGGGCAGAGCCAGGAGTAACAGTGTCCATGCCCCACTCCCCAAAAGGCAGCACTAGTGCGCGCTACAAAGAGGACAGGCAAATGGGGCATGGCGCAGCAGTTAGTGCTGCAGTTGATGTGGAGTGGCACACTGCAATGGCACCTCTTCAAAGGAGGGACACTCTCCACCGGCTGAGTGGAGTCACTTGAAGTCTACATGTAGACTGAGAAAAACCATATATTCGGGTTAATTCCTAGTCTAACTTGAATGCTATTCAAGTTAGAAATAAATATGCTGCATTTAAGTCTTCTAAGAAGGACCACCAAGCTTTGGCTCTATTGTGTAAGCCTGATACTTTGTATAAATGATGCAGGCCTTGATAATGACTATGCCCTTGAAGAGGAGCTAAAAGACTGGTAAGATGGGAACATCCTGCCTCAGAAGGTGCCAGAGGCTGGATGATTGCCCAAGCAGCATGATGTCAGCGAAAATCTGGGATAATTAGGGGAAAGGTAAAGGCAGCAAGGGGAGATCATGACCACTGACTCAATTCAAGACCAAAAAGACTTGCCCCACCATGCCTGTAAGGAGCATGCATGCTAATTTACATAGCAAATGAGGCTAATTTAAATATAACTCACCAATAGCAGATAGAATGGTAATTATAGACCAATGAGCATAAATTTAGATAAGTTTTTACTAATCATGTAACAATATAAATAGTCTGTATTTCGTTTGTGTGGTGAGCTAGCTCTGTGGAACTACCATGTAGCACCCATCTCTGCACAGACATGAAATAAAGAAATACCTTGACCTAGTGTATATCGGTTTGCATACCAGGTGAAAGAACCCTTCTTTGAGGTAACCCAGAAACCATCACTGTTCTGTGACCATCTCCACAAGTCAAGAGCACTCATACTACCTGAATCTCACGGTAAGATGGTGGGCACTTGTCTGAGAGCAAAGGCTGCAGCTCTGGCTGGGGGTCTGTACCATCTACCCCAGCAGTAGCCAATGCCTCCAGCCAGATGAAGCTGCTGAAGAGAGAGGCTGCAGTGCAGACCTCCGACTGCAGGAAGTGCCTGGACCTTTCTCCTGGGGCAGGGACAGGCGGCAGAACTGCCCACAAAAGCTGTGCCCAGGTGGAGGAGATCCTGCAGCAGGTGGCTGAGCTGCAGGAGGCGGTGAGAAGGCTGCACAGTATCAGGGAGGCTGAGAAGGAATTAGATGGTTCTGAGCTCAGTCTGCAGTGGACACACAGCCCATGGCTAAACAGCCAAAAACTCCCCCACTGGCACACAGGGAAGGCAGAGGGACTAATAATGTAGAAGAATGGAAGATTCCAACAGCAAAGACATGCAGGAGGAAGGGACTTACCCCACAGCCTGAGGTGCCCTTGCAGAACCAATTCACCACTCTGCAGACTGAAGAAAGACCTGTCACACCAGGAGAGATGTTGGAGCTGAGTAATGCAGCCTGGTCTGCTCCCCGTATAACCAGCACAACTAAGAAGAGGCAACGGGTGATAGTAGTAGTAGACTTTTCTGAGAGGTATGGAGGCACCCATCTGCCAACCTGATGCACTCTCTAGAGAGGTGTGCTGCTCACCGGGGGGTCATATCAGGGATGTCATGGGAGAGACTACCAAACATCTTACAGTCAACTGACTATTATCTGCTGCTGTTGTTTCATGTGGGCACCGATTAGAGAGCCAGGAGCAGTCTGAGGAGCGTCAAGAGTGATTACAGAGCCCTGGGAGTGGTGGTAAGGGACTCTGGAGCACAGGTTGTTTTTTCATCAATCCTTCCAGTGAGAGGGAAGTGGTTTGAAAGGGCCAGGTATAAAAGAACATAATAAAAATTTAGTCCATCTCCAGAAGGAAACAGGAGACCTGGTTACCCCAGATATGGGGAAGGCTGAGGTACTCAATGACTTTTCCGATTCAGTCTTTGCCAGCAGGTGCTCCAGCCATGCTGCCCATGTCAGAGAAGGCAAAGGCAGGGACTGGGAGAATGAAGAACCACCCACTGTTGAAGATCAGGTTTGAGGCCATCTAAGGAACCTGAGGGTGCACAAATCCATGGGGCCTGATGAGATGCATCTGTGGGTCCTGAGGGAACTGGCGCATGTTGAGACCAGTGCTGTTTAATGTCTTTGTTGGTGACATGGACAGGGGGATTGAGTGCACTCTCAGCAACTTTGCCAATGACACCAATCTGTGTGGTGTGGTTGACGCGCTGGAGGGAAGGGATGTGCCATCCAGAGGGACCTGGACAGGCTTGAGAGGTGGGACCATACAAACCTCATGGAGTTCAACAATGACAAAGGCAAGGTCCTGCACATATGTCAGGGCAATCCCAAGCACAAATACAGGCTGGTGATGAGTGGATTGAGAGCAGCCCTGCAGAGAAGGACTTTAGGGTAAAAGTGGATGGAAAACAGAATATGAGCCAGCAGTGTGTGCTCACAGCCCAGAAAGGCAACCATATCCTTTGGCTAGCAGGTCAAGGTAGGTAATTCTCCCCCTGCACTCTGCTCTTGTGACACCCCACCTGGAGTGCTGTCTTCAGCTCTGGGGTCCCTAGCACAAGAAGGACATGGACCTGCTCTAGTGGGTGCAGAAGAGGGCCATGAAAATGATCAGGGGTCTGGAGCACCTCCCTTATGGGAACAGGCTGAGAGAGTTGGGGTTGTTCAGTCTGGAGAAGAGAAGGCTCTGGGGAGACCTTATAGCTGCCTTCCAGTACTTAAAGGGGGCTACAGGAAAGATAGGGAGGTACTCTTTATCAGGAGCTGTAGTGATAGGATGAGGGGTAATGCTTCTAAACTGGTTAATGGTTTTAATGGTTTTAAAAGAGGTTCAATTTATATTAGATATAAGGAAGAAATTCTTTACTGTGAGGGTGGTGAGACACTGGAGCAGGTTGCCCATAGAAGCTGTGGCTGCCCCCTCCCTGGCAGTGTTCAAGGCCAGGTTGGACAGGGCTCTGAGCAACCTGGGCTAGTGGAAGGTGTCCCTGACCATGGCAGGGGGTGTGGAACTAGATGATCTTTAAGGTTCCTTCCAACCCAAACCATTCTACGATTCCATGTAATAGAAACCCAAATCATACTAAATAGAAAGCAGTGCAAAAATTCTTGACAGAGTAAATATGAATGTAGCAATAAATACATGGTGCAATCTAATTAATCTGTGTTGTTTTGAAATATTATATTACCCCTGTAATTACTCCTCATTGTTTCGCTAAGGTAGTAGGCAATTAGGAAGGTTGTTGAGCCCCACTATGGGCAGTGAAAGCAGCTGTTACTCAGTATTTTAGACTAAAAGTTCAAAATACTCTTTCATGCCGTTTCTAAGTATATGATTATGTATTTCTTACCAGGGAATCAGGCTTCATAACAAAACATACAGTTTGTGTGATCCTCGAGCAGAGAAAGCGACATTATAATTGATAACACAGAAGACAAGAGAACAATTAAAATTTCAGCTAACACTAATCCTGAGAAGGGAATGTTCCCTTTTGTCTTCCATATGCCATTATTCATTGTCAACAGAACAGAACGGTCCCTCCTTAAACAAGAAGCCTCTTCAGACAAGAGCCATCACTTGTTGCCACATAGGCATACAGTGCTTACAGACATACTGCTGCCAACTTCTGAGTGGAGACCAGAGGCACAAAGAGAATACAAATGATCACAGAGTAGTTTAAACTAAGCCTGAGATAGCTGGTGACTTAATGCAGAGCCTAAATATAAACCTCAGTTTGGTTTATTAAACATATACACAAGTAAAATCATCAGCTTGCCATTATGCATCTACTCTCACACAAATAGTACTGTTTAAAAAACTCACCATGCAGTGATTTTATGCTTCCTTACCACTAATGTGGTGTCTTTGAAGGTAAACACTAAGAGGGATCTGAACTATCCCAGTCTGAAGCAAGAGATACCTTGAACCTACCTGCAAAACTACAAAACTATGCTGTGATGTATTTCTCTGTGAAATTCACAGCACTTTACACAGCTGTAAGAAGTGTTAAATTTGTGTAATACACTGTACTACAGGCCTAATTAGAAACACTATATTATTTAGAGCTTTTTAGAATGGAGAACAGGTCTCACTCTTCACATCATTAATATCCCAACATTTTCATATTTTATTAATGAAGTAGATGGTGCTGGGGGTGGGGAAGGATAGACTTTTAAGGCTGTTCAACTTTTTCTCCGTTACTAAGTCGCTGCTTTATCTTGAGATCTGTTGTTACCTGCAAAACCAGTAAAAACTATCCATTGATGCTTTATTCTAGGATACACAGTTTTACTAAATTCTGTTGTCATAGGTTAAAATAGAAATGCTGAACAAAGGGAATACATACCTCCAAGTACTGTTTTTAAAAGATGATATGAAGTAGATAAGAGGGGAGAGAATTGAAAAGTATCTTCCTTGATACATTTTTTTTCATGATCATGTAAATTTATAGAAATTTATATATTTATGCTTAGTATAGCATCAGCTTTTACAGTTCTTAGAGATGTTGGCCTTAATTTTTTCTTATCTACCATTCCTTCCTAGTCTTGTAGCTATATAGTGTCAATGGTAAAGAAATCCAAACTCAGTACTACTGACCTTGTTTAAAACATACTAGTACTCAAAAACAAGTACAGTGCAATGGCTACATTTCCTGAATGATGACTTTTGGATTGTGTATTTGTACTACCCAGATATTTCTTCTAACGTGACACCAAGTGAAGAGCTAATAACACCATGCAGAACTTAGTTGTAAAGAAATTGTTGTAAAGTATTGGAAGTTTGTGCTTCTACCCGCCTGGATCATTCAGACCAGGTATTAGTAGTCACTATCCACTCTTAGTACATGACTGCAACACTACTGGTACTCAAAATTTCAAGGAATTATATTTGGGCTTGATTTCCTCTTGACTAAGGATAACTACCATTTGATAAATGAATTATTAAAAGAGCATATATACACATAATACTATGAACGAAGCTTGGTTTTCCTGAAATCGAGATTTGATGACCATGAACTTTTGATTTTGTGGGAACAGGGAACCATTTTTCCTCTTTCCAAGTGGGCCATCTCCAGAACACATGCTTTATTTTTCAAATTCTTTTAGGAATTAGAGGAGACAGTATCAATGACTTGTTGGGTATTTATATTGCAAATGGTTATAGTAATGAAGGTGTTTACATCAAAATACTGTCAGAGAAAAGTGTTGTGTTCACCTTCCAAATCAGGGTCATAGGCCTTTCTTAAAGATATGGTTTTGTTCTTAAAACAAACAGAAACTAATGACCTCAGTAGATGTCTGTATGGAATCTAAACATCTGAATTGTGAAGTCTTTCCAAAGTTAAATTCAGTGGGCAAAACAGACCTGACTTGGAGAAAATGAATTTTAAATATAATAATAGTAATATTTAATTATTAATAAATATTTAATATCTGAAATTATTAAATCGATATTTAATTACTAATTTGGGTACTGGAAAACAAAAAGATAAACATTAAAACTGTATTTCTCCTACCCTCTTCCCATGTTCCACTCCTGACTTCTCTCCATCCCTGTCATGAGTGGCACAGGGGGATTTGGAAGTAGAAGTTCTGGTCAGTCTGTAAAAGCTCCTCGTTGCCACTCCTTCCTCCTCACACCTTTCCCTTGCTTCAGTGCAGGTCCTCCATGGGCTGCAGTGGACATCTGCTCTGCCATGGACTGCCTCCTCCTCCTTTCTCTGACCTCCGTGTTCATACTACCCGTTTCTCACTTTTTTTCCCTCCTCCCTATCCATCATTTTCTTCCCTTTCTTAAATACGCTTTCCCAGAGGTGCCACTATCTTGTCTGAGGGGCTCAGCCATGCCCTGCGATGGGTTGGTTGGAGCTGGCTGGAACCAGCTGTGTTCGGCATGGGGCAGCCCCAGCCTTTCCTCACAGGGGCTGCCCTGCAGCCCATCCCACTGCCACCACCTTGCTACCTGCATCCAGCACAGGAGGAAAACAGAATGGAAATTTTCCCAGGATTTTTTAATTTCAATTTCTTGAACTGGTTTCAAGGTCCATTTTACATTATTTGGAATTTTTTTTTTTTTTATTTTTTTTTTTTTTTTACTGCTTCACTACTGAGCTGTATGTAGATATTCAGATGCAGCAGGAATGCTTCACTTTGCCATAAAGGTTTCTACATTCAGCTCCCACTGTTCCCAAAGGAGTTTTAAAAAGCTGAGTGAAGATTTACATGATACGTTGATTATGTGATTTTTTGTTATTGATGACAGTGTCTCACACTGAAACATTTCTGCCATTGTCAGGCAAATCATATTATAGAAACATATCATTACTATGGCGATTCAGAAAAAAACACTTGAAGAAATGTAGATTTAATTATCTCCCCACAAGTATTTATTTCAGCAAATGAAGATCCCCCTGAAGGACTCCTATGTGTAAAATCATACAGGAAATCCACAGCAAAACTCAAGGGCATAAATCACACTGAAATATAAGTCTTGTGAATTTTTCTGCATGAGACACAAGGTATTTGGGATTTTGACAAAGGGGTTTAGAAACTGTAACATGGTCTCTGTAAAATATACAGAGTGCACTGCCTTCATCAACACACAATCCTTACTGACATTAATTCCATGTAAAGACTGTAATCAGGTCCCTGACTGGCTTATTTACTCGCCTCTGGAAGGAGAACGAAAAATTCTGACAGTCTGCTGAGCCAAGCTTTGCCCTAAGTTTAAAAAAAGAGAAGTGTAGCAATTAGAGCACAAATCTTTAAGCTTCTGAACTCAAGATTCACTTTCTGTGAGTGTCTGTGCAAGTAAATCTCACTCAGCTGTTCACAGATATGAATTCTTAAAGAGTCACAAGAAATCTAAAAGAAAATTAAGTTTTAAATTTGGATATTAAAAAATTATGGTGCCTACAGTCATCCCCTTTAACTGTGGCTAAATGGTCCACCATTGGAAATCAAGGCATGTTAATCTCCAAATAAAACCTGCTATTATGAAAGGTGGAACAGCCTTTTTCTAGCTCATAAGTGATAGCTGTCAAAAAATCACCCCTCTGTGATGAGATCAATTTCTAAGATTTTAAGCAGAACAAATCATTATTACACTCCATTATCTAAAGTATCTATTGCTCCACAATCCTTTTAAATGAATCTAGACAAGATTATGTCACCTTGCTGACTCAGTTCAGTCAACGTATAACACTCGGAAGAGTATAACACTAAGCCACATGGATAACATGAAATAAACCCCTAAAAAGTCACAATAGAAAATTTGTGATAATATGAGTCATTCCCATTGAGAAAGAACCACATTTACCACCTCAGAAAGAGCTCTTCAGAAACACAGCTATTCTTGTCATGATAAATTGACAGTCAATATACAATTCCATATCAGTAAACACTATTTATAAGGTCATTTAGTGTGAATTATCATTTACACTTAAACGAGCCTCAGATTTAATTTAGGTATTACTTACCACTGCCCATGTTTGCAGGGCCTATTTGCCTTGCAGCTAAGTCTAGCTGACCCAAACACATCACATCAAGTTTCGTAACTATATTCTATAAAGCAAATAAACTGTAATCTTAAGAATTTACAGGTTAAGCACTGAAACAAGAAAAACTGCCAAACAGGAGGATGAACTAGTAGATCAGTACAATGAACAGTAGATCACTTGTTTTGTTCTATAGAGTATCTGCTTATTAGATCATCCTTGAAAGTTTCGCGTCTGAGAAACGATCTACCTGGTCTCAACAGAAGCTGATACAACCTGCAAATTTACAGAAGAGCAAGCTTCCTACTCAAAAGACTGATGATCTCTTCAAGATGCTTATAAGCCTCACTATACTCAACATCAGGAATGAGAAATTTTCTCTGAAGTTCCTGTGACCTACTATTAATATATTCACTGAGATGACCCAAGAAGGGAACTGTAATTAATGTCTGAAGTTTGGCATGCTAGATAATTCTACAAGTGACAGATTTTTGCACATCTTGCTTTGATTTAGATACAACTGCTCATCATTATGCACCTCATTTCAGACCTCAGGAAAACCTGTATTAATGTTAATGAATGCATTTATATTTATATTCGTAATGCTCTTCCTTCTGTCTCTTCAGAGCGTTTTTTTTCCTGTCTTTTGCTTGGTTGCCATTGCCACCAAAGAATTATTAAGGCTTAGGAAATTATAAAGCCATATTTACACTTCTCATGATTTACCTCTATTCATCATTACCCTTTCTTTTTTGCTGTGTTAATTACTTGACATGCTTATAAAGTAATCATTGGATGTTTAGTATTCAATTACTATTCATATGTGTCCTCACAACTAGCCACTCTTGACCATAACATTACTGTGATATCTCCAGTCAAAAATCAGTCACCTGTGACTAACAAGTGTAAGATGCTAATAATGAAATTCAATATATATGAGTCCAAGAAGCCTCTGAGTTACTGTTTCTTGCAAATATCTATATTAGATGATAATCAATGGTGTATCACATTCAAATTGCTAATGGATCAGTAGCAAAGCTCACAGAGAGATAGCTAGAAATATCTTTGAATCTGTGATATGAAATAAAAAGATATCTAATACAAAATAAATTTCAGGCTGTTCAGACTAACTATTATACCTCATTCTTTCTACATCCAGAAGAGTGAAAAAAGATCAGCATATTTCTTGGTTATGGTAACAGCTTTGAAGTATTAAAACATGCTGAAACTAATAAAACAGAGCTATTACTCATTTGGGTACAAGCCCAAAAAATGTAACTAGAGGTGACAATTTGAATTAAACGATCCAGAATTTATAATATTTGCATGCCAGCTCAAGTTAATTATAATTTCTATAATGATAAAACAGATTAGCAGCCTGTGCTCTTTGATAAAGGCATGGATTAAGGATAACTAAATCAAATTTATTAATCACAACAAAGATTAAAGTGCACCTCTGGTTTAATATAACACACAAGCAGTAAACAGAATTCCAGTATGCTATAACATATATAAAAACATAAGTCTGCATATGTTTGTGATATTTATGGTTTCTATTAATTCCTTCTACTTTCAGAGTTCACTTAAAGCTTATATGAAACTTTAAAGTGTGGGAGACACTTTGAGCTGCTCTTCAGATATGCTCCAGTGCACATTCTGCATAAAAAACTGAACCTCTGTGCAGCAAGGGATAAATATCTCACTCCTCAAGCTACAAAAAATTAATGGAATTCCTTGTGTGGTAAGGGAGTATTTGGGAAAAATTCATGTGGCAGCATCTTCCCTAAGTAAGCAGTGTTTGTGAAGGACATTTCCAATGAAGACTGGGTAAATGGAATAACTTGTGGATAGTGGAGCATTACTGACAACCTGAATATTCTTTCCATGGGCATTTTGTCCATAATCGCTAACATAATTAAAGCACCTTTGCTCTTCCCTAGCTCTCAGCTTGGTCCTGTTAACTACAGGGTCATGACAAGAATCAGTTCACTGCATAAACAACTTCTGATGGTCCCGGGAATAATAGGTTATTTTTTCCAGTAAGGAAAAATGCGCAGTAAGGTAAAATTCTATTTTGTTTCCTCAATGCTATAGGGTGTAAGCCTATGCAGGTCACTTGACCTACATGGACAGAGGGTCCTCTGACTTAGTTATTCAGTTTGGCACTGCTGTACGCTATTAAGGACTGAAAATCACTGCCATTCAAAGGCTAGGTTTAGAAATAAAGCCATTGTTGATATGAATTCATTAATTAGTGCATGCAGAATCATCATCACCAATAGTTGTATCTGGCAACTGTTTCACATTTGGCAGTAACTCCTCCAAAAAGAGAAGGCTCATTTACCCAGAATCTGGGAGGCCACTCCTCACACTCACCTCAAGTTCACGTCTAGGTAAACAGTGGCTGTACAGGCATAAAGCACAGAATAGCAAACTGCACCAGGTGTATGGTATTCCAGTACCCCAGCTGGGGACATTAGACTTCTAGGGCACACACCCTCAGGGGTGTCCAGCTCCTACCTACTGTTTGGTGCCTCTGAAATAAAGATTCAGCATATACAGAAGCCACAAGGATCACTATCTGGATTATGCAGTGGAATATGCAATACATTCTGAAATGCAGTGGATCATGAAATATCTTCTACACTTCAGTTGCTCATTTATCATTGCAAAGGTCATGGATTTCAATATGACTAATACACTAAAAATCTTCTGGTTAGCTTCCATCAAAGTATCTTGCTTTGTGAGCAATCCTCTCATTTCAGTATCCATTGAAACAGGTCAAAAAATTTCAGTCGCCAATATACATCTCCTTGTTAACTACAGTGGGGTTTGGATTAAGCGTTCAAAAGGAGAAAAAAAAAAAAAAAAAAAAAAGCAGAAACCTGTAGTGAGCTATAAATTAAACCTGGACTCAGGTTGCTGGGTTGTTCCCCCAGCACTGCCACAGGTCATTACAGATCGACTACAGAAACAATAGTTGTGTCTACAGTCTGTAGGTGTTGCAGACAGTAAGCAACAGGGCAGAAAAAATATCTCTTAAGGAAGTTTTCTTGAATGAAAGCAGCAATATTAAACTCTAAGCTCACCATTAAATATTCTGGTTTATCTTCCAAAAGAGGAACAGAAAAACTCTTTCCTGTTCCTCACCCCAAATAAAAGTAAAAATTACTAAATCAGTTGAATTGCATTCTTACATAAAATTACTTTGATTTTGACAAAAAAAAAATAAAATATTTCTTTGTTGAATTGAAGTAAAGAATTTTGACAAAACATTTCAGAATAGCAGGTATGTACAATTTCTATGAATACTCTGAAAAGCAAGTGTCTATCAACCTCCCCCCCCCCCCCCCCCCCCCGCAAAAAAACTGACAAAAAAGTTTCAAATTCTTAGTTATTTAGTTAATATAAAGAATGCCATCTACTGGCAATAACAATAAGTAGCACTGTTTGTAAGTTGTTAGGTGTCGAGGGTTGCCACCTTCACACACTGCAAATGAGTCCAAAGGTCATTTAAGAAGAGAAATCTCTAAATTTGAAACAAGGTGTTATGTTCCAGGTTTCTCTTCAATGTCTATTCTCAATCATTGCCTTATGTTTGGAAACAAGTCCCTAGTAGGAAATAACAAGCTGGGATCATGACCCACTTAGAAAGAAGGAATTTTTGTATGTTCCACAGCATTATAAACACAGACAGTACGGGCATAGTTGGTCACAAAATGGACATCTTTCATAATGAGAAGAAAGGCATGCGTAGTAAGCAAACAATAGTACTCCAAGCACACAGTTTCAAAGTTTGCCTGTATAAAGGAGGCAGAAGATGCAATTAAAAGATTCATGAATAAACTGGTAGAGAAAGGAACCCCACTAGGCACATAGAGTTGTTCATGTCAGTTCTCTGTCATACACCTTTCCAAAAATACTCATTGTTAAAGTGGTGCCATTTTGAATCAGGTATATAGGCAATGACTGATTTATGACAAGTAAGTAAAGTAGATAGTAATTATTTATTACAGTACAAATACAAGAAAGAAAGGTTGTACATCATGCACTTTATAAAAAATTAGAAACAGCATGTCTTCAGACACTTGGGCTTTAAAACCATGACTATGACCCATGGAAAAAAACAAAAAACAAAAAACCCCCCACCAAAACCAACTAAACAACAAAAAAAACCAAGCCTAAAATAAAACCATTAATGTTTATATCTCTTTGGTTGGCCCTTCTCTACCTCCATGTCTCAGAGGAAGAAGGTTCAGAAAGTATTAATAACTTTATGACAGCAATTTCTTGGATCTGGTATTTCTTTGTCTTTCTGAAAGCCTCTATAATTGTAAGAAACTTGTTTTGTTTAGTTTTACCCAACACTAAGCTTTCAGTTTTAGAACTGGACAGCTGAAATTCACGTACATCTTACAGAAATTATGATTTAATCAGAAGTGTTTCGGTTTTTGGGTCATGTCTTGCTTTATTGGCTTTCTGAAGTGTGATTTGGATGACAAACTAAAGAGAACACAAACAAAGACAAATATCAGACTTCAAGTGTGCCATAAAATAATTTTCTTAACAGAACTGACAAAGCTGTCTGCTGAAAGTATTTTGAGCACTGGACAAATTAAGATGGCAAAGAAAGGGCAGAACATCTGAACCCATGGGCCTTTTTAGAAAAATTGCAGCAGTTCCTGTAAAAGAAATGCATTAATGGTATTCAGGAAACAAAGATGACATAATGTATTACAGCAATTTCTAGTTCCTCTTTGTGAAACACTATCTCAGAAAGAGATCTGCAACTTCTGGGAGAAAGACTTTGACTTGAAAGAAGACTGTTAGGAATTTCTCAGTACGAAGACTGTCTTTCAACCTGACTTCTCTTTACTTTGAACTGTCATTGAACTTTGTACTAGTTTTCTCCAACATAAATTGCAGAAAACAGCTTTATCTTAGAGTTATTTCCCAAGGTTTCATATTGATATTTAGACTTGTATCTAAAAAGATTTCAGAAAGTATTAGTTGCTAACTATACTTCCCGCTTTATACTGGTAACTGCAAAAATGGTCAATGAGAGATCAGAAGCCTAAATACTTCCTCCCAGTCTCACTTCTCCCCAGGTTCCTTGCTTGCTTCCATTTAAAAAGTCCAGTCTGTACTCATAGCACACAAATCTCTCTAGAAGCACTTAAAAGTAGGGAAACAATTCTACATCTCTCTCTCTCATGGAACTTATGCTATCATTTCAGTTTCCTGCGCAAAACATGGATGCAACTGTTTATACAATCAAAGAAAATTTAAAAGCACTAGCCACATAGAAGATGTTGCCGAGTTTTATCAATAGGTATTTGATAGACCATTAAAACACTCATGAACTAATTTTCTAAAGAACATCTTTTAAAAGACATTAACAGCACTCATAACATTTCCTTTTTAGTTTCCTCAGAAAATACATTAATGAAATGTTACATGTTTTTGCAAGATACTGGTTTTTTCCTAATAAATCTTATTATTGATCACTGTGCACCTTCACACCAAATAAACAACTTCAAGGAGTAGTATAGTAAGAGTTCAGTTTAAATATGAAGATCATGGTGATTTAAATTCAGCACTTGCTAAAATGTATTAACTTCTTAAAGTTGCTTTGCAAATAAAAGATGGACTTTTGTTCCTGATAGGAAAGCCTACAAAGTTTGAAAATGGGATTGACTGACTTAATAAATCACTTTTATAGTGTTCTAACTCTTATAAATACCTGCCTCTCTAATATATCAGTCAGTGCTTCATGCAAATTTGGCAAACAGCACTTCAGAATTTAACTAAAGAAGAACATAACTATGGATATAAACATGCAAGGTTATTTTTGCCTATCAGGAAAAAAATGTTTGCTTAGCTTTTTAATAACTTTCTCCCTTACAGAATTTAAAGTTTTTAATCTTTGTACCTCTATGCTTCAAATACACTGTACTGATACGCAGTTACCATGGGAGAGGAATAACTCATTCTGCACCATAAGCATGACACTGCAAAATGCTTGAAGAGAAATAATGAAGTCCTCAAACAAGAACTGTAACACAGATAAGCAAATAAGCATTGATTAGGCTAGAACTTGGTCAGGTCTAAATTCAATTAAGAAAAAAGGGTGGGGTGTCATTTTTGTACCAGGAAAAGTTTAAAATTATGACATGAAGTCCAGGTTTCCTTTCCAAAGAGCAAAATCTGGAAAACAAAGCATCATGGTATTCACCAACAACCTGAACACTGTCAGCTCTTAACAGTATTCAGCTTTAAAAAAATGCCATTTGAATTTTCAGGGCCTTTAAGGTATCTTTAAGTAAAAATTTTTATAAAAGAAAAGCGAAAGGAAGAAAAAAAAAAATCAAACTACTCAGTCAACCTGGAAATCTATTAATCTTCTGTCACACCATACAAAATCAATTTTGGGACAGCACCGATCCATTTATTTTAAACAAGCTGCTGTCTTGAAGAAGGCGCAGAGTAGGTAACAACTTCAGAGGAGGCAATGGGTCCTTGGCAAGGTGCGCTGGAAACTTTGCTTTCTTTCACCTTTTCCTGTGGGCCACATAGATACCACACCAACCACAGTGAGGAAAGAAGGTCAATCCTCATTACTGTAACAACACCACAGTATCTGATATATGTCTCTTTACTAGTCAATTAAATGGGATTGGGACTGTTCCCTGGCTCTGAGGCCAATTGGCGCAGATGAGCTGGCATTCGTACTACTAAGCTGTCTTTCATGAAGGTGGCCTCATCCAGACTGCCTAAGGGGACCAGTCACTAATCCACGCTAATTCTTGAACTATAAGCAGGAATTGTTTGGAAAGAATACTAGCTGGCACAGGGCAAAAGTGGGCCAGTGACTGTTCTAACTATCTGACGTTACAGGCAAGCAAGCTGCAGTGCTTGGGGATGATCCATAGCACTATTTAATTTAATAGTCTAGATGTCACTGCTAAGGCAGCTCAAAATATTCCATAAACTACAACAAGGTATTCAGAAAAAGGACTCATATCTGCATATCAACAGCAGAAGTTCTTTGCTGCAGCCCACACAGGCTTCTATTCATTTTATTTGTACTACAGAAAAACATTACAGTTGAGGTAAATAATTTCATAAACTGGTGGGATTTATAGAACTCAAATGCAAGCATCTAAAGGTTAGCTTGATAGTCATTCTCTTTAAGGACAGTAGGGAAAAGTGTGACCAATGACAATTCAGAAATATAGAAGAAATGGGCAAACTGACCTCAATTTAGAGGTACTATAATTCTCCTGAAAACAAAGGCTGAAGTATCTCACATTTTGATGTCTAGACAAATTCAAGAGATGAACCTCACACAGATTATTCTACTGTGTTTACCACAGCTAGCATATTTTTAACATGACTCCATTTTCCCCCTCTGTAGACAGCTGTACAGGTAAATAAAAATGCTCTGCTATGCCTATACCAGTCAGTTCTGCATTTCCAAATCTGAGCCGATTCAAGCCGTAATGTTTCAATATATATACATTTATTATGGGGATGAATAAAAAGTTTGGCCTTCATCTCGCTTTTTGCTGCAAAGTACAACTTCATGATTTTATATCAGGTATTTGTTCTAGTCAACAAGCTGTGAAATCTAATCAGCTGTCACACATAAACATGTACACACACCTCAATTGCTTCTTTTTTCCCATCAGAGTTTCTTTTGGAACGCCTACTGTTACTGTGATCAAACTACAAATACTTGATATACCAAAGTTAGGAAAGAAAAGGTACTTAAAGGTACTTCCATTTAAATAGCTGCTATGCTTCTGAAAATGTAAAATGAAGCTGCATCTGTCTCTCATCTTGTCTGCATTGCATAAACATTCCTTCATACAATTACCCTTGCACATTTCAGTGAATAATTTTTTTCAGCAGTGTGAATCCTTCCCATATCTCTGCAAGTACTCAAGACATTGACAAATCCTGACTTCAGGTCAGACATCATTTTTGAAATGAACCAAAATAGGATGACAACTCAGAGTAGCAAAAAATCTGATCTACTTTTAAAATTATTATTAATTTTAACTGGTTATATCATCTCTGACTGGAATGAACGGCTTAAGTTCTACCTCCTTAAAAACTATTTTGGTATATCAAAACAGTAAGTAAATTTAATGTTTGTTAGGCATCCCTCAGGAGAAACTAAAGAAATTTTACTGCAGACCTCCAACTATCAGGATTTACTGCTTAAGTCTATGCAGTTTCTGCATCTAGTATTGACAACAATATATTTCCTTTCTAGACTCTACAAGAACATACTATCCATCAAAGGTGTTCATGTGTTGGAGGTTTATATGCAGCTGACTATCCAGTCAAATGAAAGAGACAGACTAGACAAAAGATTCAAAGGAAGTCTAGCACAAATGAGTGTCAGTCCATTCTTTGATTAGGTAATGGCAATTATGATAATTACAGCAATCCACAACAGTGAAATGTTCTAAAATTGCATGCCTGCTGCAAAGCATATCACTTAAAAGTACGCACTTATGCAAAGCTTTGCCTGAACTTTTTGAATACTAACCATGTTCTTTCAGTTGTAAACAGCATAAGTTAGCCTGATAATAAGATGTTATAGATCACAGTCTTAAGTTAATATAGGGTGAATTTTTCTAAGATATCTGCATCACCTACAGATACACATCTCACTGGAATGTAGAGAACAGACACTACTGAAAGTTTAACACAAATTCACATACAAGACTATGGAAAAACTATTATTTCTCACATACTCTTTTTCTGGATAACAATTTCAATGCTGAGACTTTTATATTATATAGACAGAAGGTGAATACATTACCACAGAATCATGGAATGGTTTGGGTTGGAAGGGACCTTAAAGATCATCTAGTTCCACCCCCTGCCATGGGCAGGGACACCTTCCACTAGCCCATGTTGCTCCAAGCCCCGTCCAACCTGGCCTGGAACACTGCCAGGGAGGGGGCAGCCACAGCTTCTCTGGGAAACCTGTGCCACTGTCTCACCACCCTCACAGTAAAGACTTTCTTCCTTGTATCTAATATAAACCTACACTCTTTCAGTTTAAAACCATTACCCCTCATCCTATCACTACACTCCCTGATAGAGTCCCTCCTCATCTTTCCTGTAGCCCCCATTAAGTACTGGAAGGCCACTATAAGGTCTCCCCAGAGCCTTCTCTTCTCCAGGCTGAACAACCCCAACTCTCTCAGCCTGTCCTCATAAGGGAGGTGGTCCAGAGCCCTGATCATCTTTGTGGCCTTCCTCTGCACCTGCTCAAATAAGTCCATGTCCTTTTTATGTTGGGAGCCCCAGAGCTGAACACAGCACTCCAGGTGGGGTCTCACAAGAGCAGAGTACAGGGGGAGAATCACCTGCCTCAACCTGCTGGCCAAACTTCTACTGATGCAGCCAAAGGATATGGTTGCTTTTCTGGGCTGTGAGCACACATTGCTGGCTCATATTCTGTTTTCCACTCACTTCTACCCTAAAGTCCTTCTCTGCAGGGCTGCTCTCAAACCATTCATCACCAGCCTGTATTTGTATTTGGGATTGCCATGACACATGTGCAGGACCTTGCACTTGGTCCTGTTGAATTTCATGAGGTTTTCACAGGCCCACCTCTCCAGCCTGTCTAGGTTCCTGTGGATGGCATCCCTTCACACAGCTTGGTGTCACTGGCAAAGTTGCAGAGGGTGCACACAATCCCACTGTGCATGTCTCCAACAATGTCTCCAACAAAGACATTAAAGAGCACTGGTCTCAACACTGACCCCTGAGGAACACCACTCATCACTGCTCTCCACTTGGACATCAAACCATTGACTGCAAATCTTTGAGTGCCACCATCCAGACAATTCCTTATCCACTGAGTGGTTCATCCATCATATCCATGTCTCTCCAATTTAGAGAGAAGGATGTCATGCAGGACAGTGTCAGATACTTTGCACAAGTCCAGATGGGTGATGCCAGTTGCTCTTCCTTTATCCACCAATGCTGTAACCCTGTTGTAGAAGGCCACCAAAATTGTGAGGCACAATTTGCCCTTAGTGAAGCCATGTTGCTGTCACCAGTCACCTCCTTATTTTCCATGTGCCCAAGCATAGTTTCCTGGATCTTGCTGAGCAGAGGTGAGACTGACTGGCCTGTAGTTCCCCGTGTCTTCCTTTTTTCCCAGTTTAAAAATGGGGTTATATTTCCCCTTTTCCAGTCAGCGGGAACTTCACTGGAGTGCCACAACTTCTCAGGTATGATGGACAGTGGCTTAGCCACTTCATCTGCCAGTTCCCTCAGGACCCACAGATGTATCTCATCAGGCCTCATGGAGTTGTGAACCTTCAGGTTCCTTAGATGGTCTCAAACCTGATCTTCTCCTACAGTGGGCAGTTCTTCATTCTCCCAGTCCCTGCCTTTGCCTTCTCTGACATGGGCAGCATGGCTGGAGCACTTGCTAGTGAAGACTGAGTCAAAAAAGTCATTGAGTACCTCACCCTTCTCCATATCCGGGGTAACCAGGTCTCCTGTTTCCTTCTGGAGAGGGACTACATTTTTCCTATGTTCTTTTATCCCTGACATACCTATAGAAGCTTTTCTTGTTGCCCTTGACACTCCTGGTCAGATTTAATTATCCCAGGGCTTTGGCCTTCCTAATCTGATCCCTGGTTACTCAGACAGTTTCTCTGTATTCCTTCCAGGTTATCTGTCCTTGCTTCCACTGACTGTAGGCTTTCTTTTCATGTTTGAGCTTGTCCAGGAGCTCCTTGTTCATCCATGCAGGCCTCCTGGCAGTCTTACCTGACTTCTCCTTTGTCAGGATGGCTCCTGAGCTTGAAGGAGGTAATCCATGAATGTTAACCAGCTTTCTCAGGACCCTATTCCCTCCAGGGCTTTTTCCCATGCCTTCTACATTATGTTCCCTGCTCTGTTAAACAGGAAGCCAAGCTCAAACAATTTGAAAAAAGAAAGTTTCCTGAAAAAAACCAACTATGCTAAAAGACACTAAAAATCACTGAATAGTTAGAAAACAGCAAGAGAGACTCCCACCAACTGAAAATGCAGGGAAGATGCAGGCTAAGAACAATTAAGCAAGACTGGAATACAGAAGAGACTGTAAAATACTTCAACAAATCCATATCTCTCCAATTTAGAGAAAAGAGAGTCAGGGGGGACCATATCAAGGACTTTACAGAAGTCCAAGTAGATGATACCTGTAGCTCTTCTGTTGTCCACTGCTGCAGTCACTCCATTAGATTACTCAGGCACGATTTGCCCTTGGTGAAGCCATGTTGGCTGTCTCTCTAACCTCCTAGTCTTCCATATGCTTTGACATATCTTCCAAGAGGAGCTGCTCTATGATCTTACCAGGCATGGAGGTGAGGCTGACTGGTCAGTAGTTCCCAGGGTCCTCCTTTTTACCCTTTTTAAAAATGGGTATGGTGTTTCACTCTTCCCATCACTGGGGACTTCATCTGACTCCCATGGCTTTTCAAATATGATTGAGAGTGGCTTGTCAACAACATATGCCAGTCCCTTCAGGACCCTGGGATGAATCTCAATAGGTTTACATTTATGTATGTTCAGGTTCCTCAGGTGATCTTGAACCTGATCTTCTCTTACAATAGGAGGGATTTAATTCCCTCAGTCCCTGCCTTGAGATTCAGGGGCTTGAGATATGTGGGACAAATCTGCTAGATTACTTGTACTGAGCTATCTTGATCTTCCAGCAGATATCAAGGTGACTGAAATTGCTTGTGATTAGGAAGGCTTCCAATCTTGAGGCTTCCTTCAGCTGTCTAAAGAAGGCTTCATTTACATCCTTTCTTGATCAGATGGTCTGTAGCAGACACCTACCACACTCATAATAAAGAATTATATATGAATATATCACATATGAATAATTACATAAATATATCATATAGAAATAATTTCATAAATATACCATATATAAATAATTGTGCCTGCCTCTTGCATATCCATTTAAACATCAGAATTTGTTTTGTCCTACACTGCTTTTCTTAATGGTGATAATAAAATAAAAGATATTTGAATCAAAAAAAGCTGTACTGAAAAAGAGCATGTCAAGTTATTCTCACTGGGAAGGGGCATCTGTGGTTGTTATTCTGTCAGCCACAAATGCCATGGTTTCAAGATTCCTTTGTTATATGGGGCTTCTATCACACAGCCCTAATTCCTAAGTATCATCCTAAAACAGATATGTTACTTTTCCTCTGTTTTTCACCTCTTTCAAACTTCTCACTGTGAAAACAAGTGGGAAACTTCAGAGCATTACAAAGTCTATTACAGAAATTTTTGTGAACTACTTCACTCCTACAGTATCACCTACATATCAGAAACAACTTCCAACACACCCTGCTTCTACCAGAACAGATTAAAAAAGCACTTATGCAGAAACAAAGTACTTCTGGAGCCATATATTTATTACTGAGTTATAAGCACCACAGGTATGGGTTCACTGCCGATATGAAATGTTCTCTTGATTTGTAGTCCTTCCTTGGTTCCTCTGTCCCTACTTGCTGTCTCCCCCAAAAGACAACAGTAAAAGGCAAAAACAATAGCCAGGAGTGCTGTAGGTGGGTCACTGACAAAGTAGATTTTTCTACAGAGAAATACTGAAGTATTGAGCTCCTGAACATTTTCTGATTAAAAAAAAAAAAAAAAAAAAAAAGATAAATATATTTTTAAAAAATCATAAATGGAAAAAGGTGAAATATTCTCAGCAGTTCCAAACTGGCTTTCCTAAAAAAAAGGCAGGTTCCTGAGGGTCCTGCTTCAATTAACAGAGAGAGGCTCACACAGAGCCTGAATCAGAGAAGCAGTTTAAAATCAGTGATCTAAACTATCTGACAAACAAATCTGGGAGGAGTGTGATGCAACTACTTATCTGTATTTTTCTCTCTTAGACTTCAGCAGATTACAAGGGGAGTTCAGAGTGCCACTCCAGCATATAAGCGTATACCAAATTGTACAGCAAATACTGTTCTGCCAGCTCATTCAGCATTAAAGTACTAGTACAGTAGAAGTGCCTCTCTGCTTGAAGCACACAGATGTATAACGGAGCTCAGTCTCAATGCTGCTGAGGTGGAAGCTAGAGACATGATGCATGACTTGCATTTATGTTCTGTTGTTGTTACACCAGCTAACAGCATTACTTGCTGCCAGGCTGTCTACTACAGTGCTTTAATTAAGACCTCCTTGAGAATGCAGGGGTCATGCAGAATGAATGAAAACAGCACGCCAAATTCAGAGATGATGTACATTAGAGTAATTTACACTTCAATTAAATGGTGCAATTTGCATAATAAGAGGCTGCACTAAAGAGCGGGTAGCAGGGAGAGTAACCTAGATTTTACCTTAGGATTGTTTACATTTTTTTGCTCTAACCCCATCCTGTCACATATAAAGTACAGTGAATTGCTCAAATGGCAACTTCTACCATCATATTCCTTTATTAAGTCAACAAGCTTTAGAAACAATGTTTTTCTATAGATATCTAATAGAAATAGGAAATTTTTTTGGTTGATTGGTTTGGGCAATATACTAGAGGGGGACCCCAAAGTCCCTTAATAAATAACCACACTTAGAACAAAAGAACCAGAACTGTGAGGACATAAAATTATAGTAAATAAGGCTCCAATGGTAATAGCAATGAACTAGTTTTCATGATCTGGCACGTGCCACCAGCAGCCCTTCTGCTCTTTTAAGGCATCATAGCTATCTGCAGAGACTTATCTGTTGGAGAGATGAGCATTACTGTATTACTATATTATCAGATTGGCATTACTATATTACAGTTTGAATAGATTTTAAAATCTTGAAGATATACTGAATGATCTCAATCAAACACTGATATGAAACTTATTTGCACACTGAATATTTTATGTCATATTTATGATCAGTCACATGAGACTTCACAAAGATGACAAGAGAAATGCATAGTTACACCTGCTTTTATGCACATATTTAGCACAAATATTTTATCTAGTTTCCATCCTCTCTTGTCAGTACACAGATATGATTTATTCCATGTGTGTTTCGCTTTCCTTCTGCATTATCACGGTGTGTTGTATCAACTGGAATTTACAGCATTTCCTGTATCATCCAAGGCTTGGATGAGCTATGTTTCAGGGCAGCATAAAGTGTATATTACACAATAGTAAAGCCAAGCTATCCTAAAAAAGACAGCAGTCACTGGGCAATGGCACTGCTCTTTGGGGTCATCATTGACCCTTATCCCTGATCTTTGTTTCCAGACTCCAGGAGATGGTATCCTGCAGACTAGCAATATGCATTACAGAATCCAGCACTGAACACAAAGGATTGATTCACAGTCTCAGTTCACCACAACGAATCCATATCAATGCATTGAGCACTGTTGCTCTTCCACTAAGTCAGTCAACATCTGAATTTTAAATAGAGAAGTAAAAGCAAAGTTACTGTAAAGTAACTATGTCGGTAAACATTCAAAATGCCATACAACTTTTGAACTCACAAATTTAATATTTTGAAAATGAGTCTTATGAGAGTTTGCAAAAACAACAAAAATATTTTTCAGTACACAATAAAAAAAACCTCTTCGTATTTCAGATAGACAATGCTAGAGCACAAGTCTAAGGGGCAATTTCATAGATAAAGAAACAGTTTCGTTCTCTCCTTATGACAAATAAATAAAAGCAATAATAGAAAAGATTAAAATGGTAAAAGACACTACCAATAAGATGTGTCATTTATCTGTCTTTGGACTACTGCCATGGGATGGTTGCCTTTACTAAGGGTAAGTGATGAGAACAAGATTATTTTAAAAAAAGCTCTCATCTATTATTCTCAAAACCTACTCTTTATTTCCAATTCTCTTACTGAAGGCCTTTTTTTATTAAAAATATTTTTAAATCTGTTTTTGCCCTAAGGGGAAACTCAAGTGAGTGATGTGCATTTAAAAGAGAAGAGTGGTTTGTCTTGTCCCTTAACCTTGACAACAATATGTTATCTCTTTATTTTTTACCATAAGGATTTTTTGGTGTGTCTTTTCCTTTATCTCTGACACTGGTCTTGTACAGTGTGTTCTTAAAAGTGACAGACTTTCACTGTGAAAGTATTACATTTATAGTGAAAAGTCATGAAGCAAGTAAAAAAAACACTCTCAGGAATAAAAGTATAGAAGTAACTATTCACTTTATGTGAATGAAGCTGGCTAGAATCTCTCCTTGTCCTCAACATGTTTTTGTTGGGAAAGTAATTTTTTGAAAGTACTTAGCAATAGTGTATTTTAATTCTCAAAATTTTCATTTGATCCTTCTCTCCCATTATATATAACAGGAACTACTAAAGGTAAAGACAGCTTGACTGATGTAACTGAGATGATTTCTATTTCCTCTGCCTTTATAACATCATTTGAGAATGTAGACATTCTCACTTACTGCTCAACATGTCAATATAAAGCCTTCTCCCTCCTTCACCTACTGAAGCACCTAAGAAATGTAAGACCATGGTGAAATGTGTTTTTGGAAGCATCTCTGCTCTCCCTACATGCTGACCAGCAACCTTGTAAGAGTTTGTTATTCCTTTGAGTGATTGGGGAAAATCAGGAAGGGAATTACAGTCTGGAATGAAAGTTCAGTTTCATTTGCTCTCAAGAGAGCAAAATGCAGATTGAGAAATTGTAATCTATCGCATTTTATAAATAGTGATTATCTAATTAGGTCCTGTTCTTCAGGACAGCCTTTTAATTCTCTTAAAATTTTTAATACAACAATATGTACCACGATATATTAAACACTTAAAGAAATGCTTCCTATCATTGTTATTTTTTTTTTTCTCTGTCTTTTTTCTCTTGCTGAGGTTACATGACATAGTTAAGGGAACCTGGGATTCTCAAAATCTGGGTGGCACAGGACAATTCTCTTAGTTTGCATTGCTGATGCTTTCTCAGTTTCTGCCTGTGTAGGAACATAATTTGCCTTAAAGATAACTAATAAAAATTTGGGTATATTTATATAAGAACACCATACTTTACATGAAAATTTAATATCACAAACATATTATGTCGTTGAATCATAAAAAAAGTGAAAAATGAGGCTAACATTCTCTTTTCATTTCCATTCATCATTACCTGTAAAAACAAAGTATAAGGTATAAAATAAGCACCTTACCAAAATTAAGTTCAAAGATTTGGTCCCTCAGACTGATTGAAAATTTTTGAAGAGTATCATTTTGCCATGATTTTTGTGCTAATATTATACCATTTTATGAAGCGAAACAAAGGATTTTTTTTTTTAATGTAAGCCCCTACCATCCCAAATCTCTCACACAAAACTATACAATTCCAAACCTTTTTTTAATGAGGAATTTAGAGTATTTGGTGGCTTCGTTTGTTTTTTGATTGCTTGTTTTTCCTGCTTAATCTTCTGTAATTATTATTGAAGATTTTAAGGACTGAAGGTGAATTGTTGGGAGTTTTATAGCCTTTCATACCAGAAAGTTTTGCAAAATGCACAAAAACCTGAAAACAGCCAGCCAAATCTTTGAAGGACTCTTTCTTCAATGCTTCCTCAGACAGCATAGATTTTTTTTCCTACTGCTTAAGTCAAGGATTATCACAGTTTGAAATCATACTTAACATTTCAACAAGAAAATATCATCTAAGAAATATAATTTTTGTTAATCTTGGGAACAGAATATCACAACTGAAGTTTCAAACTCCTCCATCTGAAAATTTGTGTATGTCAGCATTTAGAGAGAGCCTACAGAAAGAGACCAAACTGTAACAGTTCTACCTTTTTCTCACTACATGTCTCAGCTATCTATACGGCATTAAAAATTCTAAAAATGCTTTGGCTTTCAATGTCTTTGTCCAAGACCATAGAAGTGATTTCAAAAGAGTACATTATCTGTCACAACTGTTATTGACTAACCTAGAAAGAAAAGGTACAGAAGAATGGAAAATATTCTTCAAGGAAACGTAACACATGGTAAGTCATAAAGTCATGCACCTGCATCTCTGGGCTGTTCTGCATCCTATTCCATACATGAATTGCCTTACTAAAAGATCCCATTAAATAAGGATATTAAGTACTAAACTTCTCCAGCAGTGCAGTGGATTACTGATCTGTACAAGGACTTACAGTCTTTGTACCACAGCTAGTAGAAGAATACTACAAGGAGGTTACCAAAACAATAATGTTGAAATGGAAAAGGTAACACTTCCATTTCCTTTGGAACTTTCCCTTGTTTACACAAGGACTTCAGAAAAATTGGGACTGCTGTTACAAGGTGTTACATGCTGTTACATAGCCTTTCCCATACCAGAAGACTTGAAAGAGGTTGCAGTTGATTGGAAATCTTTGTGTAATGCTTCTGCCCATGACAAGCTATAATGTCAAGTAGTAGGATTTTCAAATGGGACCGAAGAATTTAACTGTGCAAGTCCAATGACAATTTTTCATAGAAACTAAACACCTACATCACTTCAGCAGTACAGGAATTTTCTCACATTTTTTATTATATCCAAAATATGATGGAAGAAGGGAAATCCAGGGAGTCCAGGGTAAAAAAAAAAAATACACTAGCCAGTAAATTACAGTTGATTAGACTGAAATCTCTTTTCTCTTTTTCTCTCCCAATTACCCAAAATTGCTGATAGAACTAAAACCAGATATCGCATTCCATTTTAAAAGTACAGTTTTCATGGGTATTTTTTTTTTTAAGTGCGGAATGCAGAATCTCTTGTGCCTTCATTACAGCAGCTGTCCTATCATACTATGTCCTAGATCTACGTTTGCTATTTGCACTACTCATAAACCTTGTTGATCTCTTCTTGTTTGGAAGTCAAAGGAAATTCAGTAAAAGCCACTATCAATTAAGCTTTTTGTTCCAATAGGTGCAGCTTGTACTTTGTTTGAAAATTTTGACCAAGAGATCATTCAGTCAAATGAATTCACCTGAAAGGGACTTATGTCACTGCCAGTATGACAACAGGAGAGCACTGCCAGCAATAATACTCAGGTGGGGTTTTTTCAGAAAACCAAGAGGACAGAATTACTGCCATTAATATTGAAATCTTTAAACTCATTCTTCTCACTGTATTTAATAAATATTTTCAAAATTTAAAATACAAATAGAACAATATGTTCCATAACTTATGACTGTATCTTTATTGAAATTAAACTTGGTTTTATGACTGCCATTCTTTTCTCTGTCATTTGACTCTCATAGTGCACTATGCAATTAAATCATAGAATTGAGTCCAAATGCTCAACAATCACAACTCCTAGTGAAGTAGATGAGAGAAGAGACATTCGGCATCCAGAGAACAGCAAAAGAGCCAGCAAGTGTTAAAAAAGAACACAACACAGTAACAGTAACAAAATAAATCAAATGTCAACACTGCTTTCTTTTAGTTATAATTCTTGCAATCATGAACAATAAAATGCAGTTAATTCTCTACAGAATGTAGAATTATGTTTCACCTAACTTGTAGCCAAAAATTCCTTTGAGAATTTTTAGCAAGAAGAGAGATGTAATTCACTGGAGAACTGTAGCTTAATTAAGAAAAAAACAAGCAACAATCTGTTAATACATAGTTCTTTTAAGATACACGTAATGCTGCCTTTACTGTTATGAGCTGCTACACATTTACAGGGAAAGATAAATACAATTATCACAGTGCTAACTTGGGTGGACAGCTTACAATTTTTGTCTGTGTTAGATAGTATTAGTGAAAGAAGAAATTGCAATTGAAATTACATTTAGGGTCAAATGCAATAATTCAAGAGCAGCTTTAGACCTTTCCCAGCAAATACTTAAGTGGGCAGAATTCATAACAACTTCAATTACTAGTTCTAGCAAAAGTCGGTCTCATATTTACTTCTCTCTCTTTTCTCTGCAGTGACAGATGACGATTAGCAGGTCCTTTTCCTTCTGATAGGTTTCCTTTTGCTTGCAATGTGTATTTCAGTTGTACATATGACTTAGGATTTTTTTTAGTCAAAGCTTTTGAAAAGGCAACACTGACACAAAGAAATGCTTTCAAATGAAAAGCCAGTGTCTAGCTAGAAAACTGCAGTGAAGAACAACTGCATTTTAGAAGTCACTCCTGCACTCAGTAGGGCAGGTTCTTAGGCAGTCTAAATCCAAACTCTTACCACAATGATGCCACAATATTTTACACAAGCTGAAAATCTCTGATTTTGTCAAAGAATAACATAGAATAGGTTTATATTTTTAATGTATCTTTAGTAAAAGCTTAACTACAGTAATCTTCAAAGCATCCTTTAAAACCTCCAAAACAAATGTTGAGATGTGTAAAATACATACATATACAAAGCAGCAGATGACAGGAAAAATAGTGACCTTTGTATTCTCCTACCTTCTCATAAGTCACCTTATGCAGGTGTGATTCATGCACAGTAAGCCAAGAAAGTTCACATTTTTTAGTACTAGTAATGCTGGACATCTGTAAAAGTTCTTTTAATGGAAGTACATTTTAAGGGCATGAAAATTCTTCCAGAAATGTGCTTACCTCTTCCAGAGCAGGGTAAATTAGAATTTCCTTGGCATTTCTTAGCACTTTCCTCAGCTGATAATGGACAAGAACGTGGATGTTCACACTTCTTCCCAGTCCATCCTTCTTTACAGTCACACATTCCACAGTTACACTGTCCATGACCTTTACAATCCATACAATTAAAGATTAGTCTCATACTGATGATAGATATTAAAACCTCATGATTAGATGTACTTTATCAAAGCTGTGGTTTCATTAAGTAATCAGATTGGCAAAAAAATACTATCAACTCACTATACCTATTTTTTTCTGAAAATAGCACTGGTCTATCATTCCATTTAAGACAATTTCCTTTAAATTATTTTTCTTAAGGGATGTTTTGGCACATACTCCTCATGCAAAAGGGTAGAATATAGGTTACAAATACACATTTCATCACTGTCTGGAAAAGTGGGGTCATCATAAGGGAATATTTCATTACCTTTATGTTCATTTTTTCTACCACAGTTGTGATATATTCTCTAAGTAATATGTCAATACCATATTTTATCTACTTGCAACCAACATGATCCACTAGAGACAAGCAAAGTTACACCAATTCCAAGTCTCAAATCAGTGCCGCCTCCTAAATAGTGAAGTGCAAATAATAAAATACTGGACATAATCACTTCTCATTTCAATAGAGTAGTTGGATGTGGTTTTGGTATCTCATTAGCTAACTTGAGACTTCCTGACCATGTCTGAATGTAGCAACATAAATGCAACTTCCACTGTGCAAACTGAGATGAGGAAAAGCAACTGAACTATATAGAAGGTTTTCTGGAAAGTTTCTCAAAAAAAGAAAAAAATGACAGCCAAGAAGTTAGGGGTGAATCCCTCCTGAGAACTTAACCTGGAAAGCCATTCAAACAATCTATTTCCTCTATATGATTGATAACATATCCAGACCAAGAAAAAACAAGCTATTCACCCAGCTTCCTTCATCATGAGATTCTTTGCATAAAGCAGTGGGATTCTGGCAATACATAATGTTCTCTGCACTGGATGACTAAAGCTTGAGCATCAGCAAAAACATTCCTTGCTAGAAAATCAAGTATTTATTTTCATAAACAGAAGGTTAGATCTTCTCTCACAATTTTCACATAGTCATCATTCACTGGACACAGGATCCCAAAGAATTGCTCTGATAGTCCACTTGTCTACCCAGGTTCTTCTTGAAAACTATAGCAACACAGATTTTGTATCTCTTTCTAAATGTACTTGCATTTTAAGACTGGCTTATATTAAATTTCTAAAACATATGCATTTATGAGTTCACAAGGAGAAACTGAGAGGAAAAAAGCATTCTACAAGTTATCAGAATAGTTCCCAGAATACAAGCCTTATTAATTTCACAATAACGTCTCTTTATATTAGTTATTTGTTTTATTTGAAAAGCATTAAAGGCTTCCTCTTATTTAGAGGGTAGATTTAGATTAAATATTAGGAATAAATTCTTCACTGTGAGGGTGCTGAGGCACTGGAAGAGGTTGCCCAGAGAAGCTGTGGCTGCCCCCTCCCTGGCAGTGTTCAAGGCCAGGTTGGACGGGGCTTGGAGCAACCTGGGCTAGTGGAAGGTGTCCCTGCCCATGGCAGGGGGGTTGGACTAGATGATCTTTGAAGGTCCCTTCCAACCCAAACCATTCTACGATTCTATGATTCTGTCCCTTGCTTTCATGTGTACCTGCTGACAGGTTGCGAATTGCACATATGTTCCCTGATCCCGATAGATATTTATGAGATGATGATGTTCTTTCATATATTTTCTTAGCTAGAGCCACAGTGAAGGAGCTAATGAGATGTGTGAATGTAAGAATTTTCTTACATGAGCCTTTTTTCTTTCTATGTCAAGTCATGAAAGCTATTCTCTCTTTAAAGGAAGAGAATCACTTTCATGTTGTGAACACCTGTGAAAGAAAATCATTCAGTAACATACTGAACAGCACTTCAGATGTTAAAAGAAGGCATCCAGTTGCCAA
This sequence comes from Athene noctua, assembly GCF_965140245.1. Lineage (NCBI taxonomy): Eukaryota > Metazoa > Chordata > Aves > Strigiformes > Strigidae > Athene > Athene noctua. Next base: position 204,970,694 of record NC_134037.1, read on the forward strand.
TATGAGGTACTGCAAATTGACAGTCAGCCCAAGGCATATGAAGCTTCTGGAGGGAGCTGCTGTTGTGTGATGTTAAATCTTCACAGCAGGGTTGTCAATTCCTGTCATTTGTAGTTTATGAAATAAACATAGCATTTCATTCAGTCACAGTAAAACTCTTTACATATAAAAATGATTTCCTATCATTTCAATCTGCTACTCAGGACAATGTGATTTCCTGTCTCTACATATTAGGTAGGCAGAACAAGACAGGAAAAGTTTTGTATCAGCTCTGTTTGATGTAGGTTTTAAAAGAGCTGGCTTATTCTCCCTAATCTGACTAATCCCTCTTGGATTCATCCTAAATCCATTTACAAATAATTGTGAGAAAAAATGAGATATTTTAAAGACACATTTAACGCATGCACACTCTGTGCACTAAGTAAATTTATTTCACATAGACAAATAAAAAAGATGTCCAATTAAAATTATGTGAGTAAATCTTTGATTTAATTGCAGATTGTGTCTACCACAGTAAACCAAAATTAATATTTATGCATCTTGTCCATTTCTCAAACAGAACTAAAGAGCAGGACTGTAAGACACCGTTCACATTGCTTAATGTGAAAATGGATTTTCAGCACAACCTATCTGAGGAATACATACCTGGATGGCCAGCTAATGCCAAATTAGGCTTTTCAAAAACATAATGGTAAAGGAAGGGATAAGAATGAGAAGTAGTACTAAAATTTTTGCTGATTAGATAGAAAAACTAAGCTATACCTCAACGTGAGTTTTAGTTACATTAAGCAAGCCATATGAGTACCTCCTTTTGTATCTTTTGTAAGGTTTGTTCATTTACAGTTATGTCTGTGTAATAAAGAACACTGTACCAGTCCTTACTCCAATGTCAAACGGCAGTATCTTCCCCCCAACTCCTTTGTAACTGTCCATACTTTCTTACACTCTGCTTTCTTACAACCATTACCACTCTGGGCAGCAGCAGCAGAAATGGTAATGATGTTCGGGAAAGAGGGAGTTCTAGCCCTGTTTCAGTGATGCAACATTAGTTGTAGATGCTCCAGGTTTGCTTTAATCTAAGTAGGTTTGAAACTCTTGTGTTCACCCTCAACTACAGAACACATTTACCACATTGGCTTTTTAGCCTTGTATTCCTTAGATGATGCTGACATTTTGAACAGTCCTTGAGTGCTAAAAACGTACTCAGCAACACAACAATACATTCAAAAATTGACAGCATCCCAAAGTCGATCCTCTTGCTGCTCTCATGACTGCAGTTCTACATCCTTCCAGCTTATTAATTAAATAAACCTACATAAAATTTGTAGGTGGCTGAAACAGTAACAAGCAAATGAATTCACTGAAGATTTTCAGAAATGCTTCTTTTTTCACCCGGTGTTTTATTAGTTACTGATTCATCAATATTTATTTATTAAAAAAAAACCCAAACAAAAAAACAAACAAACAAAAAAAACCCAAACAAACACAACAGTTGAGAAACCTTTCTCCTTGATAACAGGGGAAGAAGATAAAAATTGTATGTATTATCATGTTTGTTTCAGCCTTCTCTCCCTATTACAGACAACTCCTATGATCTTTCTATGAGGGATCTCTCATTCTAGTAATAAGAGGCGAATATACCACATCATTATTTTCCTCAATGTGACTGCATTCTTCCTATTATTAATTAGGCTAGATTAGATTTCTACAGGACGCATTAGAGCTGACAACCTGTAATCTGTCAAATCCCTTTGAAACTACCCTCATTTATTTTGCAAAGTTCCTGTTTGTACAAATTGCATGCTGTGTATTGATCAAAGTCATTCATTCCTGCCTAATATTAGCATCTTTATTGGTAACTATACAAAATCGTATGCAAGGTCTTGCTCAGTATCTCAGCTTTTGTTAGTTGATACATGGAGCAACAATGCAAATAATACCCCACAAACGTTGGATGGGTGGATGGCTGTTAACTGATTTGCATAGAATGCTCTGAAGTACAAGTAGAAGAAAAAAGGAAGGTGAAAGTGTGTAAAATGTACAGTCAGTGATGTGCAGCTGGATGACACATTTGTATTTTTCACATATTGATGCTCTACTTGTTTCCAAGTCAATTGGTATTCTCAGGGTACTGTTTTTCATTAACTCGTTAATTCATTTTTCCTCTAATTTCTTCCTTTCATTGTCCTCTCCCTGCCATATAACATGAAATAACAAATAAAATTTGATCTAAAAAATTTTCAAATTTAAATTTCCCCAAGGAAGGATATATGTATACGGTTGAAACTTTAAAATATTCTCCAATTTATGTTAGGTTACACTGAGGACAAGAGTACTAAAGGCAGATGGGCACCTGAAAGTATTTCATATTTAAAGAATTTTGTTAAAAGGCATAGAAAAAGACATGTTTAAGAAAGCTTTAGAACTGGAAACATATTTTAATAACAGAATTATGTCTTTTAATTTAAAAAGTCCACTCCTAGAAAAAGATAGCTAAAGCTTGCTGTATTTTAAGCTAGGAAAATGAGAATTGGAGCATTAAGAGCGAGCCAAATCAGACCAACTGGATGCTTTTGTTTTAAAACCACACATAGGTTCCTATTACATATACTCCTTACCTGAACAGAAGTCATCAGAATATCTATCATATACTGCCTTGCAGTTTCTTTCATCACACTCACAAGTATCTCCATGAATATCTCCCCAGTCACCAGTTGGGTCCACATCATGGCATGTGCATTCCCCACATACACATGTGCCTAGGAAAGAGTAGGAAAAAAAAAAAAAAAGGAGAGACAGAGGTAGAATATTAACTGAGCAATTTAGAGTAATAGTAGTGAGATTACAGGAATTTACACTTGTGAATTTTCTGCTCTCGCAGGACTGCAGTTTCAAAGCTGCTAGTGTTAATCATGAGTGTATGCTTATCTTCTATGATTATTTAGTAGTAATACTTTATACAAACAAGTTAGCTTCCTGTCCAAGTTTCTTTCTACTGTTAAGCCTTGTTAGGAATCAACAGAAAAATGTAGTGCATAGAACCGTTGTAAATCTTTGACATCAACAGCAATTTGCCCTGACACTAATGACAATAAAAATCAGTGCTGTTTAAATGACCTGAGCTTGGGCACAGTGAATAATTAATGATTGTTAAGCATAAACATTTAAACTAGAAGGGAATCCAAATTCTAATTGAGCTGAAAATATCTAGGAGGTCATTCTTTACCTAAGAAGAATACCATCAAAGATCTACATGAAAATGATATTTTTCTACTTTTCCCAAGTCAATATTCAGGGCCACACCCCGTTGTTTACAATAAGAAGGGAAATATGAAATATGACAGAGATACTAATTTTGGCACAACCTTACTGATATACAGAGAACACGCATCCTACTTACTTAGGAAAAGTCAGAACAAAATCAGATCACTTCCTTACTCAGAAATCTGAATATGCTTCAGGCCCATACACTCACTACTTTTTCTGAGGTGCCAATGGCCACGAAGAACCAGCTTAACCTTACAGATGCATGCAGTTCATTTCCTGAAGAGTAGCTTCACCTTCTGCTACTCAACCAAAGCCTTTTTCTTCTTATTCAGATTACTCTGAACAATATAATGCATCTGAGAACAACAGGACAGGGTGACTAAAAAGTACATATAGATATAAGCACATTCTCTAAAAAGAGAAGGTCTACACAATTGTGCATGCATGACAATTACATGAAGTAGAAAAAGCTGCTGCTCTGTTTAGTGCTAAAGCGCCCAAGACAGCCCTCAAGAAATTTGCACTGGATTTTTGATATTTTCACAATTCAGAGACATTACTGAAGGAGAAGAAAAAAACTGCCAACAAAAAAGAAACAAACAAACAAACAAACAAACAACAAAAAAAAAAAAAAAAAAAAGAAAATGAGGAAGTGTCTCTGGAGAGTGATTAATCCTCCCAGAAACAGCTTCAAAGTGAATTTGGTTCAGCTGCCCTGAATATCGGAATGCAAAACGGCATCTCACCAAAGTTTAAAAAAATCTAAAGGTTCACATCTGGTCTCAGCTGGTTGACTAGATGGTGGAAAGGTACAGACAATTTATCTCTCTTAGCACTGAAGAAGGCTGGACAGCAAGGTTAGCCTTGATATTTAATTTTTAGAAGGCTCAAGACTGACAAGATGAACTGCACCTATATCACAAGATGTATAAACACAGAAAACTGGGTAAATAGGACTAAAGAGAGTAGAAATACTGTGTTGGAAAGCAACTTAATGTAGTCAAAAGTGTTGCGATTTTATCCACATAAAAATGTTGCAATACAAGATAGGCTAAAAATATAGAAGCATCCCATAAATTTACCTTTGTATAGGAGTTTGTAGCTATTCAGAATATCAGCTATACTATTTATCCTCATTTTCCCCAATTAAAATGTAAATTTAAAGAAATATTTGCACATTAAAATTTCAAATTTAAACAAAAAATTGCTCTGAGAATAAATTATTTGACAATAAATTACTTTCTCTGAGCAAACAAAATATCTGATCTGAAGCCACTTTGATATTTACTATTTCCAGAATTACAGAAAAAAATTTTACTGTAATGTCCCAAGACAAAATGAGCCTACATGATCTCTGCATTTGAGCCAATCTTTGAATTTCCTCATAATTACAAGAGGTTTTCTAAATGCTCTCGGGATAATTAGGTGTTCACACTATAGCAAGTTTTGTCAGTAGAGATGTTTTTAAGAGAGTTATCTATGCGACTTGTGCTTATGTTCTACTGTCATTATTCTGGGCTATTGCCAAAAATATGTTTATTTAACTCTTTGTTCAACAAAGCCAAACACAGCAGCTAGTGAAAAGCAGCCTTATTTTGTGCTTTTTTTTTTTTTTTTTCCAAATGAGCAAAATTAGACAAAGTATAAGGTAAAATTCAAATTCTGGAACTTTGTGTAAATAAAACCCCATATAGTTATAAATATAGTGTGAAGTCTACTTTTCCAGCTCTGTATGCATTCCACATCATTGTTACTGAACACTTCTTACTTGTTTTTTCCAGGGGTTTTTATTTTTCTTATTCAGTTGTGTGTCCTTGGTCTTCTTTACAGTGAATGACATACAGCCCTGTTGGCCTTACAGAACCAATACATTAAAAGTCAAAAATCTGCTAATATTTTATTTTGCAAGATAAGTCTCTCACCAAAGCAGATGTTCTAACAAATTATCCTGCTCAGTCTTACTACAAAAATGAAGGATGAGAACTTGGGTCAGTTTAATCCAAAAATGGATGTGGATTTGTGTAAGTTTATACCTAAATACAGGTATCTACCCACCCACTTGGATACATATATCCAGATTTGAAGTGACAGAAACTATAAACCATCAGCAAACACAATCTACGTTCAACTGCAGAAAATGCATAGTGTAAAATAAAAGCAAGCTATATAAATATGCGTAGAAGGAACGTGTGAATGACACACCTCTGTTGCTGCAGATTTTGCCATCTGGAGATGTGCATCTTTTCTTGATCTCCCAGGGGGTGATGTCACACTGGAATTCACATTTATCTCCATGCCAACCAGCCTCACAGTAACAGTTTCCACAGTAACACTTTCCATGGCCTTAAGCCAAAACAAATTTTATACAGTGAGAAAGAGGCAAGTTTTTAAAAGGCATTAACAATTTAACTATTTTGATCTTTTAAAAACTTTTGGTGCTAGACTCAGAATAGAAACAATTTATAGACCGTATATGCCTACATAAAATAAGAAAAAGGATATCTGAATTATACTTTTCCCCATGTATTTAGAATGGTTTTCATTTAATCACATATTATATCTAATCCATAAACACTAAGAAAATAATGTCAATGTTTTTATATTTGTAAGCTTAATTTTCAAAACTTTATAGGTAAAAGTTAAAATTTAAGCACAGCCTTAAATGTTAAGATAGGATACACCCCCCCTTACTTGGCATGTCTAAGAAAGCATTGTGTGTTCTTGACTCCTCAAATAATCCCAGCAGAGGGACCTTGATTACAACTGTCTACATTGTATATAGCTTCCCTTCTTACCTCTTAAGAAGATTCTTGAATATGGATAAATCAGTTCATGAAAGATAAGAATTAGTAAAATGAACCTTTTAGATGTTAACAAACCACACATCTCCCAAAAGGATAGCTGGGTCACCTGAGGCTTGATAAAACCAGTTCCTGAACAGTTTGATCCACTAATGGATTTCTTCCATGTGCTTCAATGACACAAAGCATTTAAATTAAGTAGCTGCAACACTTACTAATCCTAAAGTCATAATTCTTTACTAGAAGGATCAAGTCAGGATCTAGTCCTTTTTTACCTCTAGATACGCTAAGCTTAGTGGACCTGGTTGTCTCTATCACATTCCAGTCAATTTATATCCTTAACTATCAAGAGTGCAAATTTAGACCTGTGGAATACTTTTTTTCCCCCCTGTTTTTACAATTACACATGGAATTTTCATAACAATTGTTTGGTTATGTGTCAAAAAATAACACGATAAAAATACCATCTTACTTAGAGAACAACAGACAGTCTAAAATAACGCTTTTTACCAAAAGGTTATTCTTGAACTGGGGACAAGAAATAAAGGGGAAATGGTGAAGGAGTAAATTAATTTGATCTACTAGCAAGTTTTGCAGATTAAAACATCACTACTTTGTTCTTCACTCACACTTGTATAGTCCTCAAATAAATACTAAATAAATGATACAATTTACCACTACCTCTTGCTCTTGACTGAAGGCAAAATCACTCCATTAGAGAAAAAAAGCCTTAGATAAAAAAGATTAGGATCAGATATCAATTTGCTGGAAACCGTGAAACTTTATTAAAAATAAGCTGCAACTTAAACTTCCAAAGTTTATTTAACCTCGAATAAAAAGTGATACAGTCAAATGACTGATAAAAATCCAACTGAGGCTGGAAAAGCTTGATGCATCTTTGTAACTCTGCCCTACCTAAGAACTGATTTGCTTAAAACTGCAGTCCCCTTGTGCAAAGATTAAAATGCATGTTATCAATATCTCAGCATGGCATTGTATGCTTTTCCAGGACAAAATCCCAGTTTACAGCTGCAGGCTTTAGAGACATGTGTGTAAATAGAAGCTTTTTTCTCATTAGTTTGATCATCCTGAATTGGCTTGCTTTGAAGACAAAATCTTCAAGTCCTGTCTATACCTTCAAGGGCAGTAAAGGATATGGAGCAACTAAGTAGGTGCTATACAAACTGTGGAAGTACAACAGGCACTGGAGAATGTCCAGGGACCATTGCTAGCTAAGCAGAACTGGGTTGGAACCCTGTTTCTGTATTACTTAATAAACAAACCTAAAAGATTCCTGTAGAGGAAATCCTGTGAAACAAAAGACAGCATAGAGGGTATTAAAGGAGACATTGGGATGAGAGAGAGAAGCAGTAACCATATAGGCATGTGAAGTCTGCTTTTTCTGTGATGAAATTATGTACTTTTGACCTTGAGTTCATTTGCTGTTCATTTTTCTGCTTAAGGCAGTTATGGTTATGTTCCATAGAGGCATGTTAGAAAAGTAAAGCAAAATCTAACAATCATAACCTAGATGTACAAACCTTTCAGTTTACAACCTTCTAAGTCAAGCACACTGTTAGTTTACACCTTATATTTACTTTAGAAGGCTCCAAAACTTACATAAAGTATCAGGGCTTTTATACTGATGAATCACAGACCTTAGAGACTTGAATCTACCAACATTTTTTTGTCCTTTTGTATCAGCATACTTTGATTTCTGCATACACATAAAACCAGATTTTTACAGAGATGCATCTAGTCTGTTTTGGGATATGGCACCACTGGATGAAACAAGAGGAAATAAAATCTAAGAAAAACCTAACAATATAAACCAGCAGTGACACAGGTGGGGAAAAAAAATGACAAAACCAGCAGACAGAGAATTTACTGGAAGTAAATAAATGGTAAATTTTTATCATATTTGGTACCATATGTAAATGTTACAAGCAAATAAATGTAGATGGAATCACTGACACACAAAAATTATTGCACTCCACCCATTTTATTTTACGTAGTTACTGGAAATATTGTACCCCTGGATCTAGACTTCAGAGGACCATTCTGTCTACCCTCAGTTAAAATCCCTACCTAATCCTATGCAAAAAAAAAGTTCTTTTGGCCTTCAAAGGCCCTTAAGAAAATCAAATTTATTTCATTCTCTGTGTAAGGATAGATGTCTATTTTACACAACTACTCTCTTTATACACAGACACAGAGCAAGCACTATTATCAGATTATGACTAGTCTAAGAGCAGTTCTGAACCCTCCTGTACGTATATAGACACAGTATGCATGTGTACAGCTTGAAAAATATTTGTAGCACTTTCCAGCTCAAGGACAAGCCTCCCTAGTAATATAGGTGGCAGCATTTATAATGTCATAAATGGTGTGTATTGTACAATATTTAATTGCCAGCTTTCTATCTTATAATGAAATGAAAGTAGTTATAATTTTGGTTGCTTTTCTATCTATCAGCAGAGATCACTCCATCTTATTCTCTTGCCTTTCCTATGACAGATGAAATTTTTCTTCATTCATTCCTTTCCTTTTTTATCTCCTGAATTGCTTCTGTGTTCTCATCCTGCATTTATTCTTGTTCTTTTTAATTTTTTGCTTCCTTGACAAAATTTTTAATAATCTATTTTTTCTTTTGTTTTTTTTGATATGTCATCCATCTTGCTCTCATCTGTGTCACAAAGCATTCACATTTCTTATATTCTCCCAAAGACAGACACACTAAGCCATGAATTACCTTAGTGAATTACTTTGTATAATTCTCTTTGCCATTCTTTCAAAAAGGGGAGGGTGTCACAAGATTTCTTCATTCTTTAAACTCCTGCTTACCTCGTGTTTGCATCTGAAATTCCCACTTAAAATTTGCAAGCTAAATTCTTGCAAATATAGTTTTAAGTCATACATTCAGTAAAGACATTTTCTAGGTCCACACTATTAAATGATTTTATAATAGCCTACATTAATCATCACCATTCTTCTTTTACTCACTAAAATACATACCTGTACAAACCTCTTCTGTCTCATCATCTATGCATTCTCTGTCATCACATTCACAAAATTTACCATAGACCAGTCCATTTCCTTCTGAGTTTGCACATTTACACCTGCCACACTGACATGTGCCTGTAAACATTTAAGACAGTACTCAGTGATTGCAGTTTACGGGAAGAGTTTCATTAGTCCATCAGAGATAGTATATATTTTATTTCTGAGAAGGCTGAAACCTAAAGATCATCTAGCCAAATAAAGACAGACACAAAACCAGTCCATATCAACAAAAAAGCCTAATTTTATCTGTAAATAGATAAAACATTCATGTGGTTCATTTTTAATAAGGAGAACCATATTTTCCTAAGTAAAATTTACACCTCGAGTTGTCTGTTTGACTTCATACAACTGATGTATTGTGTTGGGTTTGTGTGTGGTGGGGTTTTGGTAGCAGGGGAGGGAGATACAAAGGTGGATCCTGTGAGAAGCTTCTAGAAGCTCACCTGGCTCCAAGTCAGAACTGCCTTTGACCAAGACCAATTAGTGACATTAGTCATGCCTCTGTGATAATGTATTTAGGAAGGGGAATCTGGGGTAAGGAGTGGGAGTTGTGAGGGATATACATCTGCAAACACACAAAAGTCAGAGCAGTGACCCCCCTACAGCCCATGGTGAGAGGTCAGGCTGTGCCCCTGCAGCCCATGGAGGTCACTGCTGGAGCAGATGCCCACCTGCAGCCCGCGGAGGACCCACGCTGGAGCAGGTGGCTGTGCCTGAAGAAGGCCACGACTCCATGGGAAGCCTCTGCTGGAGCAGGCTGATGCTGGGAGGACTGCAGCCCCCAGGAGGGACCCATGTGGGAGCAGTTTGCAGCCCATGGGAAGGACTCACATTGGAGAATTCATGGAGGACTGTATCCCATGGGAGGGACCTCTCGCTGGGTCAGGAGAAGAGTGTGAGGAGTCCTCCCCCTGAGGAGGAAGGAGCGGCAGAAATAATGGGTGAGGAACAGATCGCAACCCCCATACCTTGTCTCACTGTGCCACTGGGGGGAAGGAAGTAGAGAAATTGGAAGCAAAGTTGAGCCTGGGAAGAAGGGAGGGGTGGGATGAAGGTGTTTTTAATATGTGGTTGTATTTCTCACTGTCCTACTCTGATTGGTAAATTAGTGGTGGTGGTGGTGTTCATATTAAATTGACGTTCTTTTTTTTCTTCCCAATTTCAGTCTGTCTTTTGACCATGACCGTAATGAGCGAGTCATCCATCCCTGTCTCTGTCTCAATCACCAAGCCTTTTGTTTTATTTTATCCTCCCCATCCCTGAGGGGGAAGGAGTGAGCAAGTGACTGCATGGTGCTCAGTTGCCCTCTGGGCTTAAACCATGACACGTATGACGTCAGCTTTGGAAATTATATCTTCTGCCCACTGAAAGGAGAAAATTTAATTTAGTCACCTTCTCAGGAATGAAGTCTGGTTTTATCTAGTTCCACAGCCATGTTACATGAGAGTAACAGGGCATGGCTACTGAGGACCTGAAAAAATGTCTGCCTAAATTCACAAAGTTGCTTTGCACTCTGGTCTCTAGTCCCTTTTCTACAGCTATCATCTGAGGATTAAAATTTTATAAGCATAGCCTTGGAGAAAAAGCCTGGAATCAAAGGAAGGAAATGTTAGTGAGGAACATCTGCATGAAGACCTTATGATCAGATGTCAGGACAAAAGGACTCAAGCTAGAAAGCAATTACCACAGCAGTACATTAATTCTACAACAGACAAGCTAATTGCAGAGAAATAAATTCATAGCATTATTAAACAAACCATAAATATTATAACAGCATATCAACAATTTTACTGCAAAGTGCATGTTTTTCCAGTGGTGTTGAAGTTCACATTGCAAGTTATTTCATTCATTTGAAGAACTGTAGGAACCTCTACAATAATATCTTGTTATTTCAGGACTTTGAGCCAATCTAACTTCAAGCTTTTAGGGCTTATCTTTCTTCATTATGTGGGTGATGTCTCATAAAAGAGTAGATCTTGCAAGAACATTAAGAGCTGTAATAACAACACTTGCTGATTTGTCAAAAGAAAGATGGGGTTTACCCATGTCAGACCAGCAAGTGGTTTGAGAACACAGGTCTGCCTGAGATTCACCCCCAATGTATGTGCCAAATGCCCCTTTGGAAGTGTAGAGCTGTTTTTGCCTCACAACATAAACCACAACAGAAAACTTTCTGACGTAAAGAAGAGCCAGAGCACTCAGGTGATGCAAAGGATGGAAATGGGTTTGTAAACAAATCTCTACTCTATTACCTCTGGTCTGGTCGCACATCTGCTTCTTGGTCTTTTGAGTAGAGTTGCTCCCTCACCTCAGTGGCTGCCTTTTGCCATGATCCACCCTCCCAAACAGAAAAAGTTTGTTTTGTTGCTCTCAGGGAAGGAAGACACATCCCTTTTCCCTCACAGAATCTATCTGACCTGGAGTGCAGTTGCCAGGGCAAAGCAAACACCTGCTGCCTTCTCCTGAATATTTTCTAGTTTGAAACATAATGATATATATGATAAGATATAACAGCCATAAATAAACATATTAAGGAGTTATACAGTAAAAAAATTAAAAATACCATAAAATCATACTAAAAACAAAAGTATTGCCATGTTGGTCATATAAAAGACACCCCTTTTCCCTACCTCTATCACCTTCATTAAAATTGTAAGGGCAGAAACTTTGTGTAATACCATGTTAACTGGGGGCTTGTGGTCAGTGGGCTTGCATAAGCTGTTTCAGCAGTTACTGGACATCAAGTATAGATTTTTTTAAAAAGGAATTTTTCATTTATAAGACTCCTCATGTTACATCCATACTTATTTTAGAAAACATAGTTATTGACACAAAAGAAGTCCTCCAAAATAGCTTAATGCTGATATTACACAACTAGTTTGCAGAAACCATTTTATATTTAAACATTGCAAGTTTTACTAAAGATCATATTAATCCAAACAAAGAACAGCAGAATGCGGCTCTGTGACATACCTGACCAGTCTAAAAAAGTAAACTTTAAAAATATTTGCAATAGCTGATATAATGAAATAATACAATATAAGTAACCAACAGAACTATAATTTTTTGCTACAATTACTTGGAAAATAAATACAAATAAAAATTTTGAGAAAACTGTCTTATTTACAGATAATTCCCCAAGAGGAAAAAAAAAATGGTAAATTGATTCATAAATTGGGCATTTAAAGAGGTCAGACAGACTGTGTCCTGAAAGTGTCCATTCCCTCCCACTGACTAGAAGTGGAGATTGCTCATATAGAGAATTTCACTTTAGGTAGGACGCCCTAGTTTCTCTGACAAATGATTAGGAACATTTGAGTCAAAAAAGTTAAATTTTAGGTGGATCTTGATTGGTTCATGAAAAGAATTACAATAAATGGTCATCTGTGTGACAGCAGAGGACTGTTTTGCAACAACTCATGTCATCCCTTCCCATCTTTTATTGGCAACTGAAAAACAGCACTCAGACCCCAAAGGCAATGTTGGCAGTAGATCAAAAGGCAAATCCATTAAGACAAAATGTGTGTGGCTACAGCCCTTCAAAGCTACTCCAAGCTCCCTAGCTTGTCCAGTTTCATATCAGGAAAACAAAAACCATTTATTCTTCTGATCTCACAAACACTCCCCTCTTGGCCACTTTTAGTGGTTGTTCAACTACATTGGTTTTCCTGTGAAGACTCAGTGATAGACAGACTGGGGCTACTCCTAGCCATGGGAAAAAAAAAAAAAAAAAAAAAAAGGTCTTAGCATTCTTGTTTAAGTACTTCGACTGATCACAGTGAACTATGATTATTTTTGAGTCAGTTTCTCATTTAGGTGTCTCTCACTTGCTAGCCAAACAATCATGAGTTGCATATAATCTATATTATTGTCATAAGTGAAATGTATCATTTATTCAATATGCTGTATGCTTAAGATTTTAAATTGTTTTCATGTCTTGTTGTGAGAGCCTAACTTCTCTGTATCAAGACCACAAATCCTTTGGGTCTTTGGTCATGTCAGCAACTACCTTGTGTGAAATTTAGTTGTATGAAAATGCATGGACCCAGGCAGAAATTAAAGGCTAGCAATAGTGAGCAGAAGTGGGGTTCTTGAAACATTCTCTCACTCAGAGATCAATGCAATGGAAAAACTGGAAGGCAGTTTCTGGTCTCAAACCGTGACTGGTAGCTAATGTCCTTCAAAATTTTACCATTCAGCAGTGAAGGCTTCTAAAAGGCTGTTTCTTTGTCCTCTGATTTATTTAAGGAAAGGATTTCCCATTTAATTTAGGATGAGTTGTAAAATTAAAGAATTAGAAAAAAGAGAGTTATCAAATCAGAAAAGTGATGATGGAAGTACCCCATTTAAATGATCCAGCAGATGCCCCACAACTGTTTTTAATAATCATTGTTACAGCTCAAAAAACTGTACTGCTTATAAATGTCCTGGAAAAATATTTGCAAATGCCATTTCTGCATACTATAAACACAAAAAAATTGTATCACTTTCTGTGTGAATGCCTTTACCAGAACCTTTTGATGGGCAAAATACATGACACAGCTGCAGCTTCATCAACCTAAATTAGCTATGGATAAACTAGAGTACTAAAGTAGGCATTTTGAATCAGTGCCCATCATATGCACAGGAATGGGCCAATAGGAAAATTCAGAATTTTTGTATACACACAGTTATTTCTCAGTCTCTTGAAACATACTCTACAAAATTCCTAATTAGAAAAGAAATTACAGTGATTCTCAAGATAATACAGGGAGCATATCAAGCCATCAAAAGCAACAAAAGACATCTTACCTGCACCAGAACAGATGATATCTTGAGAATTCTTGCACATTTCATTGCTTTTCTTCCGTGTAAGATTGCAAGTAGTTGGATACTGACAAGCTTCACCATACCAGCCTTCATCACATTTGCACTTCCCACAATCACACTTCCCATGGCCTAGCAATGGAAGGAAAGAGTGTGTCAAGTCCTTTTTTTTCATTCAGAAAGTGATATTTTCTAATCCAGCTTTTAAAATAGATTCCATCAATTGTTGCTTTAAATTAACATGATTAACAGATTCACTCAACATAATTCGTATGCAGTTAAACCCAGAAATGAGTAAATATGATCTAAATATGAGGAGACACTTGAAATCACCATGACTGTGAAATCTGATGTATGTGATTTTGATAGGTCTACATATGAATTCTTAGTTTAAGAAGGAATATAGAACTAGAACATCCTGTATGAACAATAGACTTTCTTACTACTTTCATCTCTTTCTCATTCCCATATATTTGTTGACTGTTAACTTCTATCAACACAAAACTCCAAGTGCAGAGATTCCATCCACCTCCTTGCCCAGCTGTAGGCAAAGAATAGGTAGAAACTGCAGCCTCAGGACACAGGAATAAGTCTTACGGTATAAACCCTAAAAAGGAGCATGGAGGGAGCCAGCTACAGCAGAAAGCAGTAACTCCATCATGCAGTGGCAGCTGCAGCTCCTACCTCTACTGAAAGGTGCAAATTCTTCTTCCTGAAGCCTCCGCTGGCTACTGGTTCTTCCAGCCCTCTCCCACCCATTTAGACTTTACTTGGCTGCTGCTGCAAAACTGAATTTTGTCTTTAAATATTGACACAATATTGGCAATGTAGTATATTTTGATACTCAGAGGACTATATTTATTTATGATTATTTGCTAAGTGTGAAGTATGGTTAAAGAACCAATACAGCTGCTCAGTCTACTAGGACATGGCATGCTAACCTTCTGTCAATTGAATAATACACTGCTTAAAATTTGTAATGTATCTAATAGTACGAAGAATTATAAAAGTAAGGAAAGTTTATTTCTAAAAATTCTCTAATTTTCTTGAAAATTACCCAAATATTCAGATGAATTAACAATTTACACTATTTATGTTGAACATTAAGCATCACGTTCGACACTAAATTACAGGTGCCAAATTTAAAAACTTAATTCTCTAGTATTCCTTTACAATTTTAGGTAGTAAATGAGAAAACAATTGCAAATCTTTTAAACCAGAATATTCAATTTTAAAGTAAATACCATTTGAATGTGTATCTGATTGACAGAAGAAAATTCCCTTCCAATCACTACATCTCAAAAATAGAATCTTATTGCAATCTATTTAAATGCATCTGTTGCCTGCAGTTAGAGTCAACTGCTTGGAAATACAAGCCCAGTCTGCTGCCAATAAGGAATTTAAATCACTATTGTAAATAGAATATTTTAATGAGAAAAAGGAGTATCTTCTGTTGCTCAATAAAATTTTGTTTGCCTTCTAAGATGGTTCTAAGACAAGATACAGTTCAATAGCTGAAAAAAAAAAAAGTTCAGAAACATGTGAGAGTCATGTTTTAAAACAGTTGTCACCTTAAAAATTGCTGAATAACTCTCTGTTGGTAAAGGACAAGAAAAAAAAGTAGGATATAAAACACATAATAAAGACCTACTCTTGTGGTTACTCCACTTCACTGACAGAAGACAGCATAAGCCATTTTGGAAAATGGTGAGAAGTCCTAGAGTAGCTTAAAAAACCTAAAGGCAAAACATAACCATCTCCACGTATTTTCCTTCCTTTCAAGGATTACTTAGCACAATGACTTTGCATTCTCCATGTCAAGCACTTTTGTGATTTAACAGTTTGAGGTCCGCTGGTGAAGAAAGATGCTCTACTAAAAGGAGGACTGATTTTCCTATTCCCATGTCTAAATGACAGAGTAAGAAAGAAGCCACTACTGGTTAGTACTGATGGTCCAGCAGCTCTAACCTCTCTCAGTTAGAGATGCACTAATCTAACATATGATGCAGGAAGAAAAAAGATAATTTCACTTGAAATTCATACAGCCTGCTTAAAGAAAATTAATTAAAAAATTTCATAAGAGTAGTCCTACAAAGCAGTTTCTTGGCTTTATTTAACAAGAAAATATAAAAACCTGAAATTAATTAAACTGAGATAAATAATGGAAAATCTCTTGCATGCAACTGAAAAGAACTAGAAGGAATGTAACTAATATGAATTTGCAAGATTGCATTAATGATTTTCATCTTGACCACCCCCTTAAAATATCATTTTGCCAATTGAATATTTTTTTTTTTAATTGTAAAGTAATGGCAATATTCTGCCCAAAACTTTGGGTGAGAGGACTATACTGAAGTGTAGAAGGGCATAAAACTGCCTGCAGTAGCTTGTATAATTCACTGTATCTTCCCTGTCACATAGATGATGCAGTAGATCTGCAAGTCAGTTTGACATCTTCTTTCTCATTTTCTACATCCACATGTACCAATTTCACAGTCTTCCTCATGGCAAAAATAGTAATGTAATGAACTGTAAACCAAGTAAGTGATAAGCTGTAAGAAAATTAGAGAGGGTAAAAATTGTTTTGCATTGGTTTCAGATTCCTTTCAGGAAGGTTTGTTTAAGATCCCCCTTTCATTGTATATAAATTTCTGTATTATTTAGAAGGCAAATAAGATTATGAAATAGTAAATAAGGAGTAAACAGTACTATGAAAACTGTGAGGTGATATTGTAACTTCCCAGAAAACAAATTCTACCAATAAGAGGTAGACCTGGGTATTTGAAAATGTGGCACATTACACAAGAAAACTGAGCTACAAGACCTTGCTAAAGAGTTGATCAGGAAAGCTGTATCTCAGAGAGACACATTCATTCCATTTTTCAAAAAATGGCTGTAACATGAATAAATGTTAAACATAAATAAATCAGAATTTCACTTTAAAAAAATCAGAAAATAAGGGAAATAATGAAGACTCAAGGAAGTTGCCTTTCCTTTAAGAAAAGGACTGGCTGTGGACTGTGAAAAACTTGCAGCTTCAAACATGTGGAAAAACCTTCTACAACAAAGGGCTCCGTTTCTTTCTAGATGAGCAATCACTGTATCTGGAGAATGCAGAAGGCTTGTAGGGTGGAAAATTAAACTAATATTCAAGGAAAACTGTCAGATGTCACAAAATATATGAAGAAAGTGACAACAGAAAATGTTAGGCATGGTCAGATCTTGCAAAATTGGAAGTACTAAAATGTACTTTCAGCATCCAGATAAAAAGAAAACAAAAAAAGTGGCTTCACCAAGCAGCAAAAAGCAGTTAAGATTAAAGATAATTTACAGACAGTCCAAAACAAAATTAATATTGGGATGTTGACTACAGTAGCAAATGCAGTGTAGCTAATGATACAGACTGTGGAAATGAAAATTACTCATCTAAGATGAGAACAAAACAAAGACATAAAACTGTTTTTAAGGAAGTGTCTAGACTAGGAGGGCGAGACCCCGTAATTTGCACTTGAAAGCACTTACAGTACTTGCACATGAAAGGCCAGTTTAATAACAAAGACTTAATGAATCTATCAGGCTGGCAATCAAATGTCTGAAAAATAAAAATCTAGGTTGGTGGGGGTTTTTTTTAAGAAAAAGGGATGCACATGATCCAGGCAACATAAAATCAAGTGGCTCTGACTTCATGAGCTGTGCAAGGATTTGAAACAAAATATGAAGCATTGTATAGCTAGAGACACTGAGGTAATGAAAAATGCAATATAACGAATTGAGTGTGTAACAGCTTTATCCCAAAATAGACTATCACTACATCAAATTAACCTGGCATGTGTCTTTATAAGATAATTGATATTTTAAGAAAAGGAACACAGGAAATCTAGCTGATATGATCATATATATATATATATATATATATATATATAGGATACAGTGTCACTTAGGAAAAAAATTATTCTGGATAAGGTACTCCAGAGGTAAAAGGTAAGGTACTTTAAGGTAAAAGAATCACAACTTGGTTTAAGGGAAGGAAAGAACATTAGGACCAAAAGGGATATTACTGGGATATAAGGTAACTGGTGACGTTTCACAGGATGTTTTTAGAACCAAATATGTATTACTGATATTGATAAAAATATTTAGAGTATGCTAACATTTGCCAATGATACAAACCCATAAACTCTCAGTAGAAAGGTGAAGATGGAAGATCATACCATATGAACTGGACTAACAGTCTGAAGGACTGAAGTAGTAAAAGTGGATTGAAACTAGAAATACAAAGCACAGGATCACATACCAGGGACAAGGAAAGGATGCCATAGGCTAAAGCCTTCCCAGTTGGAAACAACAAGAGCCTGAGTGTATATTCATGTCAACCCTGGAAAGATGGTGTGGCTAAGTCTTTAGCTGAAAAGAATCTGAGATGTACCCACTGAAGATACATCAGTAGGGACAGAATATGGTAGCAGCCCTGCAGTTGAAATGCT
This sequence comes from Athene noctua, assembly GCF_965140245.1. Classification (NCBI taxonomy): domain Eukaryota; kingdom Metazoa; phylum Chordata; class Aves; order Strigiformes; family Strigidae; genus Athene; species Athene noctua. The sequence goes on from NC_134037.1 coordinate 204,989,115, forward strand.
ACACACAACATACATAAAATGGACACAGGCCCAGTTTATGCTGGAAAACTACCATTACATCTCTAAACCTCAGAAGAATCAGTTTTCCAGGAAAAAACACTTGTAGAATTTTAGCCACTTGCAAAGTTGCAATAGCCTAGGAATTAAAAATATCTAAGCTGAAAGACAGCAATTTAAACCACAATCATTTGGCTCTGATCACATGCTTTTGCTCTTAAAATCTTAACTTCATTCTAAGTGCATTCTAAAAATGTTTTTCTACTACATTTGCATACCTGTAGGTCTGAGAGCAAAGACACAAAGGTAAAGTCTCTGACAGAAAGTTCTGAATCCACATCTGAACCGTACGTATTCAAGGCACAGTGTGAACTGAAGAGCCCTCAGAGGCTGGCTGTCCTCCACTAAACTACTGGGAAGCATACAATGGCTGAATAGGATACACAAACTTAACTGGTGGGACTTTGGAGTTTGGTGCATCACTAGACATGTATGCATGTAAATAAAGGTTCGTTCGTTTACTTTCTTTTGCTTCACTTACCTATACAATAATCTATGTCAGGTTTTAAATATTCTGACACACGGAATAAAAAAGGAGAAGGATATCAGCTTAGTTATTGGTTGAACTCCATCCATTTATGAAAACAATTATATTACATAATTGTTGGGTAAACCAGAAACTGAATTTGAACATTGCTTCAATTTCTATGTGCCTGCAGAAACTGTAGCATTTAGCAGTGATATTGCTATTTCTGTGCCTCCCACTGGAAAAGATTCTCTCCAACTTTGTACCAGTTTGGGTTGATTTTTTTTATTTCATTCTAATGTTCACTATGGCTGAAAGCTCTGCTACATCCTTGTGGTTAAACTTTCCACAGGTAATGAAAACAGTCAAAACAAATTACTTGTTCTGTTATCATTGTGCTACTCTTGCCATCTAAGAGCATGTGTGAACATATATATGTCTATTTATCATGATTATCTTTTCTGCGAGCTACAGCGGGGCACAAAAATGCAGACTCCTTAGAAACACTTAGCAGGAAAGAAAAATAAGAAAAGACTGATCTTGAGGTTAAGACTTAGAATTGAAAGAAAGGTGACTGGGTTCAACTCCTGAGATGTACCCACTGAAGATACAGGTTTTCTGACACAGGACAACATCACCAGGGCTCCAGGAGAGGCTCTTAAACTCTCCACTTTATAAAGTTGATAATGATAATTAACTCTATCATAGAAATTTTGCTAAGGACAAATTTCTTGGTGTTTCAGAGCTTTCAGATGTTATGTATGATTAGAGACCCCAACACAGCAATGTAGTATCTTTGAAATTACATTCACCTTTTTTCTCAGTAAGATGAAAAGAGTACTCCCTGTCTAGGGGCAACTGTTAAACTATAATCAGGTGCTTGTTAAACTGCAAGGACAAAGCTCTTAAATAAATCCTTGGTTCATTAAGCCAGCACTATTGGAGATACTGCCTTTGGTAGAACACCTATTGTGGTTGTGTAGCATTAGTTATAGCACAGTAACTCTCGCTAGAACAGAAGTCTCTTGTTGGAGTACAAAGATCCAAGCTGCTTGACCAGACACTAAAATACACTCAGATGTCCTCACTGTCACTTACTTTTAATAACTAAAGCCCAATTATTCTATGTAAGAACACAATTGGGGGCAGTTCTCATTTTAAAATTGTAATGGAATCAATTTTCTACAGGTAGGTGAGATAGAGCATAAGGATTCCTCTCTACAGCATAAAGTCAGTCATCAGAAGGAAAGCAGCAACTGGCATAACTGAATTGGGCTCATTATTATTTATTTTTAGCAACCACTGAGTGATTTATGACATGCTTTTCAAATCTAAAACACACTTCATTAAATAGGTGAAGAAATATTAAGAACTTCATGTTATGGATTCCCGCTTTAAATTGAGGTGTTAGATAGGAAGGACGATTGAGTTGTAAGAGTTGAAAATTTTGGGAAAGTAAAAAATTAAAACACTGTTCTGCAGTTTCAACCTAGACCAGCACAGCGAAGATGTTTTTAATAGTTCTTTTCAAGTGGATGACTTCCTTTCCTGTAGTTTGTGAAGTAGATTCTACTACTTCACACAAATGTAAAGCTAGTGAAAATATTTCAGATTACATTAGGACAAGAATAGCAAGGTGGCCTATTCTGTTTAGTTGCATCTGAGATTCCCAATAACTATGCCTTGCATTCAGCATATCTCTTGAGTCTCTTTTTTTGAATGGTTGGAGTCACAGTTTCTGAAAAATTTGTGGTTTCTGGAAAAAAAAAAAGTGGTATCATTACTTTTTTTTTTTTTCCTACGTCAACATGCTTGAAATGAATCTCTCTTTAAGGTTGAGGTCTTGATTGTTTATGTTGTACTACTTTTGAAAATCCCTCTAGTTGATATAGAAAAAAAAAAAAAAAAAAAAAAAAGTCCTGTGAAGTCCTACGTTCCAGGGACTGCTTAGCACAATGTTTTTGTCAAAAAACATTCAGTAGTGTTCTAAAATAAGAAAGTCAGTCAAAATCCACATTACAGGATAAAAAATATACCAGAGGTGGGCATGAGGGGATGACTATTGATGTTATTTAATTTTCAGTTTATAAATCAACTAGCTATAACAGATATTTCTATTATACACACTCTGCAATATTATTTCTATCAATACCCTCTTTGTTCCATGTTGACATAAGGAACGTAATACTTTAGTGTGCTCTCCATCACCTGAGTCAACGTGAATATCTCAGTTTTGAAATCTTCTACCCATATCCCTGTACAAATTGTGCAAACAAGTTGATTTTAAAGTATATTGATAGACTGGGAGATCAAAAGTATTAGTCTTTGTAGAAGAATATTTTAAGAACGTACTCAAGGTTCACATCAGCAGCATACATGATCTGTAAGTAATATGCACTCATCAGATAAAAGCTGTTATTTATTACAGTAATAGAAATGAAAAACTATGGATCAGATCAAACAATACTTTAAAATCAGCATCTTTAGAAATGGAAATAGACTAGAAAATTAAACGATTTTTAAAAAAAAAAAAGTTGCTCCTGGAGGGTATTTTAGACATTAAAATGAATTAAACAATATCAGTAGGAAACTATTTCTAGAAGATAAAAGCATAAGACCATTTAAAGAATTCAAACTTTTACTTAATTTATTTAAGACAGGAAAAAAAAAAAAAAAAAGGAAAAAAGGAAAAAATAAGAGATAATACTCTTCCCTACTGAGACTACAGTTATCTTTCTCTGTCCAAAGAGGTCATCATGCATGATTTTACTTAGTGTTGAAGTTTAAAACTACATTTTCTGTCAATTGCAATTCCACTGCCAAGATTAGAATTTAAATTACAGTAATGCTTATAAAAGACTTTAATTGCACATGCTGGTCATAGATTGTTTTTAATATATGCTACATTAATCCTATATTTCAGAACTTTAAAACAACAATTTCTGAAAGAGGCCATGAAGGATTTTTACTCTTTTACATGGTCTATTACTACGTTTAATTTTTTGAATTTTATCTTCTCACTGTTCTATTAAGTACTGAAGACCTGTCACAGCAAGAGACAGATCTACGTAAGATGTCTCTTGTGCTCTTAAAATTTCTCTGCACACAGCTCTGTGTCACATAATATGGCTACATAGCCCGTTCTATATATCCATCTACCCACTTCTGCTTATATCCCAAATAATGCATTAGAAGCCAAGTTTACAGCAAATATGTATTAAAACAGTGTAATACGGAGGATCTAATCCTATAGTGCTTAATGGGGATGTTTAGTTAATCACAGACTTTTAAACTAGAATAGCCTACTGTGGGTATCCAGACTTGCCTTTTTTATCCCTTTTCTCCAACCTGGCAAAAGGAGTTATTTTCAGTTTAAATTACCTAAATTTCCACTTGGTCAGTACTAAATTATCCATCTGATAAAGCCTAAACTTGCTTTAGTTAAGAGTCTCAAGTTGCAAAAGATCATATAAGGTTTGGGGAGTTCAGTTATTGGGAAGGCAAGTGTGTTTCATTTTACAAACATTTTACTGAATAATCTAGCTAACTGCAATCTTTGCACTTTACATTTTACATTGCAGTCTTTGAAATATTCACTGACATATGGTATCAATGATATGTCCATTGGTGTATGTCATGACAAGAGAAAGTCATAAAATAACAGAATCACAGACTGGCGGAAGTTGGAAGGAACCTCTGGAGGTCATCTAGTCCAGCTTCCCTGCTCAAGACGGGGCACCTAGAGCTGGTTTCCCAGGACCACATCCAAGCAAACTTTTCAGTATCTCCAAGGACGGAGACTCCACAATCTCCCTGAGTAACCTGTGCCAGTGCTCAGTCACCCTCACTGTGAAAGAGTCTTTCCTGATGTTCAGTGGAAGAAACTTCCCGTGTCTCAGTTTGTGCCCATTGCCTCTGTTCCTGTCACTGAGCACCACTGAAAAGAGCCTGGCTGTGTCCTCTTTGCACCCTCCCTTCAGGTATTTATATACATCGATGACATCACTCCGAGCCTTCTCTTTAGGCTGAACAGGCCCAGCTCTCTCAGTCTTTCCTCACTGAAGAGATGTTCCAGTCCCTTAATCATCTTTGTGGCCCTTCACTTGACTCTGGTAGCTCCATACTTCTCATGTACTGTGGAGCCCAAAACTGAGCACAGTAAGTTAAAACACTTTCAACAGGTTATTTACAAAAATGAAAAAAATAATAATAATATATAATATTTATATTTTAATCTATATATAATTAATAATATATAATAATATAAAATTTTATTGAAAACACCCACAAGGTTTTGAAAATGTTATTCTAGTTAGTCAGGAAAAGAGGGGATAACATGAATAAGAAACAAAGCTGAAGAATATAAAACATTTTCATTTCAGCTACTTGGTTTAAATCTACTGTGTTACTTGTGGTTTTGTTAGATTGCTTGCAAAATTACAAAATAAAATACATTTCTTTTTTAATATCAAAAAGTTTCATTCAATTAAAAAAAATTTTTTGGAAGTTCATTTCATGGCAAATTCTCAAATCTTTTTTGGTTATTGTTTAAAGAAAAATAGTGTGCAAGACATGAAAACTGCCAAAACTTTGCTACTCCAACTTCATTATTTTCAGTTGCAACACACAACAAGGATAATATAAGGTTTTAGCACTTTATTGTAATGGTCAGTGCTCTGAGTCCAAATTATCTTTCATAGCTTAAGTCTTTTACTTGAAAAATATATAAATCTTACATTTATATACATTAAAAATTATGCATTTTATTACTGTGTATGTGTATTTAGTATAAATAAGTTTGTGTTCATGTACACATGCACATACCTCAAGAATCAAAGACAACATCCATTATTTCCTCTACCTGTACTAAAAGGGTACAAAATATAAGAAAAATAGTACATGGTACTGCCAATTTCCTTTCCCCCCACTATTGGCTATGAATTCAAATTCCCTGTAAAGTGAACAGACTCAGCTGTAATAAAAATCAATTAGATATTGTGAATTATTAAAATGAAGGAAAGCAACACTCAGTTGAATCAGCTCCAGTTTGTTACCCTGGAGGTGGCACAAGTTGATATAATTTTAAATGTGATTCATGCTGTTTAGACAGATGATATAAATATCTCAGGGAGACAGAGATAAATTAGTTTTATCCATCAAAACAGTCTAGAGTCAAGGTTTCCGTTAATAATTCAACGATTCTGTGAAAAATTCCTTACTTATTTTTAACCAAATGGTTCCTCATTTTTTTGGAGGACCAAAAATAATCAACTTTTAAGTAGGAAGATCTTTTAATAGGCAGCGTTAGTATTCTCTGGCTTCTCTAGAAGACCATTTTTCCATATGTTACTTTCCCAGTGTAGAGTTTTGTACAGATACTGCACATATCAAACAAAATTATATCCAAGGCATGAACAATTCCATGAAATAACTTGCAGAGAAGAAAAAAAAAATACAAAGAAGCTTCACATATTTAGCTATGTAGACACTAAAACTTGTAGACAATCTAAAAACTACATTCTAGTGGTAAAGAGATTTACAAATCCAGCAGGTTCCCGCTCACATTACTGTGCTCAAGACCTGAAATATCTGAAATAAATCACATTTCCTGAGTCTGAGCTGGTTTGATGTGTGCTCTAGGTTCACTAACAAATGCTGGCCCAGATGCCCTCCTCTGGCTCCTTCCATGGTCTGTGGCTGCACATGACCTGTGATTTCCATGAGTACAAACATGCTGATTCAAAACTGCATGAAGGAGAACTCCTGTTTCTCCACGAGATTAAACAGTTGGTATTTGTCTTTGCCACCACCCCATAAAAAAAAACAACCAGCCAAACAAAAAAAAAACCACCACCCAAACACAAATGCTGCAGGGTTTTTATTTTTAAAAAAGCAGCAAATTTATTAACAACTGTGCCTCAAAAGGCCTTCCCATCAGCTACTTGATTTAAGACAAATCAAAGGACTTCTAGACTCCCATGCACATGAGAAAGGAACCTGTGAAAACCCGATGGCCTCCTCTTCAGCTGTCTGTCAGTAAACGTGGAAACCTTGGAAGCTATGTTTATATCAGAGCTTTCGAGGTTTCTAGTTGTGGATTGTAGTCCAAAAGACAGATGAAAGATTCCTAATACTTCCAGTCCCAGATAGCTATGGTACTGACCTGAAAATCTAACGCTCAGTGGATATTGAGAAAATCTGTTTCAAAGAGCTATTTGAAAATAAATTTGCGGATAGCATTTTTCATTCTGAATTCAACAAATGTGAACTTCCCAGTGAAACCCTGTGTTCTATACAAAAATTCCCTGCTTTCTCTACTACTGGCAATGCTCTGGTCTACAGCTAGGTGGTTGTATGGCAGCTACTGCCTCTCTCCACCTAGTCAAACGCCATGCTTTCCACCCCAACACCCCCTGAGCTTTGAGTCTCTGCTCTGATCAAGCACTAGTGACCATGCATACAGTAAAAACCTCTGGGATCCCCTCTCCTGAAATGTTTTTATTTCCTTCAGCAGTTTCGTGAGCCTGTCAGGGTCCTGAGAGCACCACCAACCCTCCCTGTCCATGCACATCCTCCCAGGGCTGCCCCACTCTGCCTGTGACCCAGGTCCCCATGTCAGCCACCCGAGCCGTCAGCCCTGGCCCCACTGACGTCGCAGCAGGGCCTGGTCTCCAGCTCCCCACAGTCCTGTCCAGCCCAGACACTGGCCTTGCTGAGCCAGACCCACACACAGGCCCACATCCCAGCCCACCTTCAGCCCATCCTCATCCCCAGGGATGTGCCCAATGCTGGGGCTGCTCTGGTGCCCCCAGCTGCCCTGCTCCTGGCTGTTCTTAAAAATAGACCTGCAGAGAGTGCAAACCACCTGCTGAAGAAATCAGCCATGTAACATCAGCAAGCACGCACTGCAGTGAAGTTAGGGTTTCTAAACTGGATGATGTTTTGGGAAGAGCTGCTCTTAGTTCATCATAGGATACATGAAGGAAGAACAGCATTAATGGGACGTTTGTAGCTAAAGCTTAAAAGCTTAGTTACTAAACTGAAGAGTTAGATAAAGATGATACAGCTAAAATATATCCAGTTAAGTATAAACTAACTTCAAAAGTTACCAGTGTATCAGATAACTGGGGGGGGGGGAGTATCAGAAAGTTATTTAGGGGTAAAGTTCCATTATACGCATTGCACATTCAAAATGAATGCAGCTGGCACTGCAGACTAAGTAGAGCACAGGTTGACACCACAAACTGCTTTAAGGACTGGGTGAGCTCGGATTAGAAGTAATAACATTTGATTTGCTACATATAAAATATGTGGCCAGGCTCACGTGCAACGACTGGCAAGGATGCCACCTGTGTGTCTTTGCCTTTGTCTTAAAGTTCTCAAGTGAACATCCTTTTGCTTGACAGCCAAAATGACCCACGATGTCTACTTCTAAGAAAATCTGGTAAGAAAGAGGTCTACAGGCAATAACACTGGTGAGCCTCAGCACAAACAGGATCCAGGCAGCCTGCCATGCCCTGATTAGAGGTCCATCTGATGCTGTACAACTTAAGGTTGCCGTCATCTGAAGACACGTAAAATTATCCATGTTATCCCCATCTTCCTTGTGTTATCTCCAATAAAAGGTACTTTAAATAATATCTTATTAAGTCTGAGTGCCTTTCTTGCTGGGTTCCATAACAAACTCGAGCACAGGTGTGTTGCAATTCTCTGTAGCATTCTATAAAAAAATAACCCTGACCTTCTACAGTTTGCTGGTTAGAAGCTAGACCAAGAAGCTCACAGTAAACATGCTAGTTACATAAATATTACATGGAACAAGTCAGCTGGGTAAGACAGCTCCACAGAGTACAAAAATGAGTCTTAGATATTATTCACAGAATAATGCCCAAAATGTCAAAATTATAAGCCTGGCACAATCTGTACATGAGCTGCAGATATGAGAACCTACACTTAATACAAGACAACTCACTCCACAGAGCCTGTTTGATGGCTATGTAGTCACCATAGAGTCAGAAGCTAATAAATTTATGATACATCTCCTTTGCATAGTGAGCTGGAGCGAAGAAAAGGGGACACATAAAACAACTACAAGCTTCTCACAACGACTACACTTAAGTGAAATTTAGTAGCATCATGAAAAGCCATCATCACTCAGTGCTTGAGGAATGACTAACTGGTGATCTAAGGACCTTTTTCAAACCAAGGATCTCCTAGAAGATATACTTTCTTATCTGAAATAATTACATTTAGTGTTATCTATTAATGATAGTTTAATTTTATTATTTATCAGATGTGTATATGCTTTACAACACATAATTTTTCCATAACTTCATGATATGTTAGTTAATTGGAATGGATAACAATTTTATTTAATGGTGGTTTTACATATGTAGTGAATTATGGGATGTACTTGCACATTCTTCCTACAGCTTTTGTTAAAAAGCTTAGTTTAAAATAAATTCTTTGTGGGTGTGCTTTGCACAGCAGCATCTCAACAAGAAAGCACAGACAAAGTTAATGAGTTTATTCAGATTTAAATCAAAAGCTTATTTTTCAGTCTTTCGGTTAAACAGGAAAGTTCTCTAGTGATTTCTGAATCCCTAAGCCAAGATCATAAATATCATTAACCATCTCCTTTAGTCTTGTTTCTGGTAGGAAATCTGGTTCCATTCTCTCCAAAATAATGCATATGCACACTTGACACAGAAAATATAAATGTGAAACAACAGTTCCATAGCTTGTCACAGCATAGATTTAAACTGTTAAACACCAGCTAGTAATCCCTGAAATTGAGTCACTAACCTCTCCAAAACTTTTGCTAGCATGTGGGTAAAACTCGTTACAAAAAAGATGGGGTATATAAAACCAGACTATTCACGCATGTGTTAGCTTGCAGTAATGTTTAAAAACAAATTGCGCATTACATATGATTTCAATAGTGCATTATTGGGGGGAAAAACACAGGTGTGTTAAAATCTCATTTTATATATTTTTTGAAATATCTGACCACATAAGAGGGGCATACCCTGTCATTCCAGTGAAAAGCATGGGTCAAGAGTGAAATATAATGCTGAGCACATTAAGTTGTGCCCACATTTATCCACTCTTTTCAGTAGTGCCAAATGTTAAACAAATACTTCTTGAGATTTATTTTGGCTATACTCTTCCCTCACTGTACTGCTAGGTATTAGCTTTTTCCTCCCTTGATTTTTGAACAGTATTCATTTCTTAATACTGTCTAATATTTTCCCTGTGCTTTTAGAAAAGATAAACATTTGCAAACTTTTAACCTGTTCAGAGATTGTGGGGTTTTTTATAAGCTTTAAGAAGAATCTAAAGTTCAGCAAAATAAAGACAGATCCTGTTTCCTAGAACATGCCTCAGGTTGACAGTTTCTTCTACAGTCCAGCCAAACCTCCTGCAGCACCTCCTCTTGTTATCACAGTCTCCAAAGTACAGACTTGCCAATTTACCAAGTTGTGCACTGGTTCCTATGTGAAACTAAAATAAGACTTCACTTTCTAAAACATGCTGTATGGTATTTGGGAAGTTTTATCACTAACCTAACAGAGACAGAAAACTGAAATACATTGCAACTGGAGTCAGTCTTCAAAAAAGGTCAGGTCTGGACTGTAGCATCCTGAATTCTGGAAATGTTCTAAATACAGTGACTTGATTCAGTCAGAAGGAAGGCTCAGCATGTGGAATAACAGGAGGATCAGTGAAGAAATAAGGTATCCAAACAGGATTCCTTAACAAATTATTGCACCTTCTTTGCAAACAGGAAGACTGGCAGAGAAAAGGAGAAGGAAGGTATGAAAAAAAAAAAAAAAATTACTTTTTACCAGATAATGATTTAGAAAGGATTATGAAAGCACTTTAGATTAGCCCAGTATCTGAGCATTATTAATTCTTACAAGGCCCTTCAATTCTTCCCATGGAAAAGGATGTACTTGAGTTCCTTGGTTAAGTTAAAGCTGGATCATCCCAAGCTTGTCTGTACTCAAAGAGAAATAGGTGGCTCCATCAAGTGGCTGGGTTTGATTCAGATCTTAAGTAGGCCTGCTTATTTTCCTGTAGAAAAAATGTCGACCAGGATGTACATTATTTTTGCTTTACAGACCCCTGGACATTTTCCAGCTAACATTTTATCCTTTTCAGAATACTCATCTATTTTGTCAAATATATATTAGAACCTGATTTCTTCAATTGCCTTTTGTGAAAACTTTATGGACCCTCACAGTACAGTCTGAAAAAACAATGTAAGCATTTTAGCAAGATAGACAAGCTCCTAACTTAGATGTCTCAGGTATATCACCAAAATTGGGTGGGTGAATATGCTGAGACCTTTCTGTAAAAGGCATGGTCAGACAATGTAGGGAGAGGCAAAGTAATGTACGGGTTTTGCAGAGTAGGCACTACTATATTATTTATTCTTTACATCAGATAACTTAAAGAGGAAAATGAAAAACAACTTGCCCAGAGACACAGTGAGAAAATAGCTGGCAGGTGGGAACAGGGCTCCAACTGTGATAGTATGCACAGATTACCATCCATTTAAACAAAGAGTAATCAGCACAGTATTATACGTTTTTAAAATACCGGAGACTGCAATTCATGGCAAACTGAAATTAACTCTATTTTTATTCCTTGGTTTGAAATAAATCAGAGAAATCTCTTAAACTAGAAGAACATAATGGATAAAAGGTGAACAGATTGTTTTAGTTGCTTTTAAAACATCATTTCAGATTCCTAGTGTAAAAAAGATTATTTCTAGGTGTGGGTGGTATAATTGAAATAATCAGTCCCTTTATGCTGGTATTCTTGATGCACATTTAAATGTAGTGCTAATAAGTAATGAATTTAGCCAAAAAAAACAATCAATCCGAACAACTGAAGGACATTTTCCTTTCCTGACAAAGTATAAAGCACAGTGAAAAATATATCTCAAAGTTCTGAAGTAATTTTGGGTGGAGTAATGAATTCTTTTAATTTTAGACATTTATATAGTTCCATTGCTGTATCGTCTTAGTATATCACAGTCTATTAGGTGTTTGGCCATTTACATTCACGATGCCCAAAAACTGTGGGGAAAAAATTACCCATGCTTTACAGATATGGAATGAAATGTACTGGCAAACATATAAGACAAGTGAGTTTAGCTAATGTTCCCAACGTATTCACATGGCAGAGTGAGACATGCCCTGTGTCTTTACACTCAGATCATGAAAATGCATGGCCTTTTCCCTACACTTTGCACCGTGCTCTTCCTTTTTAGATTATGTAGCCGGGAAGGAATGGAAGAGAACATACAGAATGAATACTGTAAGCAAAGAAGGAAACAGAAGAGACTGACCTGCTGAAGTCAATGGCAAAACTCACATTGATTTTCACACGTCTGGTTTAAATCTCAAGTCTAATCATTCTGCTCATGACATGGAAGTCCCCTCATCTAATGAAATGATCAGGGAATCTTCAAAAGCTCAATCACAGCAGCAGAAAGGAAGGCTGTTCTAACAAAGGATGTTGGGTAGCTTTTGTAAACCGATCTTTCACATACACAGACAAAAAGACAGATTCTCTGTCAGCTTACAAAATGAGAAAATTCCCAAGAACTTTGGTGGTAATAAATTAAAAAAAAGCAGAAAACCCCCTCTCCTAAATTAGGGATTCAGTAAACAAGGCTGTTATTGTTCTTTTACATCTGAGCTTGATATTAAGATGATGAACATTTTAAAGGAGACAATAGGAAAAAAAGGAGTCAAACAGCTACAGAAGTTTCACTAAACCAGCTTGATAATACAAGTGTAATTTTCTTCTCCCCCCCCCCCCCCTCCGCCTTCTCTTACTTGTGCACTTTAGAAACATTTTGAGGGGGAAGGTGGGGGTGGAAGGTCTAGAAAAACTAAAAGGAGCCTATTAAGGGAATTTCAGAAATCAAGAATAAACACAATGCATTTCTGCTTCTGACTGAGACATGTTAATAGGAACTCTAATACAACGTGTATTGCGCTCACAATTCTTCTGTTTGTGCTGGTTATTCACGCCTTTTCAAGCGTGACATAATCTTAAAACCATCTAGTTACAGCAAAACCTTGGCTAGTCATAGATTTAAATGGTTATGAAGAGAATTTTGAAGAAAAGACAAAAAGAAAAAACTAACTTGGAAAAAGAGCCTACTAGAGTCGCAGAAGATAAGAATAATGCAATTAATCATTGTTAAATTAGTCCCTTGAAAGACAAAATTCCAAGTTCCCCTGTTCCCCATTTTGGTAACAGCTTTGTTTCACAAACTTCTTCCAATGTGTAATCCTGGCTAGCTTTAATGCTCTGTAGAAAATTAATTGTCACTGAAATTACTAATGTCTGCTTATTATGGATATGTTAGTTGTTCTAAGAAGTAGATCAATTTGAAAGATAGATTAGACAAGGTCAACAAATTTATGCCAACACTCTGAAACTTATGAATATGGATAAGCGCAAGATGGCTTAGACCAACAATTGTACATGAATGACAGATCAACACAACTACTTTGGAAGTGGTACTTAAAATATTAAAATCTAAGAGGAACATATTTCTCCTTAAGTAAATATCCTCAGTCAATGCTCCCCATAGCAAAATAAAAAAAGGCTGGAAGGGGAACGTATATTATTGGAGAGGGGAGGGAGAAAGGGAGACGAACTGGGTAAAAACGTCAGAGTTGCTTAAGTGCGTAAGGACTATTGCTATAGGGGTAGGTAGAGGACAGTATTAAACAGAGCATGTGTAATGAACCTAGAAGTAAATGAAGGAGAAATTACAGTGTGAGAGAGTGAATGAAGAAATAAAGGAAAGGGAAGGAGGCAGACACAGATAAGTAGAAAGGACTGTGGTACAATGTGGAGCACCACAGGACTGCAAAGAGGATTCAGAACAAAGAAAAGAAAATAAATGGGAAGGTGAGAAAATACAGACAATTGTTAAAACATATACTCAAACTGGAGAAGGAAGTGAAAGAAAGAGGAAGAAAGAAGTGATATGGGGAAGAAAATGCAAAGAAAAAAAACATTAAAAAATAGCTTGCCAGAAAGAGTCAACCTTGTCAGTCAAAACGATTAAAGGCAATCACATCAAGAATCAATTCTGGCCTTGAAGAAGATATTCCCAAATACAATGCAATTTCCCTAAAGGAAATGCCTTTATAATAATAAGAATTAACAAATCAATAGAAGAACTGTTTAATTTTCTTGCCATTAGTTCAAATTCATGTTCCCTGCAAAGAATGTCTGAATGACAATCATTGAGCATAGCAGAACCTCATTTATATTACACTTGCCAATCAAAGTTACAAAGCTACAAACTGTACACAACTGGGATCTTTGGTAGATATGTACAATATATCAGTCCACAAGAGAAAAATGAGTTAGATCATAGTGGAATAAAGGAAGTTTTGTTCTTTGATTGAATACAGATCAGTGAAACATTCTCTGCTACAAACATTTTAAAGTAAAGGTATATGTAATTAAGTGTGACATTCTTGAAAAGGTGTATCTTAATGAATTCAGCAAGAACACCACTTGGCTTAGTCTCAGTGAGTGGATATTTTATAAATCTTGGAGAGGATTTAAGATCAGACAAATAGAACATATAAATCATCAGACATGTTTCTAATTGCTTCTATTTAGCCCACACAAATGCACATACAATATTCAAACACAATTTTCTCTCATCTAGAAAGACTGATTACTTGCTGGCTTGTTTGTGTTGTTTCGGGAATACCCTGAAGCATGTCTTCCTGTGATCTCTCCAACTTTCAAAATTCATAATCCTTTCCCTTTCACTTCAGTGTCCACAGCATGCAACAGAACAGAAGCAAACACTGAACCTACTCAAAATGCTACCTAAATTCCTTTGCCACATCCACACGCCTCCCAGTGTCATACCCCTTGAATATGGGTGCTGATATTCAAAAGCCAAACTGAGTGCATTACAGAGCAATTCTGTGTTTCATTAATTCCTACTAAAATCAATGGTCTTCAGAGATCCTCAGTACATCCCAGTAAAAAGCTCCCAAAAGATTTTTTTTTTTTTTTTTTCCCCACACGGAGCTGACAGCCTAAGGAAGGAGCAAGGTTTACATTTTGTGGGCATGAATTATTGGTTAGGAAAGAAGTTTACATTCATTTCAGAAATACATCACGGGCAAACTGCATTGGAAGCAATTTAGCATTCCTGCTAGTTAAACTGCCAGATCTTTGCAGATTACTTTTAAGTGCTATGTTGGTAGGCACACTTTGCCTAGCAACAAGTGCCAGATTTCATTCCATTTCCTGCACACACAATAAAGGTCCATAAATTGCTTCAGCATTTAAGCATTCAGGAATTATAGCTGCTGTTCAGAACATATCTAGTAATAACATTTCTTGCACATAAACACTTTATATAATCTCTTTACATAGATGAACATGTCTGAAGATAAACACTTGAGGGGCTTATGGGTTTGTTTAAGGTCGTTGTTTTTTTTTTTTCTCTAAACGCTTGTGGTCTTCCGGAGGCAAAGTTACATTACATATTAGCAAAAATATTTTTATAAACACATATTTAGAATGAGAAGACAATATACTAACATACCTAGATGTCAAGGAGAGTGTAACAAACAGAAAATTATTTTAAAAGTCAGATGGTAAAGTAAAAAATCAGTAATACAGAGATATTATAGGGAGCTAACCAAGTACAAATGTTTACTGGAGGACTGAGAGAACATAAATCTAGGTGAAAAATACTGTCTGCTAGCACATACCAAAAACCTTGACTATTGAAAGCACCAGCAGAAAAAGTATTCATTAATAAAGACAGCATCTATTGATTGTGAAAAGAGAATGTGAAAATATTTTAGGATATATTCTCCATGAAAGTAGTTATTTTGAAAGAATGGCGGTCTGTAAAAGACCTGTAATCAAAGTGAAACTAAAACAACATTTAGAAAATATCACCTAGGTAGACCAGGTGGTCTGGATAATATTAACCTCCGTATTACATTGGTAAGTCTTTAGTTGTTCAGTGATAGCAGTGCAAGATCACAGTGGAAAGGATACCATGATATCTGTGTGAAGTGAAAAGGAAGCTCGAACAGATGGTGGAGAATAACATAGGGATAGGACTGGGGAAAGAAATGCTGCAGTTCAAAACAGAAGAGTGCTGCAGCACTGTGCTCCTGCCTGTTACCACTTTAGCAGAACTTATTATAATTTTGCCTTCTATACACAACTTTTTATCAGGAATATCATGTGATATCAAAGGTAGAAAAACATATGTCCTAAAAGAATTTAAAATCATTTTACTATCCCAGATAATGCTGTGACATTTCTCTTGCCTTTAAGAGCTGGTACATCCAATGGGACCTAGAATGGACCAGGATCACTATTTTGAACAGTGTTTCCTAGTCAGCTAGTAGGTTGGAATTTCTTTTTACCAGACAAATAACTTTATTATTCTGAAGTTAAAAGAATTCCAAACCAACAAATAAACTACACTCCCCAACCCCCACCCCGCCAACAGTATTTAGCATTAACGTAAGTGTTTACTATTCTTCAGGTAAAATCTGTTTCACGATCATTTTTAATAACATAAATAAGAATAATAGTTTGCCATATTTCTAAAGCTGGCCATATTTCTAAAGTTGGCCCTGTAATAAAAATAAACACTAGCCAGGACAGTGCACAATTTCCCACTTAGCACTTTAATATAAGTATCTGCTGCTCAATTTCTCCATGGATGTCTAAAAGAAAAAACACTATATAACTACTTTAAAGAAAGAGCTAAATACTATACATTGCTTTTTTGGCATTAAACAACTCAAAAAGGTTACCCAGCAGTTTTTCCAATGCTTTTTCAGACAACTTCTTTCCACATACAGATGCATTCACCCACACATATACACATATATAAAATATAGCTGCATATATACTTATAAAAGTGAAAATACCTTAATTAGCACAAAAATGTATACACCATTTGGGGACTGTATTGCAAGAGGGATAGAACACGATAATAACTAAAATGGAAGTTGAAGAAAAGTTATTTACTGTTGTACGTGCTGCCATAAAGCGTCAAAATATATATTCTAAAAGTTCAGTAAAAATATATTAAGAAAATAAACATCAACCACACATCAATAATAAGAAAAACAAATAAATGTAGTAGTTCTATTTTAAATAGTTTTGCAATAGGAAGCGGACATTTTTTCAGTACAAATAATCAAGGGCTAGGAACTAGATTTCAAGGAAGGCAAACAGATCAAACTCATTTTTGTTCTCTTTCTTTGCACACTCTCTTTTTCAGTCTTTCACTTTTGTAATGGTTTTTCTTAAACTAGCTTTTCTTCTGAAGGAAATTGAGAGCTCAAATACTAATGGCAACAGGCTCTTATTATGCATACTCTTTTACTTATTAATTGAATATAAGAAGCAGAGTATCTTCTTTTCCTTTTTCACACAGAACGGTAGCCTTGGAAGAGCACTGCAACTTTGTTCACTTGGGTTTTATACTGATTTTTCAGCCTCTACACCCTCCAAAACAGAGCGCCATCAAAAACTCAGGAATTTATTGTCCTGTGGTTAGGTCTCACAGTTAGCAGGACTCTGCACATCAAGGAGAATTGCTTGAATTGTAAATGCACCCTGTGTTTCAGGGACACACATGTAGCACAGATCTGAAACAGGGAAAATTTCCAGCTAGCCATTTGCTCCTGTTCTGGCTGAGGACTGTACAATAAAGCTATTCGGTACAAGAGGTGAAAAGAAAGTGCAAGGAAAAGGCCAACTGGAAAGTGGTTTGGGTTCCCAGGAATACAATACCACAGAATGGAACAGATTTTATGTTAATTTTTTTCCAAAAAGTTCCCTACAGTCTTCTGTAAATCATATACATTTCTTCCCAGTTCTTCCAGTTTCCATCTGTCCTTCTGGAACACCGCCTGTTCTCCCCATCATTTGTCAAATTTGCTACTCTGGAATGGAGTACACAGGTGATTCAAGGGACAATTCGACACTACTATTCCAAGTAAAGCAATTACATAAAATGCTTAAAAATGTATCCTAACCTATTGCTTTATGAACCACACTGGGACAATTGACGCCAAAAATATATGTCAATGCAGATGAAATCTCCCTAACACTCCATTGATAAGCATAATGCAAATTATACTATGAATTTCATCCTCACATCGCTGGTGGTTTTATACTGAGATTGTAAAATATATGAATAGGACAATTATTTCATTTCAATCTCTACCAGTTTCTTTCTTTTACTTCAGCAGGATTTGGACCAAGCCCTAAACAGCTGCTAAACTCTTATGTCCATTACCTCTTTGGAAGTGATTTTCCTCTATGGCAGTATGAACAGTCTTACAAAATACCTCCAGACCTTCCAGCAATAACATACAGCAGGTCAGGATGTTTTAGGTTGGATTACACATGGGAATGTCTGTAGGGGTAAGAAATATAGATTTTTAAAAATATTTTCTTTTTAAATAACAGTAATACCATTATGATTTTTTCAGATTGTAAATTGCAGAGTGCTGAACGTACAGATCTGGATATTCAATTTGTTTAAAACTGGGTTCAAGGTGAGACTGTGATGCAGCAGCCAAACACTTCCTGCAAAATCCATGCACTATATTTGTGGCAGGTAACTGAGTCTCAGTCAAGTTATATCTTTTTCTGCGTGCTTTGTTTCAGTATGCATCTTCCCCTCCTCTACTTCACAGCCCGAATTTCTCCCTTTCACTATTTCTGACAAAAAAAGATCAGTGAGAAAATTCCTCCAAACATATTAACCCACTTTGTAGGAAGGGAGCACCAGGATTTGAGTAAAGCTAAAATGCTAGATGTCTGCATGATCTTGAGCTGACCTGAACACAGAAGACTTCCACATGCTATTAAGCTACAAAGCCAAGGGACAGTCAGACTAATACCATGGCTTTAATTTGCAGTGAAAACTATCAAGATGAAAATTAGTTTTGGTGAAATCGGTTTTCATCCTCAAGATCTTGTGTCACCCACAGTCGCAGCACATTCTGTCCTGGTACTCTAACTCAGCATCTCTGTAGCAGACAGAAAGGAAAAAGCACCAGGGAATAAAATTCATGCTATTTTCAGAAGCAGTTTCCACCCTAATTTCAGCAGTGCAGGACAGATACATCTCATACAATACTAGCTTCCCACCTCCATTTCAAGAATTGACTTATCTGATGGTCTGAAACTGCCCTGGATTCTTGTACTTCTACAAAAAGCTGCAAACTCTTGTAAGTGCACATGTGGATTTAAGGCTTGCTATGACCCTTCATTGTTTTTTAGTAACAATTCGCAATTTTAGAGACTATTCCATTTTCTAAATGTTGAACAAGTGAAATAATTCCATTTTAACATGCCATGGAAAACAGATAAATACAACATTATGCATGTGTTTTAGACAGGGAAATTTCTCCAGTAAAGTGAGTTTCAATTTCTGTGTAGTCAGGTTTTATTTGACTTTGTTAACTGTCAAGTTGTTTTTGTTTGTTGGTATTGCTTTTATAATTTTGTTTTTTCCTACCAAAATTTTAACATAAATACTTATTTACAGAATTATTACTTTTAGACAGATTACTTAGACTATTTCACTATTTATTTATTTTGCAGAACTTTCTGAATGCACCTGTTAGCAAACTGATATCCTTTGTAACTGGCTTTGTGGAAAAACCCATGCAACTTTGACGATGTATTCACTGCTAGCCCCTACTCACACTCCCATTAACTCCAGCTGGACTGTAAGTTAACAGTATTTCCTGTATGAGAGGTAGAAGACAAAAGACTTCACAGTTCTTATAATTAGTTTTAAGTGAAAGTACTTGGATTGAACAGATAGTCTTATCAGATATAGATCATGATGTAAACAATATCCACTGATGGAGCCCAATGAACACTGCCAGTGAGACCTGAAAAGCTACGTGCTGGAAATAGCAAATGGATGTGTGTGCAGTAACAAGCTTGTTTAGATGGGCATTTGCCAGCAGTTTGCTACACTGGTGTAACTTTCTGAATGTATAATCAGTCAACCTGAGTAGATATAACTGAATATCATTACTGTATTTGGTTTATTACCAGTACTAGAACAGGAGTTTAAGAAAAATGACTTTATGGCCCATCTAGGAGAGAGTCGAGGGCTAATACAGCCCATATCACTCAGCCAATTCACCAACCCATACATTTGTTATAAGGCTAGGTGTTATACAGATGATAGCAAAACGGAAATGAGAAGTTGCCTAGGACAAAATATATAATGACCTAACAGATAGCATCTGCATTCGATGGATCTAGCAATTTTTTCTGTTGTTAAGAAAACAAGACTCTGCCAACTTCCGTCACTAGTACCACGACAAAACGGAAAAGCAAAGTCTCTCTCACACTTCCATATCTAAATAGCTAATACTGGGATTTTCTAAAATGCTGTATGCCACCATTCAATGGGATGAGAGGGGAGGAGGGCACCATAGACTACACACATTTCCGTAACTTTTCTGACTCTCTTCTGGTTGTCTTTGTTCAGAGGGATATAGATATGCCATTAGTTATTATTTAAAATAAACAGTAATTATGAGAGAGAAGACACAAAGCTCCAAGTGACCCAAGAAGGAAGGCAGTAAAACTTTGTTTTTCTGGGAGCAGAACCCCTGACTGAACATCACAGAGCAAGTCACTGGTAAAGCCAGGACCTGAAAGCAGGTCTCAAGCCCTGCTCCAGCTGTCTGTCCCCTAAGCATGATATTCTGACTTGGTCTCTTTCTTTCTCTGAAAACAGCTTTCATAGGTGAGTTTGTTATGTCCCGTACAATTTCAGAATCTCCTCTGCTGACTGGAATGAACAACAATGAGAGTAAACTAGAAATCTAGTCCTTTGCATGTCCCATCAGTGGGCATGTCTTCTTGCATATAATTTCCAGTCTTAGAGTGCCAGAGCTCCCCAGGTGTTATTGGTTTAATATGATCCCAGTGAGATTATAACAGGAAAAGGCTAATAAGTGAAAATTTTCTAATGCGACATGCAAAAATGTACTAATCCAAATGTTCTACTTAAAAACCAATATGACTTCGTTCAAAAAAATCCCCCTTTCTTGTTTTACTTTTAAACTTTTTTCCTCTAGTGAGGCTTTCTATATGCCTCTGCTTTGTTATTTTTCCTCCAGAGGTTAAAATAGATTTCCCAGCTTGCTATTGAACTGTACTGTACCAATTCTTGCTGACGCTGAATTGAAACATACAGTATTCTTCTCTACAATCTTCATGGTATAATAATCTACATGGCATACTCCCATCTCAGCAGTCTAATATCAGCGGATATTTCTCTAATAGTCTAAAAATTAGCATTTAAAATGTTAATTGCTTCCTGACTAATGATGAAAATGATGAGTTAAATGTGCAAGAATTATTTATAAAGTGCAATGGCACACTAATTTTCTCTTCATATTTTAAAAATACAGCAGCCAGTGAGGAATTTTAGAGCAATTAGTAAGATAGACCATACAAGTCTGTGCATGTCAAGCTTTTGTAGTTTGTACTCCATGCATTTTGGTTCCTAAGGGTAAAGAGTGTCACGTTTCTTCACCTCAGATCTATTCTTGCACTTGCCTCGCTTCAACTAAAGTGTAAAAGTTTCCCAAGCAGAACACACTACACTATACCTATTGGTAAAATTCTGCTCTCATTGTAGCCAATGTGTGAGCTCTGTATGAAATGTAGCAGTGGAATCATGAGAGCTTAAAATACACTTATTTATGTCAGGATATAAATCTTCAAGCACAGACATTAATTGTGGCCACCTGACCAGAAAAACTACTAGATAAATTAACTTTCGGTGTTTTTTAAAATTCCAAACTGGATAATTCATTTCTGTAAGGACTCAGTGGGGAAAAAGGCGATAGTTACAGTGGCATCAAGTTTAACATACACACATTGCCACAAATAGCTGCACAATTTAGCAATACAGACATTTTTTTTCATTCGTTCTTCTAACACTTGGAATTTTTCTTAGG
Source organism: Athene noctua (assembly GCF_965140245.1). Lineage (NCBI taxonomy): Eukaryota > Metazoa > Chordata > Aves > Strigiformes > Strigidae > Athene > Athene noctua. The sequence goes on from NC_134037.1 coordinate 205,010,691, forward strand.
TTCACACACTCTTAGAGGATGGATGAAGCCTCTAAATTTCAGTATGACACAGATTATGCAAGACAGTTTCCCGCAAGTTAAAATATACACTTACCTATATAATTTTACTGCATGGTACAGAAAAAAAAAAAAAAAGTATGAATATATTTTCTGCACCACAGAGAGAAACTGGATTTATAAGAAGGAGTCACTTAAACTGGCCTCTCTGTTTTCCAAAAATATTTCTCTTGCAAGCTCCACAGCTGTGGTTCTGGCTCCCTATTCATTGCATTGAAAGCTATGAAAACTTGATCCTTTTCTTCAGCTTTCAGTCTGAGACTCCATCCAAGCAGTACCTGCAGAACTGACCTCTCAGGAATGAATCCTGAGCACTCACACTTCAATATCTTTCAAAATCCACAGGCAAATTCTTTCTGATTTATCTATTTGTAGAGTCACAGAGGAAAAGCCATTGTCTGAGTGTCAGGTTTCTCTGGCTTTATTTGGTGGCCTGTTGAAGAAGAGAGATGTGTCCAAAAACCTAACAACTCCTTCCCAACAATAACAGAGACAACCTAAACATGATAGACTTCTTTTACATGTCTGTGCTAGATTATTTTTTGGGGGGTGGGAAAAAAAATAAATCCACCCACAGTTGTGGACACCCCTCCAGATAGAGCACAAGAGGTCTCAACTGCAATTCTAGTAGGCCACAAGAGTAAATCTCAGCTGACCCAAAAAGGAGGGATGGAAAAAACACAATTTATTTCAAAAGAAGAAAATTAAATCAAAGCAAATACCTGTAAAGAGCAATATTAAGGTTAGAGAATAAGATAATTACTGAAAACATGTAAACAAGCTAGTGATACACAATTGGGAGATAAAAGTAGAACACTACAGTCACATTTTACAGTCAGTTTTTAAAAAACAGCTTCGTTTTTAGTGTCATACCCTTCTTTTGATAAAAAAACGAGATGAGTGAAGTAATTCACTCTTAGGTACCTCTGCTGGCCTCAAATTTCACATTGGCAAGAAACCAGAGCTTTGTACCATAACCTACTTTTAGCCTAAGCAGATCTACTGTAGACTGAATTAATTCATCATCACTATTCATTTATACTGAAGTGCCTAAGCCTAGAAGTGGAACAGGCATTTAAAAAAAAATTAGCCTGGAAAAAAAAACAAAGAAAGATAACATAAATGTATTTGTCTACTGTTTTTAAAGGAGAGGAAAGTAAATTAAAGCTGCATCTGCTTGTTTGGCTATCACTTTTTGCAGCAGTTATTCTAAGGTCACAGTTATTTTGATAGCACCACAGGGAACTTATTTTCACATGGGTGACATGTTCTTGAATAATTGCTCCAGTGTATTAGGAACAAAAGCATTCAAAAGTGCCTACACAAGGTTACTTTCATCTTTCCGAAATCTGAGTATGTTAGACCCCGCTCCAGCATTGCTTTTCTTTCCATCGATAGTTCACTGATACGGCAGCATAGCACACATTTATGTGCATAAATAGAATACAGAGATGGCAGTGCTGCCCCATGTGATACCATTCAGACAAATTATGTTCAAATTGTAATTCTAGATTCATTTTAAAGGCTGATCAGCTTCAAAACATTAAACTGAGTTTCATTTTAAAAGTCTGTAGGTCCTCACAAAATCTTTTCCAACTTTTCTGCTTCCATCAGTTATTGCAGTTTAGAAACTGTCTCTTATTCAACAGTTTTATTCACAGGTAAACCATGATTTGGGGATCTCAGATTAAACAGGCAGGCAGCCTGTGCACGACTCAGCCCCAATACACGTAGGAACTCTGCATGCACTGTAAAGCAAAATTAGAGAGAATATCAGATGGAGTCATGAAGACTGACATTCAGCGGATGTAACTGGATGAATGGTCTGACTGTAATAACACAGGCTGAAGAATTACATGCTGAAGAAACTGCCTAAAACCCTTATGATCCTATTAATACCTAGCCTTGCCACCTGGTCTTGGCATATGAAGCAGAATTTGCATCAAAAGAGATTAACATTGCCTCTGGGGCTAGTCAAATTTATTCCAGCAAACTAATGTGAAGCAAATAACCCTCCCTAATAGCATTTATATGAATGAGACAAAGAGATCAAAATTTAAATATCCAACAGGATTATGTTACTCGTCTATTTTCTGGGGAAATAAAAAGTCACTATAGAAATCATAATAATAAAAAATTATGAAAGTAAGCACAACCTAAAATGCCATAATCATCTCTTACTATAAACAGGGAAAGAGCAAATGTGGGCAGAAGGCATCCAACTCCCAGTGTTTTTCCAGAGCCTCCATGTAACAGAACAGTGTAGGTGCACAGAACAAAATTATTTAGAGCATTCTGCCAACAGGCAAATGATCCATTGATAGGGCAGTTGGTTGGAAAATACAAGCAAATTATAATGTTCTGCGATGTTGAAAATGCACAAACATGCATTGCTTGTCAGTGTGTATAGAGCAGATGATGTTACTGACAGAGCTTGGTACATTTTACAGGCATTGCATATTATTGTGATGTTCGTTCTTGATCAGCCTTATTCAAACTATTACTATCAGGACTTCCCCACATCTGGTCATTTTTTTGTTTCCTGAAAAGCTATTTTACTTTCTTGGCATACAGGATGCCATAAGAAATGCTGCCAGATACTTGAGGCTTTCTCATGGGCCTTGCTAACTGCAATTGCAAAGATATATTTTGTGCAAATACTCTCAGAGCATAATGGTCTCCAGGACTGTATCACAGTTACCAATGTTTGGACAGCACACATTGCCATCCTGACTGGGATTTTGAGCTATTTTATGTTCTACATGAAAACACAAAGAGGTTATTTTTATTTTTAACTTAGGTGAACAATTTATACTACCACCAAACTAGTATTTCCTGTCAACTGTGCTCTTTCAGTGATATTCCAAGTAGAATTTCCAGCATATAAACATTCACTCATAAACGTAAAGCCTTTTCATTATTGCCTTTATCATAAAAAAGAAAATCAGAAAAAAATGGCCCTAAGGAAATCAAGTCAACCTGCCAAGAAAAGCCAAATCATGAGGCAAATGAGGAGACAGCTCTCAAGTTGGCAACACATTTGTCTGCAGAATCTGCCAAATAACCAGATGTTTCTGCTAAACAAACTCACCCAGAGCTCAGCACAGGAATCCCACCACAGATAACTACAGTATAAAATTAATGACTAAAGCTTCATTTAGGGAAAAATGTTCATTTCAGACCATGCTTTTGTCAAGGAAGTTTAGAATAATCACAGGAGAAAGAAATTTACCCAACAACTAATTGATAAATGCATCTCTAATTCATGGTAACAACTGTCATCCTGTACCAAGTAATTGAAACAGAAATCCATTTCTGTAATATTTTAATAAAGATTGCTGAGATAACTCATAAAAATAACAAAACCAAATTCTGTAGAGTAACAGGACATTTGAATGGACTCTAATCACAATATTTGCATATTAAAAGTAGTTAAGAGGCTGATGACAGAGTATGACTTTACAGCCTTTACAAAACCACAGCATTTAGTGATATCAATAGGAATTATTTCTTAGGCAAAACTGCAAGACACCCTCCTACAGCCAGCCCAATGGAGCAAAATTATAAGTACTGCCCTTAATTTTCATTCTTCTTTTTCTCTGCATTGAAATAGCAGAGGCATTAAAAAATTAAAACTTCTAGTGGTCATTGATGTGATCCTTCCACTGCTCTCTGTAGCAGTACATGCTGAATATCATTTGTTGACAAAACATAACTAATAATGCTAAGACATCCTAGAGCCTAGCTTGAGTTCCTATGTCTCTAACTACCAAACATCAGTTATGAGGTTTTTCTTTCTTTAATGTTTGAACTTGTTTATGTTTTCCAGAGACAAAACTTAAATGGTAGTAAGTACAACAGAAGTGAGTTAAAGTAAATATAAACATTCATTTGGATCCCCAATGACCGCAAAAAAATTTAAAACCTAACCTTTGGCATAAACTCTGAAGGTCTATGTGAATAAAATCTCTCTTAGCATTAAAAGGAAAAGAAGTATGGGTTTTCAAAGTTCATTGACCAGGACTTTGCTCTTTTAAGGAGCGCAGTACTTTTGCATATGAGATGCACCTGTTATGTTTAAAAGATGTTTAAAACTTATGGAAGTTTATTCCACTTACAAAGATTCTACCAGTTACAGAAATATTCCCCAATATTGAAGGTTGTCAAATCAAATCAAAACAAAGGATTACTGAAAGGTATTTCTCCATACTCTGGAGACCTAGACCACCATATTACTAAGGCTAATACTATTTCAAAATGTAAACTCTTTTGATGGAGTGTATTTTGTTTTTAAAAGCACTTTTAGGCATTTTACTTCATTTCTAAGAAGGTTCATGAAAAATAGAAGAATAACTGGATCTGTCTGTAAAACTAATTGAGATCTTCGTTTAAAAGTAAAAGCCTTTCCTCTTCCACCAGTAAGAACAAAAAGAAAACCACCTTGGCCCCTAAGATCTTGACCTTCACCCCTGGAGCCATTTAGTCATGCTTGATATACTCCAGGTTTTCCCTGTCTGTACCACATGGAAGAGCAGCAGGGTTAACAGTCTGAGGGCTGGACCAGGCTCAGCAGTCTCTCCACATCTCAAAGTCCACACCACTGGCCAGCAATAAACCACCCTAGACAGCAGATTAGCACACCAGACTATGACCTCCATTCCCCACCACAGTCATCCCTTTGCTTCTTCCTCCTGGTGTTGCTGTCTGGCTCAGGATGAGCCAGTTTGTTTCTTCATTGAAAATAGCTCCCAGCCTCTCATCTGCTAACAGGTCTTCTTCTGTGGGTACCAGAAGTCACAAGCTTCCAGCCTTTGTCATCATTTCCCACCCTGAAAGACACAGACTCTGTCTGCCTCTCCTTCAGTACAGCTGGGCACTCAGCCTCCTGTAGCCACATGGTCTTGGAGAAGATCTGGCCAATTTCCTTTCAATCCTCTCTGATGCTGTGCAGTCTGCTGACCTTCCACATCTCCTTTACTTCAGAATAGACCCTCCACCTGCAGCCAAGGACACCATCTCCCCAGCCCCTACCTCAGTGAGTGTCTCCAGGCACTCTCTGCATCCCCAGACCTGGCGAGCAGCATATTCTCTTGAGAGAGTTGTCTGACTCAAGGCTTCTGAGGTTCCAGAAATAGTTGCTCCAGTTGGCGCTTAGGTCGACTGTGTCCAGTGCTCAGCACATGGACACTGTTCTCAGCAAAAGTTCTGCCTATCTTTCTTTCTGCTTGGTTTTCACTGCAGTTTGCTGATGGCTCATTATCATGAAAAGGTGTGCTTACCATTCTCTGTAAGCTTGCTGCAAAAACAGCCCTATTACCATCATTCACCTGTGCGCTGATAATTGAATCAATAAATTCATGATTTGCATTAAAAACACCAAGTATATCCTGTATATTCATTAGTAGAATGCCTGTGAGCACCTTCAAGAAAAGTTATGTCTTTGCTTGTTCTTTTAAATGGTGTCTCTAGTTCATTTCACAGTCTCCATTCATAGTATATACTACTGCAGTTTGTCTTCCCAACTTATGTGAAGTTTATTTGCATACCCATTTTCACATAAGCCCTAATTTAAGGCTGGTGGTGCAAAGTATATACCTGGTAAACATAAAAATATACAGAGCATCCAAAACCATGTTTGTTTGTGAAAACCCGGTTTCCATTTTAACTTGTGATTTCCCCAAGTTTGCATCTACCCATGTCATCAACTTATTCGACTGAGAGATTCTAAATTGTGCATTTAGAGACAGCATGAAGACGCACATTCCTTCCTTCAGTAACTTAAAAGCTTTTTCATGTTCCATCACCCATATAAAGATGCTCTCAGGTAACAGTACTCCTACAATGCCTGTTGTGAGAAATTTTGGAGAAATCCAAAAAGTCTGCAGAACTGTGAATGGTGCAATCACCTCCAGAGAACCCAGGGGTCCTTCCTCCCTGCCATTCTTCAGACACCTTTTCTTCTACCTACATCAGGCAGAGGACTATTGCCAAGCTCAAGTTTGACAAAAAAAAAAGATTAACATCTCAAACTCTTGACAGGGCTTTAAGTATTTCACTCCTCATCCAACTGTACTGAAAATAGTATTCCTCATAACAAGAAAAAAGCCCAGTTAAATAGGAGCTGTATTTCTCCAGTTATCTGCATGTTCTTGAGTATAATCATTACTCCTTCAATCCCATAGATCAGACTTTGCTCAGGTCTGAAGTCCAACAGTCAGTAACCATCTGGCTAAATCATTATCTGGGCAACGATTCATATGTATTGTTTAAACAGTTACTCTTTTGCATCACCAGCTTTTAGCTTTCCTTCTGTGGCTTCTCTTCTCGCATCAGCATGAAAGGTGTTCTGTTTGAACTCCCTCAAAAGGCAGTCTCAAGCTATTTCCCAGCTGGAACAATATAGGGACAATCCTACAAAAAGCCTCCTGCGGCCACAACCTTGTTGCCTCTTGCCTTTTCATGCCTCACAGAAATTCAGAAGGGTCAGTTTCCTCTCAGTGTTTGGAGCAAAAGCATTTGCCCTGTACTGCTGAGCACTATACCTGACAATCCTCACTTGAAAAATGCTGACAAAAGGCCTGAGCATTGCCATGGAAACACTTTACCCAATATTGTGCTTTCTTGTAAATCTCTTTGCCAAGGGAAACATGGGTTTGCTAAGCACTAACAAACTCTCATCTCTTAAATAACCAGAATATATTTTCTGCAAGCAAAATGCTTTGGCCACTGTTATAAAGCCACAAGTTTTTTTCCCTAGGAACCACAAGTGCTGCTTGGACCCAAGCAAGTAGTTCCAGTTTGCACAAGTAGGATTTACTTTCCTTCGCACCTCCTCAATCAGAAACCCCAAATTCACACAGAGGCAAGGCTGTAACACCAGATATTGGTCAAATGCCACCAGTGGTGACCTTTACAATACACCTGCTTTTCTTATTGCAGAGAACAAACCTCTAGGATTATTTAAAGCCCAAGCTGAAACATGAGAAAAAGAGAGATGATGATGACACAGGCAGTCTGTAAACTCCCTCCCTGCAGCTGGCTCCCCAGCCATCCTTCCCTTGGTCAGGAAGGGAAGCGATGGCTTTCTACCACAACAGCAAATACCTCCCCAGGCAGTGTCTTCCACTGCCCCTCTTTCCACCACTCCCATGAAATGCACTTAGGACAATGATTTCTGTCTATAGTACATCACTTGTATTCTCCCTCCTGACCTGTGCTTTGAAACAAGCTTCCTACAAATAA